>NC_084677.1:18362016-18677486 GCF_028389875.1 Rhea pennata | reverse complement strand
CGCATATAAATAGCACCAATAGAATTATATCAGGAAACACAGGACTACTTCAGCTCTGTTTTAGGGCCACATCTGTGAACAGAAATTAGTTGGTATCTTAGATACAGATAATTACTGTTCCTCCTGAAGGGTCCAGAAGAGCTACTATTACAATATCTTCTATTCAGGCACTGAGAGCACTACTGAGCAGAACACAATTGTTTCACAAGTAAATAGTTTTTTGAATTATAATCTTGACACAAAAACAATGATCCAGTAAGCCAAGACAGAGTACTATCAAACCACAGCTTCTAAGTATAACATCCTCGTTTAAACACAATTTGGGATAACTGGTATCTTGCTGCAGGCAGGAGTATTTTTGGTTGATTATAAAGGTGCCCTCATGAAAGCAAAACTCCAAAAACTAAAATTCGGGTATAAAATGTTAAGAAATGGCACTGATTTCTGAGAATAGATTGTGCAAACTTTTTCTACTGTGCAGACTCTGCCAAATGTAAAGACTTGTGGTCTTAGAAAAAAAGACTGGTAAAAATAATCAATAGATTGGGTTTTTTTAATCAAGTATGAACCTCAGTAGCATTCTTCTTCCTCTGTGAGGGAGGAGAAAACACAAGTTAAACTACAAAAAGAGGAAAAAAAATAAAAGATTGCAGGGCAGAACAAAATCCCTTCAAGAAAAAATATTTCTAATATGACACAGAAGCAAAAGGACAGGATATTAAAAGAAAAAAAGCCTATTTTCTGTCTTAAATCTCTGTCCACACAGTTCTTCAAAATTAAAAGCCTGCCCACATAGCAGAACAAAGTGATCAGAAAAGTTTTTAAAGTGCTGCAGCACATTGCTGACTTATTTTTAAGATGACTCACCTATTAGAAGAGACTCCCCTGAATGGGATTCCATAATTGGTTTTGACAGGGGAGGTTTTGATCTGTGGGAAGAAGGAAAAAGTATCTTTGAGCAGTTAAGCCTGTGTAACTATGTGTTTAAATATACATACATACATATATATATATGTGTGTGTGTATATATATATGGACAAGAGAATATGTATGCCATCTACTGGAAATAAAAATGTTTGCAAGTTAGACTTAGTAATGTAGTTGCCTTTTATAAGTGAGGATACAACAAATCTGCCCTCTCTTGCTCTGCCCCCTCAAAAGGAAGCCAACAAACAAAACCTCAACGACTTAAGTTGAGCCAATCTCTCAAAAGAAGTACACTCTCTGCAGATGTTTTCCATAAGCCTTAATATATTCACTGAAAAAGAATATTCATATAAAGTATCAGTTATCCTCTATTTCAACATGCAAGTCTGGGAATTTATTGCCATCTTTAGCAGTAGAAGCAGCAGAGTTAATTGCCTCTAATCATCTTGAGGATTCCCCTGTTCCTTATATTTCTCTCACTCAAAAGTAACATCTGCCTCCCCCTCTCTAAAGCTTCCACATAACTTCTACAATTTGGAACAGTGGCTGGACTTGCCTGTATAATCAAAGCTTTATTCCAAATCCTAGAGCATAAATTGTTTCTCAGAGGGAAATGTAAAAATTAATATCCACAGCTTGTAATTCATGACATCCTGCTGAAATAAATCCAGTTTTGTATAGCAAAACACAAGCAATAATACTTACTTGATACTATGTATTTTTCTTGCAACTATCATTGGAAAATCCACTTCAAAATATTTTATAGGGAGAAGATTTTCATCCTGAGAAATGGAGTAAGAGTTTAGCATTAGGGACATTCAAGCTTCACTTGCATATGAGAAAAACGCATACCTTTATGCTCCAAGAGGTTTTGGGTTCATTTACTTCAGCATTCCTAATAGTTAGTATACCTTCATGTCTCCCAGCTTAAAAAGTCAAGAGATACTAACATGTCCCCATGAAGAAAAACTTAACTTCTTATGCTACATGGCAGTCCTAGAGGTGAGATCACTGAAACGTAAGTTCCAACAATATACTATCAGAATTTTAAAAAGCACAGTAACAGAGAACAATTATTACATATAGCCACACATTTCCAGTATACTCTACAAAATGAATGAGAAACATCTTGTACAGGTTGACTAAATTCTACAATTGGCGATCAAACTGACAGCCGGACTATAAGAACATCCATATTTCTATTACGAAAAAGCGGAAAATCCCTTCATTTCATACTGTCATGCATGCTTTGACACCTTGATAAGCTAAGCTATGCAAAGTCTCTCTCTGTGCTGCAATCCTTTCATGATTATGTACTGCAAGTTCCAGCTTGTCAATCTAATGCACTTCTGAACAGTAGTTTAAATCAGTAGTCAGAACATTGTAGTGTAAGATTAACCAAGTCCTATCTTCTTTACTTTAATCATACTACATCTGCTATTTACAACAACAACAACAAAAAAAAAAAGAGTTGGAATTAAAGGCCCCACTAACTTAAAATCTCCATTACAGGAATTTTAATAAAACTGTCTGTTGACATAGTTTTCATAGAAATGCAGGTAAGGTGAAAACTTCATGTCACAAAAAAAATTAGTTATCTATTTCTCTTCCATTGACTGTAACATAATAATGTGTGACCAAGAAAAATGAAACTAGCTTCTTTGGAGTTTCTTCCAGAAATAAATTTACAAAGTATATGCTTTTGAGAAGCAAAGATGCTTTAGAGATGGATTTACTCAGAATATCATCATTCTGGTATTAGAGTCTGAATTATTGTGAATTACACAGCAATAACTCGGAAACTGGTAAATAGGGTTGGTACAACCCTGTATATTGGCATCTCACTTCTGTTTTAATGATATAGGATTTAAGAAGTGAGAACCTAAACTTCAGAGGTTAATGTGAAGTTCAAGCCCTGCTCCTCGAAGCCCACTAGAGGTCACCTTCATGCCACATATTGTGAAAATCCAGTGAAAACATCATCTCATCTGGCACTGCAGTTTAAAGATGCCTAAACAAATTCTAAGCAAGCTGAGTCAGAGTTCAGCCTGGACAATCTGCCACACTACTTGGGCTAGCTGCACATGTCCGCATTGTACTATAGAATACAGCACAGATACGCCCTCACAGAAGAGTGCTTCAGAGAGCTACACCAATCTCTATCTGGGATCATTACTCTCAGCTATCATTACCTTTAATCTCCAGAACAGAGTATCCATGCCAGCACCAAGATTAACAATTTGACAGTTGCATTCTGTCTTCTTTAGAAAAGCCTTAAGCAAATAAGTGACTCCATGAACACGAGCATAATAGCCTGTTGAAAAATGTTTATGTTTTAAAATTATTATTTTAGTATAATATTGACGGATTAACATATACTGAGATTTTTATGTAACTTCGTGAACTCCTTGTCTATCAAAAAATGTGTTTCCTGGAAGGAACAATACATTTTAAGATATCTAAAGTGGTTGTTTTTAATTAATAACAAAATCTGGTGCACTGAAAAATGTGGTTTCTTAGGTAAATAAAGTTTTAGTGGAGTTTCACCTTGACTAGACCAGATTAATTCTAGACACTTAAAAACTGCAGAGGCCAGAGCTGGCACATATTCTGCTGTCCCGGGTCAAATCAACATTTTTGACTGCTTTGTAGAGATTACTGTCCATTAACTGAGAAATAGAGACTCTCCACTCAACAGGTTGAAAGGACAAGATTCTTGATTAAAATGATAATATTTAAAAGATCAGATACAGTATGTAATTGCCACTGTGAAGAGTATTTCTATTATTCTTTTACACACTTCCATAGTCCTAATATCCGGTAGGTGGAAGCTTTGTCAGCTGCTCTTCAAGACTGGTTAAGAATATGTTTGCATTATCTTTATCCACATTCACATGCTGACTTGCCTCTATTGATTTCAGGTGCTTTTCTTTCTTTGGCTTGCCTCACAAAATACTGGATGTAAGGGTCCTTCCAGTAGCCAACACTTACAGCAAATCTGAAAGCAGAGGGGAAAAAAAATAAGAAGAATTATGAAATAAGGCCATCAAGATTTACTCAAAGATATATAAGCTGAAAAGGTCACTCTCCAATCTGTCTCTATATAAAGCCAAGATTTTAAAATCTTGTTGAACACGAGGAACTATTTCAATTCATAAGTTACAATTACATAAACCTAGTTAAAATTCCAGCTGTTGCCATATTAAACAAACATATTTTAATAGCCTCTGCACTATTTGAGGAACTTCCACAGATGACTTCATCATAATCTCAAATATTTTCTTCTTGATCCAGCAGAGGAACTATCTGAAGTTCCTTAGATTGTACATCAAGCATGTTTTACTTCTACACATCATTACTCCATGAACTGTTGTCACTTATCCCATAGCTTTCAGTTATCACTTTAACACAGATCATAATGCTATTTTACAAGAAATTACTAGCTTTATAGCTGATTTGAGAAGGTTAAGTCTCAAAAAACCATGTTATTGCTATAGTGATAACAAGGGAATGGATTAAAAAAAAACAATAATGACAGAAATTAAATTCATGCCCATGTATAACAGGGCAACAAAATTCATCACCCCCCACAAGCATACATCCTCCAGGAAATACAATGTAAAGAATTCTGAAAAACAACAAAGAGATTTTCCTGAGACAGGACATCACTGAAATATCAGATTTCCACTATAACTCTAGCTCTCAACGCATACAATTTTATAGCTAAATTCTAAATTGAAAACACTAGGGTTTGAGAAGTTTATGGCAAACCAGAGGGCTGAAGCTACTAGATTCAGAGAAGGATAACGTCAAAGCAAACACTCCACCACCTCTTCAGGGCAGAAATTCTCAGGACACCCTGGAGTTCACTCTTCCAAATAAAACTGCTTGTACGCAGCTTTACCCCGTCCGTCCGCGGCCAGCAGGCCCTGAGAGCCGCTCAGTCGCCGAGGCACGCGCTCACCCGTGACAGTCAAACCGGCGGGAGAGCCCGAGGCGGCCGCCGCACCCCGCCGAGGCGCGGCCCGCGCAGCCGGCGGGCTCCCCTTCCCCCGCCCCTCGTCCTCCCCGCCCAGCGCCGCGGGAGCGGCTCGGCGCCGGCTCCCCACGGGGCGCCGCTACCGTTTGCAGACGGACGCGTCCTCGCAGGTGCCCCGGACGGCCTCGTCCGCCTCGTCGAGGCCGGCGGCGGGCAGGTGCTCGCGGGCAGCGGCCGCCATCGAGGGCGCGGGCGACGGCCGAGCCGGGGAGCGCGCCGGCCGCGGGGGCCCGCCCCCAACACCTCCCATTGGGCGGTGCCCGCACGGCGGGCGCCTCACGCTTGGTCCAGGGCCTTGTCAGTTTCCGCCACAGCCAATGGCAGAGCGCGACGCGCACCACCCCGCCCAGGAAGAGCCGCCGCGTCGCGAGGCACGTCGGGAAGGATAGTGCGGGCAGTTGCTAGGTGACGCCGCTCAAGGCCCGCCCCGGAGCGGGGGCGCGCGCCCGGCGGACGAGGCCCCGCGCGGGGGCACCCAGGGCGGTTTCCTCGCTCGCTCGCTCGCTCGGCCCAGCCCTGCCGCCGCTCCCGAGGCCGCCGGCAGCCCCGTGGGGGAGGGGAGAGGGGGGCAGCGCGCCGCCTTCTATAGCCTGCACCGCGTAGGGGGAGGAGCTGTGAGGGGCGGGGCCGGCATCCTGGCCGCGCCGGGGGCGGGACTTCCGCTTCCCCTCTTCCCCGCCCCTCGCCGCGGAACCCGGATGTGGCCCGGCGGCGCGGGGCGGCGCGGGGCGGCGGGTGGGCGTGGCCGGAAGCGACGGCGGGTTCCGGCGTGGGCGGGTTCCGGCGTGGGCGGGTTCCGGCGTGGGCGGGTTCCGGCGTGGGCGGGGAGGAGGCCGCGGCGGGCGCGGAGCTCCGGCGCGGTTCGCTGTGTCGGTGCCCGGCGGGAGGCCGGGCGGGCGCGGCCGCCGCCATGAAGAAGCAGTTCAACCGCATGAAGCAGCTGGCCAACCAGACCGTGGGCAGGTGGGCGCCGGCGGCACCGGGCCTGCGGGCGGCCTCCGCCTGCCCGGGCCGGGGGCAGCGCCCGGCTCCGCTCCGCTTCTGCGGCCCGGGTGCCGCCGCGGGGGGCGGCTGGAGGGGTCCCGGCGGCGGAGGGGCCGGGCCGCGGCCGGCCGAGGAAGCCTCCCGGCCTTGGGCTGCGCGCAGCGAGCTGCGGGGAGGCGGTTTGCGGGGAGGGTTGCGCGAGCTCCAAAAGTACCTGAAAGAAGGAGGGAAAAAAAAGAAAAAAAAAAAAAACCCAACTTTTTTGTACTACTGGGGAACAGTAAAAGCGCTACCGAGAAGCCTCCGGTCCTCAGAGTTCCCCAGCTGGGGAAGGGGCTGGCGCTGCCCTGTGGGGGTCTGCGCTGGCCCGCGTCTCGCGTGGCTTTTTGCGTCGGTCTGCCGGCCTTTCTCCATTTGCGTGGTGCTCTCTAATCCAGGGGGGGTTTTTAAGTTTATTCGGCCGGCTCTTCGTCTTCTAAGACGCGCTAATGAAGCGCTAAAGAGAACAGAGCTCATAGGTGCTGGAGCTGTTGCTCTTCGTTAGTGCTTTCTGTGCGCTGCTGTAAGTGCACAAGTAAGTTTGTGCGGTTTGTTATTTAATGTAGAAGTCATGTAAATTGTTTAACATTGTAAAAGCAGAAAGCAGTAATTCTGTTTGGGTTAGTGGATTGTTTGCAATATCAGTCAAACGAAACTAAGTAGAATGGAGTGGTAGAGCAGTTCTTCAGATAATAAACTTGACTGCCCTCAGTTTTTACAGAACTATTTGCATTTACATTTCCTGTCTAGTTTTTTTGGTGACTTTTGTTTCCTGTGTTAGTATGCTTTATTGAATTGTTCTGTTCTATTTCTCACTTGTTTTCACACTTCTTAAGAGGACTTCACAGACTGTCTCCTCTGTGACTCAATTTTAGCCACCCAAAATCCTCCAAAAAGCAACTAGTAGCTCTTATAGGATGGCCTTTAGCCTGATTACATCAAAATAAAGTAATATACAGTAGTAAAGAACTGCTTCTCTGTTGTGTGTGCTTAAAATGCAAATATATCTTTACTGCAGCTGTAACAGTTCTATAAAACTTTCTCTGAAAATTGCTTTCTGCTTCTAGTGAAAATTTAGTCTGAAGTAGACTATATATGGTCTCTATTCCTATAACTCATTTATTAAGTTTATTATTTTTGAATCCTTCTTCCATGTAAAGCAGGTAAAATGTGTCAGCTGCTAATGGTAAGGAGTAGGTTGTAATATGGCATTTACTTTGCTATTAAAGAGAGAGTAACTTCTAAACCAATCCTCTGTTCTTTCTTTCTAATTCTGTGTAGAGGTCGTCTAGATGCAAAAACTAAGAGATTTTTTGATTATGGGAGTTCTGTTCCCTGTTGGTATGACTTCTAGTCACATAGCTCCAAATTCTAAATGGAATTTCTATGTTCTACTAGAATCAACACTTGAGCTACTTCCCACGTAAGGGGGGAAAATATGAATTAAATCTTGAGAACTCTGTGTGTGTGTAAATACATATATATACACATATATATGTATATGGGGTTGGAAGCAGAAGTTACAACTTTCATAATGACCTTTGACTAAATGCAGCTGTTAATCTGTTTTTATTGCTAGGAATCCAGTGGAAGGTCTGACTATCAAAACTGTTTCACAGTTGAGATTCTCAGGGTGTGGTTGTCTGCGTGCATGATTATTGCTCATGTTTCTTTGCCAGGTAGTTGCTGCTGCATTAACAGCATGTGCCTAGAATGGAAAAGTTCTCTGCTTTTATTTAAATACAGACAAGTAAACCTTTTTCATTTAAAAACTATTTAAAATGACACTGACTCATTTGTTTTGCTAGTTTTGACATTAATAGTTTCAATTCAACTTAAACTTTTTTCTCTGTATCCTGTTTTGTCAGTATGATAATCATTATTGTCTCTGACTTTGCTTATAAAGTATTTTTAATAGTAAGCTGCCTTAAGTGTGTTCAGTTAATGGTATGAACTGAATTCTTTAGATGAGAATATAATTTTTTAATTTTTGTTGAATGGAAGTGAAAAGGAAGAGAATCCTCAAGTTTTGACCAGCACTTAGACCATCACTTATTGCCTTTTTTGCGTATAAATTGCATCCTCATGCTTGTAAAGTGCTATAAATTAACCAAATTGCTCCTGTTTATTTGCTGTAGTTGTCTTGTTAACAAAATGTATTTTTTATTCTTTTATTCCTAACCAAAATATCTTTGCCTTTCCAAGTTAAGGAAAAAACCTTATGTAATTCAAATTAATTTTATATCTGTAAATCTAATTAATTATAATGAAACTCAAGGAAATTAGTTTGTTTATATGATTTGGGAATGGCAGGGAAAAGAACAAAATGCAGGAGGTTTGTTTTAGATTTTGCCAGGTATGATCAGACATTTGTATAGAAGCAATAAAAAGAGAAATTTGGTGAAGATAGTAAGTTTTTCAGATGTTAATAATTTTTTTATTAACATCACAACTCTTGTATCTAATTTTTAAGCTAGACTATTGTCTGTAAAAAGATTGAAGTGATTCTGATATATGAAATGAATGATTTGCAATAGATGTTCACTCGGATACAAACAATGCTTGAAATGTTAATGTTAATTTTTTCAAGGCCTAAAGTATACAATACAGTGAAGACTTTCATTTTGCAAAGCTAGAAATAATCTCTGGAAATGCTGCAGCATGTCTCTTCTGGTTGAGGAGACCAGTAGGATGTCTTGGTCCTGCAATATCAAATCAAGAAATCGAGCAGTAGGAAGAAAGAAAACTGTACTGCTTCAGTTTTAACATTAACTAATTTGAGAAACGCTTTTTCATTTGTTGGTGAATACCAACAAATATATTTAATATAGAAGCTTCCTTATATTTTATATACTAGCCAAGCATTCAAATTGTCAACAGGGTCATTTTGAGCTGTATTTCTAAAAGGGGTGGGGGGAGCAGGGCACCATGGAGTCAGCAGGTCTTGGCTGTGCATTGGTGATAGGTGCTGTAAGTTTGTGCTCATAAATGAAGGGGTGTTTAAAACAGTTAAGGATTTACCACATTGAGCTTGCTATATGCATGAACAATTTTACAGCCAGACTCTTAAGGCTTATAGCGAGAACTGTGTGTGACTCAAAATCAGAGGAGAAATGTCTCTTTAGCATGAAGTAAGAAATAATTAAGCTCTTGCCCATTTTTTTTAAGGTAAAGGAATGGCATGGGAAGCCCAAGTCTGTGGGGACAGAGGATAAAGAGTTATGAAATGTGTAAGGGACTAATTAAAGAGGGGAACAGCTGAGTAGAGCAGGATTCCATGATAATTAGACATTATGTTAAATATTCTGCAGCAATCATCTTGTGAAGGTTATTGGACTTCTCAAACTAGAGAAGTATTCATCTGCTATTGAGTACTTTTTTTAAATCTTATTTTATTTGACAGATTTCCTGTAAATGATGCAGCTGTGCAAACAAGCAGTTCTGCTGAGGGGAACAACTTAAGCTCTGGTTAACCCATAAAGTAAACTATCAACTACTTGCCCATAAAATCTGAAGGAAAGGGGCAAATTGAACAGTTCATTTAGACTTCCATTGAAAAGTGATAATTCAAAGCACTTGCTCCTCTAACATCATCTGCTGATGTTAGTTAGCACTTGCTTCACAGAGGCTGCTTAAGTCTATACTAGGTAACCGAAACAGCCTCTCGATTGGAAAGTAGCTTCAGTTTTATTTAGAATAACCAAGTTACCAAATTATTAATCTCTGTGACAATAGTGGTTTTCATTACCCATGTCATAGATCTCTCTTGATTCCTGCAAAGTTCTTGAACTCTCTTTAATAACAATTGTAATAAACATGAAGATTTTAATGAATTTCATTATACTTGCTGCTTTAGGCCACGTGTGATGTGTTAGGTAATGTTCTAGGTTTATATGCTGTGTCTCAGGCTCGGACTCTGCGTCGTTATTGAAACGGAGCGTAGAGCTGAGCCAGCTGCCCAAAGGCTGCCTCCCGTAGTTTTCCTGCTAGCGACCTAAGAATGTGGTAGAGTGCCCCGAGGCCGAAACGCTGGGCCAGCGTGCCGGGAGGTGGGAACCTGTGCCTTCGCTCCGAGCCTGGAGCTGCCTTCTGGGTACCTCCGGGTGAAGCAAGGTGTCTGTGTGCACCTAGCACTTACGCTGTAGTAACTGGTTTAAGAAAAACCTTTAAAAAGTTCCCATTACAACGCTCTCTGTCTTATTTGTTTTGCTGCTTTTCTGCTAGGTAGTTGTTGAGCTCAAGAGTGAACTGGGGCAAGATTATATACAACAAAGGTGGTTTCCCTCTCTGTCCTTTTCTCTCCCTGTCTTTTCTCCCTCCCTTCCTCTTCCTCCTCCCTTAATTTCTGGAGGCTAATCCTGGGATTTAAAGCTGTTCCCAGTTGCTTATACTGGAGTTTTGGCTGTAGCGTGAACTAAAGTTAGATCTGAATTGGTTCTTCTGTGTGTGGCTAGCTGCATACCTGCCGTGATCCAGATGGCAGTTTTCTGTAGTGCGCTAGCTCGGCTCATTGAGGTCGGTGATTCCTGGTAAGCCGTGCTTGTGTTCCCTGGCTGCTTGTGGTTGGTTTCTTACTACATGTGAGATGCTTCGTGCATCGTTTCCGAGTGGCCTGTGGTTCATTACAGAGTATGTGCTGAGGTTGCTTTCAATGGAATGTAAATATTCTGCACTAAACCTGAATTTTGTTTGGAGCACTATGGCTCTCTCTTGCCCATTGAGAAAAGCTCTTCTGTTCCACACACAAATTTCAGGTCTGTCTTGTCTGGGTAGAACACTGTGAAGCGAAAATCATCAAATCCAATTTGGTGTGTGCTGTCTCTCCTCAGTCTGAAGAGCTGAGGTGCTACCTTCCTGTCGTGTTTGTAACTACTTGAGACGCTTCATAACAGGATACTGATTCTAAAATGTCAGCTGTGTTTTAGATTCAGAAATGCAAAGGATTTTGTATTTTGTCAATAAGTTAATTCTCCATATATCGAAGAATAACTGCTTCTCTTTTAGTTTTTATATCCTTTATGTATTACAAAGGGAGACAGATTTTGATTAGAAGCTCAGTAAGCATTCTGGCTCTATAGTTGCAATATAGTTCTGACAAAAATAAGTGTTCTGAAATACTGTCATCAAAGGCTTTCAAATGATACACTAACAAACATTTGAACTACATAGCCAAATAATTCATATGGTAAATTAGTCCACAGAGATGTTTCATGCTGTTCAGTTACAGAAAAACAGGTTTGTAATTAAGGACACTTGTTAGACTGTGTAACAATTTTGCATGTAAGTTTGGCTTTTCTACCTCTGGGGACACAACTGTCGTTGCCATCAATTTTTTCTTTGATCTTTTAGGTACATATAACAAAATACTAAATAGATTAAAATTTATCTTGTTCTGGTGACCTGGTCTGGAAAGTTCAGGCCCAGTGAAGTGATCTAAGACCAGGACTGACAAGTGCATATACTTACTATCTTTAGCAGAGATGCTCCTATCTATCCTTAAGCTGTTCTAGTAATTTAAAACAGAGACCAGTAGATCTGACTGATCAGAAAGCTAGAATGGGCCACAAACCACATTAAAAACATCATTTTTATGCAAGAAGCTTATCTACTATAGCTTCTTTACTAGTTTTCCACTGTTTTGAGTACAATTTCTTGTATACAAATAGATTTTTTTTTCATGCCCTGTACACATCAACACTATTGTGACTCAACAGGAGTATTTGAAGGTATCTTTTAATAGCTTGCACTCCACATAGAAATTACTCTGCTAAACTATATTTAATAGTTCTTAAAGTCACTTGACAATCTTCTAAGTCTTAAGCTGAAATCATGGATATATTTCAGCATAATTATCACACTAAAGCAAGTTAAAGTGACTTATTGAATGCTTGTGTGTAATAAGGAGCTACTTGCATTCGATTCATATAGGATAAGTTTTGCTGAAAACCAATAGTTTCTAGTAGTGTTTCATGGAAAAACTTGGATGGTCTGAGTTACTAATTTTTTTTTTCTCTCTCCATTAGAGTGTTATATGTAGGATCTGGTTTTATTTCAGAATTGTTTTGTGTATTATTTCTTCAGGAAGTTCTCTTCCTGATCTTCAATTAATCATACTTTGAGAACAAGCTTTTTTGAGCATCCAGAAGTTTAGGAGGAAAAAAAAAAGCTTATCTCTGGTAAGTTCAAAACACTTCAAGCAATGTGATACTGATCCTACCTTGCCTCTTTAAAAAACAAAAAACCCTAGAATATTTCAGAAAGTATTCTGCAGATGCCTAAGAAATTTCTGTAATACTTTTCCTTATCTAATAAAACTGGTAAATTTCAGCCTGATATTTTAAAAGGGTATTTGGGTGAGCCAAAAATTTTCAGGAAGCTTCGTGTGAAAAACTTACGTGGTGTATTCACTGTCATTGGTTAAAAGTTTGGTCCTTGAAAAATGTAAACACCTCTGAAATATGCTCATACTTTTAGCAGGGGGAGAATTTGCTTTGCGTTTTGTCTTTTAATTTGACATTCGTCTGCATCTAAGTACTCATGGAAAAACAAATCACTTCAGTTTTTATAATAGTTAATTTAAATACTTCCTATTTATCTCCAAATTAACTTTGAGGGTTCTTTAATTAAGGAAAATTTACTTAAGTCTTTCTGGATAGAAGATCAATTCAGTGGCCCGTTTAAAGAGTCTGTGTAGACTGAAATAGGGAAGGTGTTCCCTGAACATGTACAGGCTTTCAGACTTCATGGATCTAATTGTCAAAGCCCGAGGGAAGTAGAAAGCATGTGAATTGTAAGGAACTTGCCTACGAGCAGCAAGGGGAATGCATTATCTACAAATCCGCGTGTTTGTAGAGAATGGTTGTTGAGCAGACAGAGGAAGGAGTCAGTAAGAATTATATTGACTAAAATGCTGGAGTTGTAATATAAAGTTGTGGCAGCTCTATTTACCTTCGTAGCCACTTTATAGGCTACTGTGTGTGCAGCCCAGAAGTACAAAATTTGGAAATACCATTTCATGTAGAAATTCTCAATCTGAGAGTCTGAGACTTAATTAAGCAAATGACTAATAGTTACCCTTTTAACACTGCTTCTCAGCATAAGTAATATCAGCATGAGTTTCTTGATGTCTGCATATTTATCTATTTCTGGTATCCTTTGGGGGAAAACTAACGCAGTGTAAAGTTTTGTGCAGTTCAAGTCTGATTTTCTAATAATACAAGCTTTCAATGATAGGAAAATGTTTAGCTGTTATGTTTTCAGTTTCTGCTTCATGTGGTAAAATTTCATAGTAATCAGTGTATTTGCAACTTCCAACAACGTAGCAATGAATGGATTAACTTGTTGATACGACTTGTTCGCTCTATGGTCCAGGTTCAATTATTTAAGCATTAAGGAATTTAGGTCTGTTAGTTGCAATTAGTTCATCTGTTCCTCAGAGTAGAGTTGCCAAAGCCAAGCGGAAAATTATCTGATTTTACTTAAGTTGAAGACTTTGTAGTGACTGACTTCAAGCCAATTGTTCCATTTCAGCAAACAACTTTTGAGCTAGTGAGTACTTTAACAGCTGAACAGCAGGTACCGGTGAGAGAACGTATTTCTGAACTAGGTGGAACCGCTAATAAGAGGATAGATGATTCCTTGTGAAAAGATGGTCCAGAAACAAAAGCCAGTGTATTCTGGTCTGCTTTTTGGATGTTTTCTTTAAGTTTTGTAAAGGCAATTATCAGTGTATCTTAAATTGTGAGGGATCAAGATAGTCTCATGTTTAAACTGTGAGTTCTTAAGAATCTAAGATTAGGGTTTGTTAAGAATTTAAGTTGTTTCCAAGAAATGCCGTTTCTCTACAGAAGTAGTTCGCTGCGAGAAGTGCCTAATGCTGCACCCGGTTCATTACAGTGTGCTGCTTTCCAGAAAACCACCATGTAAAACTTTCTAGATATTTAATGTTGCACTTGTAGTACTGTTACAAGAGCAGCAACAGGTTTTAAATTGGTGAGGAAGTATTTGCTCAGCTCTCAGTTTCAAAAGCCTCATCCCTTGTGATAAGATTCCAGAACTTACACAAACGTAGGAACTGCTCAATGGGACTAAGCCAAGTCTGCCTTGCTCAGTGTGTAGTGCCCCAAAGCAGATAACTGGGGAGGCATCCAGTAACGTTTCCCATGAATGTTCTCACAGCCTCCAGCTATGTTTGTCTCAGCAACTTCCTAAGCTAGAGGTGGCTTCTGTGTGTTTTGTGCCTTGATAGCACCAGATTTATTTTGTTCCTTACAGTGCTGCCATTGTTAGCATAGGATTCTGCCACGTCCAGGAAATGCAGGATGTGTTAGATCTGTAGTCTCTTCTGCTTCTCTGAAAGCCCAAAACTTGACAGTTTCAGCTAATCATTTTCACTTTAAGTGAAACATGTAGGAGGGAAACGTGTGTTTATACCTGCATTCCATGAGAATGAACTCCTGGCTGAGTTAGCCTATTTTCCCAAAGGGTGAGTGTTACTGGGACAAGTGTAGCTCCAGTTACTTTGTTCCCACCTTATTAGATGCAAAAGATAACCTTCAAATGTTTTATATACACTTCTGGTATTCAGAAATACTACTTGTCTGGCATATGTTTTATGGTGCCTGCTAGGTGAATTAGATTTTTTTGCATATCAGATGTTAAATGGCAAGTTTGTTTCCTGTTACAGAGGCAAAATGCTCTACCTTTGTTTGCTAAGTTACAGGGGTCCCATATAGCAGGGCTTCTTCATGTTGAATAATTGAAGGAGAATTAATATAAATGGGTGAAATAAATATTGTGCAAGTTTTGAAGCATGTTGAATTGTTATGTGAATGTCCTTAGGGCTCAGCTGCAGAGTGAAGTCCTTTTCAGTTAACATGAGCCCTGAAATGGGGATTTAACATACTGAGCATGCGGTGATTACAGAATAGTCCTTTCTTGGGACTGTAGTTTCACAATCTTTTAAAAGTCAGCACTATACTGAAAGAGATGGTTCTGCCCTGTTGCATGCCACCAGCTGCATGTTCTCGTCCCCTTTGTGCTGGCTGTAGTCAGCACGCTGCTGCCCGATGAAACAGGTCAGGGAAATGATTAAATACTGGTAATAAAAGACTGATACAAATATCTTTGGGATTTTTTTTTTTCTGGATCATCTCAGATGTGATGTTTTCACATGTGAGTGCCAGTAAGGGGTAAGGAATGCACAGTCGGGGTGAAGGGAGCATGTGCTTAATGAAAGCACAGACTTTACAGATCATTTTAAGGCAGCATGAAATGAACAAAACATAGTTTTTCAGCAGAGATACTTCCCTGGTTATTGAAGGTTTTGAAGGGTCTGGGCCAGTGATAACGATTGTACCAAGAATGGCAAGCTGTGCTCGTATCAACAGTGTGTAAGCAGAGCCTGACCCATCACCCCAGTGCCTTTGCAGCCTCCTGCATGAAGCAGTGCAGGGAAACAGAGGAAACTAAGAGTAGGAACAGGTATGTTGTACAGACGTTTTTAGATGCAGGATGGAGAATATGGCATCTGAAATAACGGAATGGTGAAGGTAACTTTTACTTCAATTTCCTGTAGTGACAGCTGCTCAGTGAAGCTGTCAGCTATGCAGCTGAAATCCAGTGCTGCATTCTAAAGGTCTATTTTGCACCTTAAATTGTCTAACTTTTCTGATGTATGCCCGTAAAAAACAAAATAATCTTGATATAACTACCTTTGTAGGTTAAGCTGTGATTCCTTAACTCTAGCCTGATCTGATTGTGGCATTTTAGAGGAAATAATTTTAATACCAGGTTATACCCAGAGCTGAAATGTTAAAATAGTAATGATTCAATCTGCTAAAATAGCTAGAAATGTTTTAACAAGCTGTTTCTCCATGATGCTGTACTGTGATACACTTTGAATTTATGAAAACAAATGCATTTCTTAGATATTAGCATGTATTTTTAGGTTCATTAGTACTTTTTTCAGTTCTTTGGGAGAACATCAGGATCCAATTGGCAATTGAGAGCTCACTGTGCTGAGCATTGCTTCCCTGGGTTAGTTAGCTGTACGGTGTTTACCCTGACATAGTTCTGATCTGAAACAATGGGAGTTTAGTACTGCAAGCTAAATCAGGTAAGTTATGGCTGATTTCCTGTAATTCAGAACTGAATAGCTTCACAGCACTTAGTGATAACAAGTGATTTTAACAGGTAAATGAGCTTCATTATGTCATTTTTCAATGTAGTTTTATTTGGGCTGCTTGATTACTATACATGCTGGTCTTGAAAAAGAGGCTAAATTTAACCTTTAACAACATTGTCGAGCTAAAATAGTACTTCATGTCTGGATAAGAAAAATAGGGGACTTTCAAATATATTTGAATCTTCAATGTTACTTTTTTGATTGAATTAAAAAAGTTTTGATTGAAATATGTCCCTTAGGAACAAAATAATTTAAAAGCCTTGAATTTGTAGTAATTATTCCATTACATTCCATCCATAAATGCATGTTAAAATAGCAGTGTATCTTATGCTTGTACAATCCTGCTGTCTCAACAGGAAGCTAGCTCTCATAAATACAAGCCAGCTGGGTGAGGTCACAAGTTCTTCTCTAAAGTGAGGTGGAGCCTTTTTTCCTTGACACAGATTGTTTTCTTGTGAAGTTAATTGCATTGCAAAATGACAGGAATATCCTGAAGTAACTACAGCAGAGAGAATCGAAGAGCTGGAGGAAGTGCAAAAATGAGCATGCAAAATAACTGAATCAATTTTAGATGAGAAAAATCAATAAAGATTTTCTTTTCCTTTTGTTTATAACTTTTTCTGCATCAGAAATCACTCGACTGAGATTTTTGTATAAATGTACTCTTTGGCTATTTTGAGTATTTCTCAAGGTTCCAATGACACTTCTAGAGTAAAAATTAATAAAAGCAAGTTTGATAACTTTTACAGCTGAGAGTTGCACAGAAAAGGTAGATCGTTGTTAATGCTGTTGCTCATGCATGCCACAAGCAGCATGCTGCATACACGACCTTAGCAACTGGTACAGTTCCAGCTGCAAAAAAACTACTTTAGCCAGTGACAGGAGAATTAAGTTGTAAGGTACATCTGTGTTTTGGAAGACAAATTGCCTTCCATGCAGTTTTGAAAGTTAAATGGCTATTGCATGACTTTGAAAAGTAAAGCAGTATATTATAATACCAACTTTTTTCTGTCATCAGCCCACTAGGTATCAAACAATAAATAGGAAAAAGTAGTCCCTATGATTAAAAGTTATTTTTCTGGATTAAAATGTTGGCTTTCTATCTTTCCTACATTTTCGAATAGAAATATGTGAGCTAAACGGTTGCAGCTTCTATTTCAGTCAAACATTTAACTGGTTTGTCATGCCATAATCTGATTTAATACTTAGATTAAGTGTTCTGATCTGCTGGTATTTTTTTATATGAGCAGAACACCAGAATAAAATGAATCGCTGTTGCAAAACAAGCATTAAGTGTATATTAAAGAAGTGCAGTACTGGATAAACCTTTATTAGACTATTAGAGGCTCACATTTCATTCTGAGAAATCTAGTGATAGAGTTAACTTTCAGTTTCATGCTTGAACAGCAAAAAATACAGTGTGAAAATATAGTCTGGGTGGTAATGGCATAGTTCTACGTGTTATACACATTAATATGGTCTGGTATACACTGTATCTAAGCAACACAAAAACAGACTTCTATATGCAGTGTTGTAAAGCCCAGTAACTGGGTGAGTAGTCTCAATTGCAGTCAACTGGCTGGGGAGTCAGCTCAGGTTAGAAGCTGGTTTTCCAGTTGATGAAACATAATTGAGGGTTCAGCCCTTAGTTCCCAAATGTATATCCTGATCAGAAGATCAGTGACAAGGATTAATTATGACATGATAGACATAAAGAATAATTCCTTTTCTGTCCTCTCATGTTAGTCAACCTTGTGTAATATCTGGGGTCCCTGAATTCCCTTACTATACTTTATTGTTGTTTTACAGCTTTTAACTGTTTTTTTTTTTTTTTTTTGCATTTTTATTTCTGCTCCAACTTTATAGCTCTGCCTTTTTGCTATTTTCTTGGTCGTGATTCAGTTTTGTTCCTTTTCAAAGGCTTTTGCCAGTTTTGAAAATCCCTGAACTTAGGTGGACCTCATTTATTAAATTAACAGTGTTACTTTGAAATGTTCATTTTGGATTCAAGTTTTTGACACTTGGTCAAGGTAATACATAGCTAAAATGTCCTGCAAAAGTGCAAAAACCAAAGTGAATAAGCAAAAAGCACTCAGTTTTTTTAACAGTTCGGTATGTTTTGCTCATTCCTGTGTTGCATATTTTTCCTGTTCACTCACGTCTGCACTGTAAACATTTTGTCTCAGCAAAAGACAGTGCTGCTTCTTAGAGACTTTTCTAATGATTGAGAATACAGAACTTCTAGTAAAAGAAATTGCAGAACTTTAAAATTTTGAAGCTTATGTACAGTCCACCTATTTTGTAGTGGCCAGAATGAAAAATATCTGGCTTGAAAATTCGGGGTGTGTTTGAGGCTGGATTTTTTTTATTACTATTTTTTTCCCCCTTTATAAAGGAGTTCTCAGGACAACAGGTGATTTGGCAAGGGAATTGGTCCTCGTCTAAAACTAAAAGCTGCCAAGCCCACATGTAGGAAACTCTTAAGCCATTCTTTTATCCAGAAACATCAATTACTGGCTTATCTGTATGTTTCAAGAAGCAAAACTGAATTAAGCTTTGTAAATGTAACCTTCCTGTCAAAACTGTGGTTCCCCCTTCCATTTGTTCCCACTCCTTTGTACTTGCACAAATGAGTTAAGTGAAGTTGATCCAACTGAAAAACGGGTTTTCTTCTGCCAGGTTATTTTTTCGACTGGGTCAGTCCTTTGAGCTGCTGACTAGTGGACGTGCTCGTGATGGGCAAAGGGAGACCCAAGGAGCTGATGATGGTAGGAGCACACTACCGTCTTGTTTTAATGCAGCTTTGCCAGCTGATGCCGCTTCAGTGTATTAATGAATTGCTGGCCTCAGGGTGCAGATTCATGATCAGCTTATGCTGATCTTAAGTAGTTGCCGCTGCTGAAAGGGCTGGCTTGCCCCCGCCTGCGCCGCTGCCAGCTCCCCTGCCCCGCGGCTGGACCGCGGCGGCTGGGGCTGCTGTGGCCGAGAAGCAGCAATTTCTCTCGTTGCATATAATCCGAATCTGGTCTGCGGGTGACTGCTGCTAAGGCAAGGGAGAGGTGTAAGGACGGGGGGTGCGTGCTGCGGTTCGGGAGAACGGGGCTGCTTCAGAGCAGACGCTCGGAAGGAGAAACCTTGCAGGGAAGCGCGTGAGGCAGTAACCTTGCCGGAGAGGCTGCGGCTGCACGGTGACTTCACGCTGGCACGAACCCGGGCTGCTTTGAAGAGGCAAGGTGAGCAGCTATGGAGTGAGTCAGCCCAGGGAAGTGAGCTGGCTGCAGGCTGATTTACTACTATTTTTTGGGCCAGGTAATTTTCAGCCAGAACCAGTTCCTTCTGTTACTGTACGGCTGTGTGACTGCTGCTAGAGCAGGAGGGAGGCGGTGGGAATTCCCATTTTGGCAGCAGCAGCGTTTATGTTGGCGTACAGTGGTGGAAAAACTACACCTTAGGTTAATGTGTAATGAATTCAATAATTATTTAGATTACTTTCTGCCCTATTGGTATTTTTTTATTATATCAAAATCGTGCCCACCTAATTTTAGATTTAAACAAAAAATCTAGCAAGGTAGATGAAAAGGTGGTTGCTTGCATGAAGGAGGGAAGGACATTGTCTGAAAGGAAGCTTTTTAATGTAAATAAATATTGGGCAATTAAACATTAAAAACATTTCTCTAACAAGATACTGTGTGAAGGGTGTTGCAAACTTTTGGTACTGTAACAACTGTATGTTTGGAAAGTTAATGTTCTGCAATTATGTACGGTACAGAAATAGGGTACATTTCACGTGATAAATTTAAGTCGTGATGTTTAAAGGGGAAAAATCAAGGGACAAGATAGACTGATTTGATCAGTCTAGAAGGTCGGTCTTGCATGTCTTTGTGTTGGTCTCAGAGTTCCTTTTTTTTTCTCTCCACTGATTTGTGACAGCTTGACATAGGAGTTTTGCTTTAGAAAAAACTTACAATTACGGCTAGATTTCACACCGATTGGATTTAACCGTTTGGAATTTTAATCCCTCACAGCAGCTTTTCACAAAAGTCTTTATACCTTCAGAACTAAATGCAAATCAAAAGAAACCAGATTTGTATTGGCCTAGTATACATTCTGGGTTCTTTGAAAGGAAGAAAAAACCTTGCTAGCTAAAACTTTGTTAATGGTATGGACTAGAGTAGCGATAAGTATTAAATTTGTTGGGAGAATAGTGAACTACAAGCCCTTAATTTTTATTTGTATCCAGAAGCCCAAAAAATGAGGCTCCTCAAAGATTTCTGTCTGAAATATGTGACTTCCTCTGTCAAGACAAAATTGCTTTACTTGGTCTGCATTTAAACTGCAATTATAATTTAGCTGTCTTGTAAATTCGACTTAAACTTATCTTTTTCTCTCTTGTACATGGCACATAATTATCTATATGAATTTATTATATAGATTTGATAGTTTAAATGGTACTTTTTCTTAAACTGAAGTGCATTTGGTTTAACTTTCTATCTAATGTTAAAAGTAAATCTGTGTTTTATAAGAAAGAAGATGGAGTTCCAAAATGTAATTCAGGGACTCATTGCTGTGACTGTACCTCTTAAAATAACCCCAAAATAGGTTTTTGGCTTAAACTACAGTAATTCTTAATAGCTAAATTTACTTACTCATTTGGGAGAGGAGGTCTTGGATCCATTTCACTTGCTAAGGAATTTCAGATCCACTAATGTGAACAGTCTGTTGTGGGTTTCCCTGCAACTGTGAAAGAACGGTCTGCTTTTTTTCCAAGATGATTATCTTTTTAAAGCCTGGCCTGCCTTTAATGAGAGTGGACAGACTTCATCTGGTCAAAATTTAATGGCTGAGATTATGGAAAAGATCAAAGTTGTAAATTCTAGATTGAGTGACCAGGCAAAGTTTGATGAAAGAACTCAATGGAGAAGAGTAAGGAAGACAAGCAGTAGAAATCTTTCTCGGTTTGAGACTCGAACTGGTAGTTTTGCAGTCCCAAAGCTTCTAAAGATACGCATCTTGATTAATGAAATATTTTGTTGCACTGGAGTTGACTACTGCTTTTTCAAAGCCCTTCTGACGGAGTAGAAGCACAAAAGCTCCTGTAAGTGCGTAGGTGATCTGACTTGTTGACCTGAGGATCACTTTAGTGTTAAAACTGATTCTGCACCTAGGAACATCTGGAGGAAGCGAGTTCATGAGTGGCTTTCTCCAAAATAGTGACTTGTGGTGTGATTACTGTCTCTGCTGTAAAAGCATCAATGAGAGGCAAGTTTAAGCCAGGGGGACCAGCACAGAAATGCAATGAAAGCGATCTTAATACTTGTGTGGAAGTGTGTTGTGCGTATGGGTGAAGAGCAGACTGGACCATCAGACTAGATGGATAGTAGGCAAACTTGACTTCTTTTGCTGAAGGATTTTATTCACTAAATAACTGGAAAATCTTTTTCTGATGAATTATGAAGGAAAGTTTTGTTTGGACAAAGCATCTGAATTGCCTTTTTTCCCCATTATTTCTAATGTCTTTGCTAATTGTTCCCTTTAAGTAAACACTTGGATGTGGACAGAAATTGCTTATTTAATTCATGCAAATAGTTTGTTGTCTTGGGCATAAACTTCATGAGGAAGTGTTGTTTTGGGGGTTGAAAGTATTTGTGTAAAAACTTTTTTTCCCCCAAATACTGATTTGTTCTTTTGTTTTACAAATCAGCTGAGATAGGATCGGTCAGTGCTGTGAAAATAGCAGTTTGGAATTGCAGCTCGGTTGCATGGACTTATACTCCAGAGTGTATAATTGGATACTGGGAACACCAGTATAATTGGATACAGCAAACACCACTAAAGTGTCATTTGTACATTAAGCCTTCTTTTGATATGGAGAAGTGTATAGACACCCTTGCTTTAAGTGTTTTAATGGCCAGCTTAGAAATTGTTTTAAAATCTTGCAATGCAGAATCACAGACATTTGATTCCAAAACATACAGACTGGTAGCAATTAATTTCAAGCAGGGCTCTATGTACAGCTCTTTCTCAGTGAGTGGCCAGCTTGAACTGCAGAGGTGAAAGATAGGGACTGTCAGCATTCAGAAGTGATTTCAAAAGTGATGTTTAAAAAAATAATTGTGGAGTATTTATATTTACTTTGGGTCATGCTAGTATCTTTTGGAAAATATCAAACTGCACTAGAGGTAATCTTACCTCTTGCCTTACTTCTAGTATGAGTGCTGTTTTTCTCATGGTGGGGACTGAAACTGGATTAATTCTGGACTTGTGTAACATAATTTGGTTACTGTGGTGAGAAATACTTGGCCAAATGCGTTTCTGCTCTGACTTGTCCTCAAAATGCGGTGTAAGTGGAACCAAACTCCTACAGTATATCTTAACATCCAGAAAGTTGCATATTGGCACACTTTGCCAAAAAAAAAAAAAAATTAAATCCTTTGTAATAAAATGGTTTTGAAAAGTGACCTTTAATATATGCATCTACAAAGGCCACAACTGTAGAATTTATTTTTCTAGTCCCACAGATTCTTCAGCACACTTATGGTGAAGATCTTACCTTGTGTTAAGCCTAGGGAAATGCAAAAAGTAAATATGTTCAGCAACAAATGCTTTATGAAGTGTGTGTCTGGTTTTCAATGCCTTTTAGATTTTACTGCTTCGTTCTGTCTGTAGCGCGTAGATCTGTCTCTGAATAGGAAAACGAGGTGTTCCTGTTTGCATATCGGGAAGTAGCAGCAGATAAGATTGGTTGGTGGCGGGTCTACAGATTAACTTCAAACTCACAAGTCCTAACCAATTGACTTTAAAAGTAGGGAAATGCACTATTTGCTAGTGTATTAATGGAAGCTGGACAACTGTATGTTCTTATGAAAATATGGGGAATGGAAAGTTTTAATTGTTTTAATCTAGTTTAGGTAACTAGCTTTCAGGGAAATCTGAATGGCTACAGGGTAGGAAGGAAGAACAGGCTTTATCTTGTCTTTGGAAAACAGGAGAGTTCCTGGATCACTTTGATTTCTTAAAGAACAATCATCAAAAATGAATAAAAATGAAACAAGACACTGCCATAAACAATGATATATTTTGCATTTGGATATAATTATAGCAGTCATTTTATTAACTGTCTAGTGAGTGGGATTCAGGAGTGAGTGTTCCTGAGTATCGGTGCTGTTTTTCTGCATCCTTCTTGAAAAGGAATCATTGAGTTTGCCTGGGCTCTTAGGGTCTAGCTGTTTCAGCTCTCTTTCCTGGTCTATTTTTTTAATTTTAAAATGATCTGACACATTTGATGATTAGGCTCCATAAAATTGGATTAGAACATGTATGGTTCATACCACTTAAAGGAAGTCCGTTCCTGGAATTTTGCACCATGTTGAATGGGGAAAAACTAATCTGGTAGTCTTGTATCTAAGTTATATTTTCTATGAAGTCTTAGTGAATGTTAAAAAAGCAAACCCTTTAGAAGGGAAACTGTCATCTAATTCTGGATTCTTTGTTTTGGAACAGAGCTGCTGATTCTTTCATTTTTCCTGGCAACAAATCCCGTCTATTGTACTCTGGAAAGCAGGCAGGATGTGCTGGTAGCTCAGCTTTCTGCGAAGGTGCTGTGAAACGCTAACTTGCCAGCAAGCGCTAATCTGGTTACTCATAGTAACAAACAAATAGCTTGTTTAAGGAAAATCAAACAGCAGGGAAAGCTAGCTTGATTTTTTTTTTTTTTTTTTTTTTTTGTCTCATGTTTTGGGTGGGTAACTCATAGCGTCTGCTGTAATTTTTTCAGAATTTAAGAGCGCCGGCTTGTCCGCGGTGAGGGCAGCCGCCCGGCCCGCAGCATCACCTCTCACCCCTCCCTCGCGCGCCATCCGCAGCACATGAGTCAAGGTTTCTGTTTCCACTTTGACATTTGAACTGAGTCACTTGTTCTTTTGGGACTGTCCAAGTCTTTATGGCCCTCCATGTCAACACCGCTCTCCCTTCTCCCTCGCTAGTCTCTCACCGGTGGTAAATTTCCACTGGTTTCAGAGCTCGCGACCTGCTTTGGAGACCGTCCCCACGGTCCACAACAAGAGACGCTGGGCAGGACTCGGAGGTTGCTCTGAGGCCAGTGAGCTCTCAGATACGAGTTGGCTGCAGCTCCGGTTCTTTAGCTGCCCAGCTCTGAGGGAACAGATCTGTTTTACACATGCATATGTAGCTTTTGTCCCCTTGAAAGAGAAGGGAAAAAAAAAATCTCAGGAATTCAGTTTGTCAGCTGAGTTTCTTTAACGTGCGTGTTGCAGAATCGGAAGGTGGAAAGCTGTCCTCGCTGACGTTTTTGGCTGTCCTTGAACAATGTGTGAAGAATCTGACGCTCATCAGCTGAGCTGTGTTTGGAGAACTTAAAGCTGCACTTTGCTACCTGTTCCCAGCCCAGAACTGTGTCAGCAAAGCTTTTTGTGTGAAGAGCAAGTCTGGGGAGCTGATTTGGCTGAAAAGGAACTGTTTTTGCCAGATTGTTTTCAGTCGGATCAGCTGTCAGAGCTGCGAGCAGTGCAGGAGAGGACAGTGAAGCAACGAAGAGCTGCTTGCGTGGATGCAGCCGTTGCAAGTGGCTCACCAAGCCGCGCACTTGGGAGGTGTGCGTTGGTGCAAAACATTGTACTTGCTTGTTGTGGAAAAGTTTAAAAGTAGTGTTTCATGGAATTTAAGATTTGTACTGTTTTACCCTCCTTGTTTGTTAAGGTGGTGATTGCAACTGTAAAGCGATTGCTTTTGGTGTTGTTTTTAGAAGCAGTCACTTAGAATGCGTTGCTGCCCTTTAGCTGAAAGACCCGTAATCTTTACGCTAGCTGACTTGCAGGACGGCTTTGCCACAGCAGATACTGAGAGGTATCTTGCCAAGTGTTGTGGCATGGAACTTCACCTTCAGTTCTCACAGTCCTTCCTTTCCCAGAGGACCAGCTCCATTACTGCTTTCAGTGGACTGCTGCCAGGCTTGCAGCTATTTTATATTTAAACCATGTGAACAGCTGAAGAGCCTGGGTATTTCTGCTGCGGTAACAAGTAATGCTTGAGAAGAATCCCATGCGCGAGGCCCTGCGTTCCCCTGGCGGTGGATCATCCCGTGGTCTTTGCTCGGTCTTACGTAGCGGTTACCTGCGTTACTGCGTGTGCTGGGGACTTCTCGAGCTAAGCGGGGCTGCGTCTGCCCGGGAGCCTGCGGTCCCGACGCGCACCGCGCAGCTCCAGTCCCGGCGCGGGAACGGTTCGGGCCCCCTCGCCCGCGCGGAGGGGTGAGGGAAGCGGAGCATGCTTTTTCAATTAGTAATGGTTTGGAGGAACGCAGTTTTGCAACTGAGAGTTAACTGTTTTGACTGCATTCAGTTCAGCTGCTGGGAATGTGGGGCAGACGGAGCTGCTGTCATTTGGGAATCGTAATCCGAGTCTGCGATTGACTGTGTTCGTAACGTGCTATGGAGAAGTTTATAGCTTAGGCTTTCCAAACTGAAGGCTAGCTGTTAAAGCTGCTAGGTTTCCCTTTGTCCATAGTAATTTTATAAAGCATCTGGGAATATTGTCTGCAACTAAATCTTTCAATTCTTAAATGATTCTTAATTCCAAATGACACTTTCTTCATTGCTTCATGCTATCTACTAGGTAAGATATAAGTGGAGAGACCTAATAAGGGATAAGATTAGAGAAGTACTTGTATATAATAGTATAGGCCCACAAATCTCTACTTGAAAGATTCCTGAATTCGTGCGAGGTAACATTGGTGATTCCTGTACTGTGGCAGGACCCAACAGTAAAAACATGCTGTTACGCATATATTTTGAATATATTCATATATTGCTATTGCTCACGTATTTTGAATGTGTGTGTGTGTGTGTATACACACACACACAAACTCCCTGAAGTTTAGATTTGAAACTCCGCTGCTAGAGAACTCCTGCTCTTCCGCCCGTGCGTTCGGAAGGCTGCGCCGCCGGGCTGCCGTGAGCGCCCCGCGCGCTGGCCCGGCCGTCCGGCGGCAGCTGCGAGCCCGCTGCGGCTTCCGGGCCGCTGAGCCGCGCCGCAGAGCGAGGTCTCTGGGGCACAGCGGTGCAGGGGACTTGATGCACGTGCAATGCGTTATTTGGACTGGCTTGGCCCCATGAGCTTGGAGGCTGTTGGTGCTTGGGCATTTCTTTTGGTTTTGTCCCAAAGGTATCTAGTTTGCGTTTTTCAAGACTGATTCATGAATTGAAAGAAAATAGACAGTGGGAGGTGATCAGGAGGCTCGTTTAAAAACTGTAAACAGCCACACACTTCATTTCTACAGCCGGGACTTGTGTGCTGAGGGCATGGTCTCGTGGTGTGGCTGCACTGATACTTGGTGATGGCACTTGGTAGTTGAGAACAAAGTACTAGAGTATTTCAAAAATAAATTTATCCATCGAAACAATATAAGATGAGGGTTGCAAGTTGCTTATATTTGCATCTATTTTAAACTTGTTTTTAATGTTCCAGTTTAAGATAAATTCTATTCTTGTGCACAATGGTAGGTGACTGGGTGATCCAGTGTTTTAGAGACTGCTGTCCTCGTCTTTCAAAATTCAGTTATATAGATTTTGCTAATTTTCTTACTAGCTGACAGAAGGAATTCCTGTCCCATGAGGCTGCTGTTGGATGTTAAATTTAAGCTGAAGCTGGTAGTACATGATGTTCAGAGGGAGCTACAGGTACCTTTGGTCGGTCACGTTTTCCTCCATGACGGCTTGGTAACAAGATAAAGGTTGTGCTGCTATCACCAAATTGCGTTTTCTGCTTCACGGTTGTGGTCAGCGCGAAGTGATGTTATTTAGTGGCTCTTCCTTGGCTTCCGTAGTAAAGGTGGAATGTGGGCCTGCAGGAAGGGCGAGGTCTTCTCTCGCTGCGCTTCCGAAACTGCGTAATGCGCAGTGCGTCTCTGTAGAGCAGCCTTGGCGTGGGTGCCCCGGCCGGCTTCTGTCAACGGGATGGGTAAGAGCAGTCGCCGACTTCCTGCCCGTGGGCCAGCTGCAGGACCCCTAATAAACTGCCGTGCTAATCTTTTGTTAAACGTACGGGTGATTTTAGCTAGAAGTTCTTAACACTGTTGGAAATAAATGTTAATTATTCTTAAATGTAAAAAAATAAGAACATTTCTAACAGGCTATCTCGCTCATAAATGGTGGCATTTGCTGTTGTAAGAAGCTTGCGTTTCTGCAGGAGGTACCTTGAAATGTACTGGTTAGGCAAACGCAGTCCCGTCGGCCGCCTCCTTTTTGGCGGCGTGCTTCGTGCGCCGATCCTCAGTCGATCCTCGCACCGGATCCTGTGCCGTCTCCATCAGGACAGGATTCTGCGTAGTTGGAGATGAGCTGCAGCTGATGCCTCTTTACATGCATTGAGCCATTTCTTATCCAGCTACTTTTCTTAAATGCCAAGTCAGTCTAAGATATGTCTAGGTTAGGTGCAAAACTTAAATTGTGTGCCATGTGGTAACATCTTACAGAGTTGATGGCGTGCACATTTTTTAACAGTAGATAGAAGTTAACTTCCTGAAAGCTGGTAAGGAAAAATGTCCGTTCTTCTGCGAAAGAAGAGAGCAGTGTTTGAAACCAAAGACCGTGTGAGCAGTGACAAATACAGCCTACTTCATCGGCTCTTTTTTGGAAGATGTGTGCAGTATCAAATTCAGTTTGGGTAATACAGATGGTTCATCTCTTAGGTAGTCTGTTAAAAGACAGAAAAATTCAGCAGTTCCAGAACTTGCATAGTTGTATAAAACAAACCTCAGGCACAGCACTTTGTTCCCACTGAAGCATTTAACATCTCTGTATGCTTGTATCAAATTGGTTAGCTGATATTTAAGGTTGGATTGTATTTAAAAGCAACACACTTAAAATCTGTTTTAAGATGTGCTGCTATAGCTGGAGTATTCTTGCACTGTAGTTCTATGTAGTCTCCAGTGGGTTTTTGCATGTGTGCTGAACTGAAAAATCCAAAAACTTTGCTTTCTAACAGGACATAGTTTTGATCGGGCATGGATGGTCCTTCTGTTCTATTTTTGTGGAAGAAAATTTTATTAATATTGTATGAGGTTTTCCTAAAATAAATAGTGTTATTCTTGCACTTTATGTTGCTGTCAAAATATTTAAGTGGGTTTTGTCTTATTCTTGTTGGGGTCTTGAGCATTACTGTATTTCAGTATTTAATAATTAAACACTTTATGGATCACTCATAGTCCAAACAAGTGATGTGCCATGAAAGTGAGATCACTTTAAAGGAAAAAGAAAAAAAAGTGAATGAATCTTTGGAGGCATTCTGTGTATTCAACTGATGAAGCACATCAAAAAAATGAACTTTTTGCATGTGAGTGGCCTTCCAGTAGCTTATTAAACAGCCTTGAGGATCAGAGGGAAGTCAATGTATTGGCTATGACAAGAAGCTATGTAAGAAGCTATGACAGAGAGCTTTTTCAGAATAGGAAAATTGAATACTGGTATACTTCAAAGCCATATATCGCAATAGACACGTAGTAAAAGTGAGCAGCCAAGTTTTATAAAAGGTCAGGGATGAAATGGTTATCTTTCTCTAGCTGTATATCTGCAAAGGCAGGAGAAAGCAGTATTACAAGAAATGAGAATCAATACTAAAATCTGATTCAACATTAATGCAAAGTGTACGTATAAACTGGGATTGGAGAAAGATATGGAATAGCTTAAAAGCTTGAGTAAGTATGTAACAATTGTCAGTATTTTGGCTAGGAGTATGTTTAAGCATTCAAAAAATTTTTTTCTATTCAGAGTAGACCTCTACCTGGAATATTATTAACCTCTGATAATCTGTATTAACAATAATGCTAAGTCAATAGAAAAGATCTAGGAAAGTCAGCAGTATCGGGTAACAGGAGTCTCCTGGTGAAGGCTGTGTGCATGGCAGGTTATGGGAAGGGGTAAGGCTGCCTTTTCCAATGACTTGCTGACTCAGCTCCGCCGTGGTGAAATATAAAAAGGTAAATTTGGCTGTCCTACTTCTCGCGTATCTATACTCCTTTGCATTCAGATGCGTTGATAATGTTACTCGATTAACAGCATGGAGTTGGATTCAGGTTACTTTAATACGTGTTTTTATTCAAGCCATGTTATTCAGGATTCCCGTTTGCTTTTTATCAAGCCGCGTGCAGTCCGAAACACCTTTCGAGCTCGGTGAGGGGCTCGGCCCGGTGGATGCGCGTTGGGGAGCTCTCGCTCTGTGCGGCTCTCCCTACTGCTCCGTGCGCCGCACGAGCGAGAGGCCTGGGGGCAGTGCTGTGCACCCAGCTGTGAACGTGGTGTTGATTGCTGTAATACTTTTAATAAAAAAGTTCAATTTATTATAATCCCACTATGACCATTGTTGCAGTCTTTGACCTTGAACATGTTCATTAGTTTGACTTCTTTTTTTTTTGTCCTTCTTTAGGGCTGAGAAAACTGAGGTACTTAATGAAGATCTGTTGCAGGTATTGTAACTCACTTAATACGCATTGTTTAAATGTTCTTAAAAATGTTTGGGCGTTCTGAGTTTTATGGAGAACCTATTTCGGGGAAAACAATTGCCTTCAAGAAGGATGAAAACAAAGATATCTTTGGCTCTGACTTCTCTGCATGCAAAAAAAACGTGATATAGTTTGAGTGAGAAGTTAAAGTACTTCTTTTTCTAAAATCCTATGATACGGCTTGATAAAGTGAAGGAGATAAAGCTTTTTGCTTTTAATTAACTGATCTGCTCGTTAAACTTGAACCTTTAGCATCAACAACTTGCCAGTCTTTCTGGCAGACTATGAGCTGGGAAAAAGTTCTGATTAGGCGTAGTCGGTTTCACAGTCGGTTTTCATGATTCTGCTCTACTTTATGAAGAGCTCAGCTTACTTCAGCTTAAGAAAAGCTGCAGAGAACATGCCAATTGCTTGCAGATAGATACTGTCATAACTTCTTTTAAAAGTCTGTAATTATTTGGGATACACATAATGATTCTTGTTTAGTTTATAATTATTCTTGAATTTATTATATACTTTATATTATATTTTATTATATATTTATATAATTTTAAAATAGTCTAATCAATTATTACATTTACAGTGGAGTATTAGTTACAACTATTAGATTAACTAGGTTGACTGATCACATGAAAAAATTCTGATTACAAAATTACCTTCAATACTGGTTTCTTCTTCTGGTTATTTTGCTGGCAGAATGTAAGTTGGCAAGGTGAGTCAGATACACTTGCTTGTCCGTGGAACTTCACATTTAATAGTTATTTCAAACAGGTTGCAAAGCATTTTAGTATGCTTAACTTTGAGACCTGGCTGTGGAATATGGAGACCAAATATGAAAAAAAAAGATGGAGGCAGCTACTTTTATGACAGATTTCTCCAGCTGATCAGATTGAAGTAGAAGGAGAGAATGTACCAGGCTTAAAACTCGATTTTAGTGAGTATACGTGAAATGATCTGGCGTAATGGTTGTATGAGAAGAATAGGAACAGTTTAGGCTTCTCTCCAGGGGGCTGCTTTATTTGACACACAAATATCCTAACGGTTTGGTAACGTGACTGCTAATTTCTAAAGAGAAGCTTTCAGTTAAATGGCATAAAGGATGTTAAAACACCTTGATAGCTTTTAAGGGCCTGTATGTTTTCTGGCTTAGCTGCAGAGTAGTAACAAGAATTGAAAGCCAAAAGCTCTGCTGCTTGTTGCCAAGAAAATTTTGCAAGGAAGGCTTTCCCAGGCAGAGAGCAGCCTGGCTACACCCAAGTGGAAGAATTTGCTCACTTGTTTGTTTGTTCTTGGGGGCTTGTGGAGGGGGAGGGAGGTTCTTATCTAATTAAATTGCTTTAAAAGCTTGGTACTGTTCATTTTATAAACATGTTTTCAACAGTGTTCCTTTCTATGTTTAGCCTGAGCTTTGGCATGGGATAGCAGTAGCTTTTTCTGTTTTGTGAAGTGTATTATTCCACTTCATGCATCTCTGTTAAATGTATTCCTGTTTAAAGAGGAGGAATCTACTTCAGCAGTACTGGATAGATATCTGCAATAAACCCACTTTCTAGGGTGAACTTGTAGTATATAATAAACAAGTTGTAGAAGGTTTTGCCCCCTGAAGACATACTATTGGTTCAGATAATTTGGCCTCTGTCATATTTTCAGTTTAAAGGTAGCTTAATGGAGATTATTGTCCTTCATGGTTTTTTTCATGTCTTTGGGCTAAAGAGCTGATTGTGGGGAAGAGTGGTATCATGAAGTTCTGGAGTAGTGTTTCTCCTGTCAAACTCATGCCCCTTGTATTTGGCCTTCAGCCCCTTTAGAAAAAGAGGCTATCAGGAATATAAGCACTCCAGAGTCTTTCTAAGGCACAGAAGCCGTTGTGCACGTCTGACAACGCTGCATTGGTATACTGAGGTCTGTGAGATGAGTCAGTTAACTGGATGTTGCCATGTTTCAGCTGTGGATAAACTGTGCTCATTATTTTAAGTCTAAACTATATGACCTTGCAAAGATAAATGTTTTCATAAATAGAAGATAGTTCAGAATGTGTTGGTAATTTTTAATCTCAGCACAACAGAAACTCAGCTGCAACACTAGAGGTAAAACAGTGCCTTCTTGTTCCTGTGTCTACATGCAGACTTCTTAAAGTGGATTTGATTTTGAGATTTGTTATTGTGTGCTCAGTAACCAAAAACCTGTGCAGTTCTTTGCGCCTTAATCTATCATAATACTTTCTACCAAGGTTTTTGAGCAGCTGACTTTGAATCTTATGGCCACCAAAATTCTGTGTTTTGTCCTGTAGTGCCAGCCCTCTTGCACACTGATTCTTTTTTGCCTTCTCTTCAGACTTCAGGGCAGTACCTTTTTTGTCCAGGAGACAGTGAGACAGCAAGCCTGACTTTTGGAGCTTCTCCAATCTAGAACTTATCAGAACAGCTGCTTCCCTTTTCTGAAATTTCAGGAAATAAGGGAGCCCTCTACTGCATTTGCTTGTGTGTTCCAGGACAGGGTTTTCAAAGTGAAACAGAAGTGATTCTGCACTGTTCCTCACCAAGTTCCTTGTCTGCTTCTGCTTAGTTGGCAACCTTTTTGCTCACGACTTCTCTGTCTGCATCTCTGCTTTTTTACTAGCTGCTTTTTTTTTAATCTCTCCAACTGCAGCCACTTTAGGTGGATATTGAAAGGGATATCCATATTCTGTCACAGCAAGCAGTATCTAAAAATACCAAATAAACCTCTTGAGAGGGGAAAAAAATAAATTATTCTTATCTGGATGTATAACATTCTAAGAGAATTTGCAGCATTTCTGTGTTCATTAGAACATAGTAATTGGCTGATTGTGGAAGAGCCAACTGATTGTATACTTCCTGTTTTAAAACCAGTTACTGTGGGCTTAGGGGGAACTAACACAATGCATAATAATTTAGCAAGCACTAAAATTACTTCTGTATGTCAGCTGGTCTGTATTTACACAGAGATATGAAACCTGGGGAGAGTTATTGCCCTCCTGAAAATGTAACAGAAGCGATTTTAGAGCTGTACTGAAAACTTGAGTTTATTCAGATTATTCCTACAGGTGAAAACTACATGGGGATTTTGGGATGTTTTTTGCTTTTTAAATATAAGCCATTCCAAAGGGCCTCCTTTTAATCATGGTGAGTCATCAAAATGCAGATAAACTGCATTCCTTTGGTGCTGTGCATAGTGAGCTCAGTGCCATAAGCAGTTCTATCGCATTGCTTGTGCATTAGAGATTTCAGTTGTTTGGTTTTGGTGTGTTTCTTGATATAAAATAGTCAGTTCCTTACCCAGAATCCTTTAAAAGAGCAGTTTATTAATGTATATGTGTCACATTCACATTGCCTATAGTGAATCTTGTTTCAAATACGCTATGGTAAACTCAGCTGCTGTTTGTGCATTGATATCTGTTATTTCTTTTTCCTTCCTCATCCCTTCTGAATCCTGTGAGTTTCTCCCTGAAGATACTGGAACCTGTAGGAACATCCTCCTTGCATTTAACAGGCAGAGAAGAAAACCTTATAGCAGACTTGAAATATGTATATTTGGGGCAACATAAGGAACCAGTCACGGGTATCTTAGCCTTCTACTTTACAATATTACAGTGAAAGAACATTAGAGTTTTTTCAGAATTTTCTCTCTGGATTAGTGTCTTAGATACCTGCATGTTCCGTTCATCAGAGAATCCAGGTGACAAGTATCAAACTGATTCTCTCTTGCTATGACAAAGAGCAGAGGGAGCATTTTCTCCCTTTTCTGTTTTTCAGTCTTATGGGCATTGCAAGTTCCAACTGAACAACCGTGCCTCTGAGAACAAAGGCAATCTTAGTCTCTTTGCAAATGTGTTTGCTGCCAGGACTTCTGCTAAGCATTTAAACTCCTTGAAGCTGTAGAACTTGAAAAATATGCAAGCCAAGACAAAATATGATACAGAAGGAAGATTTTCTGCTGAGGCCGAGGAAATAACTTCTGTTTTTGTTTCATTTTTCTTTTACTCTTCTTCCCCCTCCCACAAACTAGATTGAGAGACGCCTTGACACAGTGCGATCTGTTTGTCATATTTCACAGAAGCGATTAATTGCGTGTTTTCAGGGCCAACATGGTACAGATGCCGATAAGAGACATGTGAGTACTACTGCTCTTTGGCTTGTCTTCTGAGCCTAGTCTGAATCCTCTCTTGTCTTTGCGTACTGCTCAGCTGCGATGCCTCATATTATCCAAGAGAATAAAACTCTGTAGAGTCATCTCATGTGTCAATATTTGGTAAAATGCTAGCTATAATATACCATCCAGATCTAATAACTCGAGCTTGGAGTTCCTCAGCACTGTCAAGACACTTGCTCATCTGTGCAATGTGTTGAGCACTTGCAGCTTTCATAAAACCCAACTAAGAAAAGAAGATACTCTGGAACTCGATCGGGTTTCTTATGTTAAGAGTTACCTATGTGTGCTGATGGCTAAAATTAAGCCACCTATTTCTATATATATGATCAACTTAACTTTCTTCAGGAAAACCGTAGGAAAGGCTGTTAAGAATTGTTAAAACCAGAAATGACTAATGTTCAAGCTTTATCCTTTTAATGGAAAATAGTCCTTCAGAAAATATGGGGACAGAATTAACCTCTGCAGGGAGGTGAATGACAAGCTACTTAAATTTCAAGTGAAAGCTGTTTAGCTGTCTTTGACTAAAAGCAGTTCACATTTTAAGCTGGTCATTCCAACTAAGACTGAATGAGGAGAAAGTGCTTTTTAAAAGTATCTGAGAACAAGTCTTGAGAGCTACTATTCAAAGGGGTGCACTTAAATAGGCTTGAAACTTCTGGTGACTTGGCATTTCCTTAAAGTCAAATAATGAATTGGATATGTATATAGTAAACTATATGAAGAAGAAAACTTTAGAGGGGATGTATTTGGAAAGCTGGAGATGATGCGTAGCACTCAATAAAGTAAGCACTGTTTCTTCTGTTCGATAGAAAAAGCTTCCTCTAACAGCTCTTGCTCAAAATATGCAAGAAGGATCTGTCCAGCTAAGTGATGAAACTCTGTTGGGGTAAGCGTCTGGCTTTTTTTTTGTTTGTTTGTTTGTTGTTGTTGTTGCAGTCTGCCAGTTTATTGTCTGCAGAGCTACAGAGACTTTGGCTGCAAAAGGGCAGTTTTTCTTCTAATGAAACTAATATCTCTAGGCTCTTTCCTAATCCACAGGGAGAAAAAGTGAGCAACTATTTCTTCTTGAGTGATTCTAGACAAGTTTTAAACTTGCTCTGAATCGCATTGAAGAAGATTCTGACTCTCTCCACTGTTCATGAAGAACCTAAATTATCGATCATAAAAGCCTTTAAAAAGGTCTTCTGTCCTTGTAAATTAGCAAAATGCTTGTTATCCTCATTTAAAATACAGTATGAATACTGCATTCTGCAGGTTTGCGTTAATGGCTTCTGGCTTAAGAGAATGCTGGTTTCTGTGTCCTGGCAAATGCAGCTTGCAACTTGCGTGAAAGCATTTTGAAAGAATTGACATCAGTATGCTAAATCCGTACAGCAGATGCGTTTGTGTGTTGCTGATGGGTATTGTAATGGAGGCAGTGTAGAATGGCCTAAAACCTTTGTGTCCATGTTTGTGAGCTGTTGCAGTGGTTTTAAATATGGATTAAAAATCCTGAAGTAAATAAGGTTTATCTTTAGAACAAACTTAAAACAGAGGTTAGAAAAGAAATTTGGAACCTGACACTGCATATGTGGTTGCTTAGCTTCCTGATGTTAAGAGACTTTTTCAAGTTAAAGAGACTTAAAAGAAAATTAAATGCTATGTTGATAAATTTTCCTGCATCTAGTAAGATGGAAGAATGGGCTTTGAAATAAATTCAACTTCCCCATTCTTGGGGCCAGTATAAGAAGATTTAAAGCCACCAAAAATATTTAAATGGTTATCATAGGATCATTTTAAGACAAAGGTTTAATAACACTGCTCAGCTGTCCTAAATTTCCAATGACAGGATAAAGGCATCTTGGTTTTATACCATCAAATAATGCCTTGCTTTATACAATGCAAAGTTCCAAAAGGGTAGCAGAGGACACAAGACATAATTATTTTTGAATCTTTTGTCCTTAGTTGATAGTATCTCATGTTGCAACAACTTTCTATAATTCTTAAAGGAAAATGCTAGATACGTGTGGTGAAGCAGAGAATAAACTGGCAATGGAACTCTCTCAGCATGAAGTACAAATTGAAAAAGAAATTTTAGATCCACTGAATCAACTAACAGAGGTAAGTCACTTCCCCCGACTGAACAAATAAGTTTGGATTTATGTATAAACCGAGCAAAAAGGATTATCTCAATGTTAATAATAAAACAGTTTTAAGTAGTCATGCATTAATGCTGAAAAGTGAGTCTGAAATCTACAAAATTTAGAAATCACAGTACACAGTTTAAAAATAAATATAAGCCTTGATTTTTGGTTTTAGTCAGAGATCCCTAACATTCAGAAGCAGAGGAAACAGCTTGCAAAGTTGGTGTTGGACTGGGATTCGGCAAGAGCAAGGTGAGAAGTAATTTTAATGCTAGGTTGTTCTCTAATCTTGTTAACGTCTTGTTGGTATCTCATGGTGTCTGATCTGATACTGGTACTTGCTTCTGAAATGCTGCTGTACATCTATTAATACTTGCAAAAAAAAAAAAAGATAAGCTTACTGAGTTATTCAGAAAAGGACTCAACTTCTGGATCCAAGTGGAATCAAAATCTTAGAGTTCTTTCTTGCCTATATATATTTGGAAAAATGCTGAAGATTCATCTCTTAGTTCACCTGCATTGTCAGCTTCAGTAAAAGTTGGCATCTGGAAAAGCATTATGCTGCACAGCACTGGAAGGAGTCCTCTGGGCTTTGTTTACCAAGGCTATGCAACTTCTTTGCAACTGCTTAGCACAGGCTACTTTATACTTCCTTTAGGTTTATGGAATCAGGATGCCATTAAACTTTTAAATAAATTAAGATTGAAATTATTTTTGCTTTGACATACTGTGGATACAAAACTGGAGTTAAACTGTCATGGCAAATTATGTAGTACTTGCTGGGGCTGGTAGTCCTAAAATATCTTAACACCTACGTTGTAGGTTGCAGAGGTGCAGGATTTCTTGTGGATTTTTATAGTTTGGTTATTTGTGAATTATGCCAACTATATCATAAATGGCAATTTAAACGCTGTGTGAAGTTCAGTTGGGAGAAACCTCTGAAACTATTGGATTTATTTCTTATCAAAAGAAACCAATTTAGAAGGGACTCATAAATGCAGTTTCTTCTGTAATAATAGGCTTCACTGAATGACTGAAGCCTTTTTTCCACAGGTATAACCAAGCCCACAAGACTTCAGGAACAAATTTTCAAGTGCATCCTTCAAAAATAGAATCTCTGAAGGAAGAGATGGATGAAGCTGGAAATAAAGTAGAACAATGCAAGGTAAGAAATGAGTCCTGTCCTTTATATACCTCTCACTAGCAACTGTAGCAATCATAATATGGCTGCTTCTGTAAACTTTGCTTGTGGAACTGGCTGATTACTGTATTTGCAAACGAAGTGACTGTTGACAAAGTGTATGTCTTAAAAGTATTATTAGTCCTAGCTGAACTTTGTCCAAATTACTTCAACTTAATGCGAAACTCTGCTTTTGAAGATAGGCATGTTAAATTATTTACTGTTTTAGACTGAAACAATTGAGAGAACTGTGTCTTAACCTTGACTCGAATAGTCAGGGTGTCTATGTACTTCAGACCACTGAGTAGCTGTAAAGTGAGAGCTACCTGGATGAATTTCAAGCTGCTGATGTGCAAGGAACATTCTGAGTATTATAGCTTGAAGCAGTTTATTTGCAACTTCATTTCTGGATTGTCAAATACTACATTTTGCTGCACTTGTGCTAAGCCCCCAAAACCTTTTAGTAGTATTTGTCTTTGCATACAAAGATTGGCTATAAATAATACATTGCCATACAATCCAATTGTTAATTTTATTGGGCAACTTCTTTGATATATAAAACAAAGCTAAGCAAAATTCATTCAAAATGCCTGAAAGAAAATGAACGACACTATTTGAAAGGATGCTGACTATTCAAAAATGAACTGCACTCTATGCCTAGATGATGTACCTTGACTGTAACTTGCATGTAACTTCCCTGCAAGTAGTAGAAAACAGATTCTGTGTTAGATATAGACACCTAAATAGATAAAGTGCTCTTAGACAGTGTTTTCTGCTTTCAGCCATACCATGAATGAAAAACTGCAGCTGCCACTAGTTCATCCCATAAGCCTATTTAGAGTCTACCACTGAGTGTGTATAGAGTGGGTAAATTACTGGCTTTCCATGCTGCCCGAGTCAAAAGTTCAAACTTACTGCAAGCAAAGCAAACATACTTGGTCCTCTCTCTGCATGTAAGTTTTATAAATTTGATTTACTCTTTTGCATTCCCCTCTTTTTTCCTTTTCTTTCTTCAAAGGATCAACTAGCAGCAGACATGTATAACTTCGTGTCCAAAGAAGGGGAATACGCTAAATTCTTTGTTACGGTGAGTATTCTTTTTCTATATCACTTTGATTACAGCACTTATATGCATAGACACTCGATTCTCAAAGATTGTATTTTGTGTACTAAACCTTCTAGTATTGTATTATATGCTCATCAGAAGCTAATACTGTTTTTGTTTATTAAAATGTGGCTTCTGTTCTCAGTTATTAGAAGCACAAGCAGATTACCATAGAAAAGCATTAGCAGTCTTAGAAAAGGTCCTCCCTGAAATTCAAGCCCATCAAGGTAAAGTAAACTGTGCTCTGGCTGATGCTTCTTCTTGCCTGTGCCACCTATGCACAATATTCTCCTCCTTTATCTCAGTTCTTTTGCATGCAAACTTATTTATTAAGGTCATTTTGATCTACTTAACAATTTTACATTCATGAGCGTAATTCCATCTTTGCTGCATTTTCTAGAGTTCTCTGGTCATATTTTAACACACTAATAAAATATTAAGGATCTGTCCAATACCCAAGAGGGTAAAGGAAGGATTTTTGTTTCTGCTGCACTTATGTGTTCTTTATTTCCTTGATATCATGAGACCTTTTGCTAATTCATTCCTGGCTCTTCTGGCCAATGAAAATTTCATTGTGAATTAGGAATTGTAAGATCCATGTTTCTTAAATGATTACTAGGGGGTTATCAGAAAAACTCCCCAGAATCTATGGCGCTGACTTCTGTTCTGCCTCTATACCATCTCTTTTCCCCATGTGCACATTGCACTGCAGCTGGCTAATTGAGTGTTCAGATTGCTGTGCTAGATATCAGTTAAGCAAAGAAGTGAACAAGACGGTTTCATCTCTGTGCTGCTAAGCTCTTCATTGTTAATACACGTTTAGGTGTATCAGCTACTTGGTTTGAAGATGCACTGTGTGCTGTTGAGTATGCTACCTAAAGACTGATTGTGCTGTCTCTTAATCTATTCACTTTGAATGAGTTTGAACAAAGTCTGTGAAAAGTGTGCTCTGAGCTGAACAAGACTAAAGTATCTTGAGTTGTGGACCACATGCGAGTTGTAAAAACTGAACCACTAAACTGGAGATACCAAGAAATATGAGAATACTGATGAAAGATAGTATTGAATGTCTGTATTCTATATATAATCTGATGGTAGGCAAGCTAATGCAAACAAATAATGCTTATCCAGTGTCAGAGAGGCTTTATGACTATCTGGTAGGTTATCTGTTTACAGGATATAGAGCTGACTGCTTTAGGTTTTCTTTATTTCTTAGCTACTTTGCACAAAACTTCTCATATGAGTGCTTTAGAGAAGATTATCATTCCTAAAAGGCATGCTAGGAGGCAGTGTGGTCCAGAGTCCAAGAGCAGGACATAACTTCAGTCATGTTTCTAGGTGCAATATAAATTACTGACTTTGAACAAATTATTATGCTCTCTTCCCCAGTTTTGCAAGTTATAGCAAATGTTAGGAAAGTGACTTGTGCTCCTTGTGATGTGTTATTGAATGTATTTGAGCTATATGAGGGATTATAGTTGATGTGTTTCTGTAAACATAGAATAAACTAAACCTTTTGCAAAAATATCACATCTTCAGAGAAGTCTTAAAAAAAGAAATCTTTACTGTCAGAACCTTTTTTCCCCACAGAAGAAATGAAGGATCTGAACTAACAATTTTATATCCTTTTTATTTATCTGCATTTTTCAATTAAAGTAGAAAAATATGTGGGGGGGGGGAGAGATAACCCATAGGAAACAGGACATGTACGTACTATTTGGAGAAACACTTATACCAACTTTGACTTTCAAAGCTAAGCAACAATCAGGAGAAATTAAGTGAATTGGAAAATTTGTGAAACTGTTACAGTGATGGGCTGTTAACAATTCTAATGTAAGATATTGTGATTCTTCAAATCAGTAGTAGACTTTGTTAACTTAACAGTTCAGTATATATCTATGCAGAACACAGTTAAAACTTTAAGAACAGCCCAAGTCATGCAATCTGGGGAAAGCTTTCTCAAAGGTTATTGCAAACCTAAAGTCTTCTTAGTCTTAACAAATCAGAATTAGTGTAATTTATAGCTGTGTGACTACATTATTGTTGAGTTCTAGGGGGCTATGCACCTTCCAGTTATACAAAGGATATATGTGTATTAAAAGAAATGATATGCTATTCAAAAAGATGCATTTTTTTTTTTTTTAACTTGAATACCTACAGATTCATTTTTCTGTTTACGAGGGATTTTACCAATCAGGGCTATAAAATTTTTATTGCATTCTTAACATTCCTTTGCTGCGCTAGAGGCTTTCTTTTCTTATGTGGAACATAATTCAAGTTATTCTGTTAGATATCTTGCTCACTGTTTTGATATTCTCCAACTAGACAAATGGACTGAAAAACCAGCTTTTGGAACGCCTTTAGAAGAGCATCTCAAACGCAGTGGTCGTGAAATTGCAGTCCCTATTGAAGCCTGTGTAATGATGCTTTTGGAAACAGGAATGAGAGAGGAGGTAGGCCATACCATTCCATGCCCTGTGAATGAAGGGGGAAAAGGAGCTCAGTGAAATTAGCAGACTGGTATCTGTATTTACTTCTGTATGCTTTCACAAAATGCTTAAGGGTATTTTGGGTTTTTTTGTTAGTGTAAATCATAAATCTCTTAGAAAAGCCTTGGACAATATTCAAAATATCTTTGAGATGTAATATAATTAGAATGAAAAATCAAGAAAGGGCTGAGGTGAGAGGGCACTAAAGAATTATCAGATAGCTGTAACACATTAAGAGCTAACTTGGTCATAACCATGTATAATAATGATTACTGAAACTGCTCTGAAAAGGAATTGATATAACTTCATGCTTATAATAACATGTTGGTATCAGTCTAATACATCTGATCTTTATTATGCAGGGTTTATTCAGAATCGCTGCTGGAGCCTCCAAATTAAAAAAACTGAAAGCTGCGTTGGACTGTTCAGCTTCCCAGCTTGACGAATTTTACTCAGATCCCCATGCTGTTGCAGGTATTTTAAATGTTCTGAATCAAACCTGGTAAAAACTGATATAATGGAAGTTTTATTCTGTTCATTTACCTTGTTGGACCTGCTGCAGTATGAGGTGTTGCTCTCTGTGCAGGTAAACTGTGAATGAAATTATATTGAAGCTCACTCTGCTGCATAACTTAATACAGATCCAGCATAGAGCGTACACACTAATCACAATGATGTATTTATCTCTGTAGGTCAGAGCAATGTTTAAAATTCAGATGATCATAGTAATTCCAGTATCATATTTCTTCTCATGACAGGATTGTTAACACAGTCAAGGGAGATTAAAGCCATATGTAGCTTTAATAATGTGGCAAATGGATGACTCAAGGTTTTATAGCATGAGTTTCACATTGCAGTAATTACCAGATGACTTCCTGTGTTAAGTGTGGAGCAGATATACTGCAGAAATGTCAGATCTTCCTACTATTCCACTGGGATTTGCGTCCTGTTGCACAAGTAAAATTGCAAATCTAAGGCCAAAGTTTTAAATGAAGTCTGAAAGTGCTGGCTAACATGTTTGCCTTTTTCTGGTCTATGCTGCAGGTGCTTTAAAATCCTATTTGCGAGAGTTGCCAGAACCTTTAATGACGTACAGTCTATATGAAGAATGGACGCAAGCTGCAAAGTAAGCATACTAAAAATGGATGTACAGAAAATATTGCATACTCATATCAAATTTCCTTGTCATATATGAATCTAAAAGAAAAGTCCAAGCTCATACAGTTGACTGATCTAACTAGTGAATATTTTGTGTACTGTATGATTTTAAATTGTATTATAACTTGACAGTAATTGTATTAAAACATGTTGGTGAAACACCTTGCTATTTTATACTTAACATAAGGGCTTCTTCAGGCTATTGGTCACATAGTATTGATGTGGTAAGCGCCTTTTTTTTTTTTTTTTCTTTTTTTTTTTTTTTTTTTTTTGTTACGAGGAGAGTTAATTTGGGAATTTGAAAAGCAGGTTATTAAGTAACTTTCCATTTAGACCTAATAAATACTGTTTTGCATTCATTAATTCGATCTTTTTTCATGGAAGAAACGGCCGTTTTCTGATCTGGAAGCATGATGCAATGGAAATGTCTTTTTCCTTGCAGCATTCAGGACCAGGATAAGAAGCTACAAGAATTGTGGAAAATCTGTAACAAATTGCCTAAGCATTATCATGCTAATTTCAGGTATGAATGACCATCTGCAGACTTCCAACACAGCAGCATTAATATTAGAGTATCACCTGTCTCAGAGCTGATCAGCCAAAACTCTAATCCATTTTTTTCTTGGCCACATTCCATTCAAGCATTCTGTTTTATCTATCAAGTAGCTAGTATGCTTTGGTGTGGTGGGGGATGTGTGGGTGTGTATACATATTTATTTGTTTCCAGTCAGTTTGTTTATTTCCAGTCAGATTAATTCATTACTGACTGTAATGAAATGGTGATGCTTGGAACTCTTCCACTTAAGTGTCATAGTGTTGGCAGTAGTTTATGACTTTTCGACTGCTATGCTCTTCATTTTCTAGGCTTAGAAATATCACCTGGATGCATCTTATGCATTGTATTTTTCCTTTTGGCTTTACCTTTTGGGAATGAAACAGAATAAAACTGACTTAAAAGTGTGGGAATTCCATTACATGATATGAAAATAGCTGTTGATAGATATTCTCTAAATGTTCTTTCTGAAAGCATAATACTTTGAGGTCACTTTAAGGTGGGAGATGTCTTCCTTTCTGTTAAACTCAACTCTTGTGCTTCATGAAGCATGGTAAACAGAGAAGCATTGTAAACAACTACCAAGTAAAAGATCTGATAGCCTTATTTCTGTCTTCTGGGAAGTTGTCTTTAGGAGTTCTTGAAGTTTGACTCAGAGCATTTCTTGGTGAAAACAACTAAGTTTGTAATGTCCTCGCAAATGAGGAGCAGAACTATTATTTGTCATAAGAAATAATTATGTCCTAATATCAGTGATGTACTAGAATATATTGTTGTGTGGGAAGAGTTCCTGCTGACATAGTTCAATGATTTCTTTCCTTTTTGTAGGTATTTAATCAAATTTTTAGCAAAGCTCGCACAAAACAGCGATATTAACAAAATGACACCCAGCAACGTTGCAATAGTCCTGGGCCCCAACTTGTTATGGGCAAAGAATGAAGGGTAAGATGTTTTAGAAATGCTTCAAAACAAAATCTATATGAAGGTGTAGAGTTTCTCATCTAGTTGTTCTAAATCATTTGAACTATTCACAGCAGAATAGTTGCCTAAAAAATATTTTAAACATATTTTCTCAAATTTTGCATCCAGATAAACTTTAGATGTGCATCTTTTAAGGACTGATGAAATTGAGAATGTTAAATAAGGTTTATAGCATTAAAGTGTGAAGTTGCCTTTTATGTGGTATTTAAGAGTCTCAATAGATCATGCTTAGCAAAATTTGCCATTTAGGCAAGATGAAAACTTTTTTTTATTATTATTATTATGGGGTTTTCTATAAACTGTTTTATTAATTTCTTCCACAGATCACTTGCTGAAATGGCAGCTGCAACTTCAGTCCATGTGGTGGCAATTATCGAGCCTATTATTCAGCATGCAGACTGGTTCTTCCCTGGAGGTAAATTCTTACCATAGTATAACGAATTTTGTATTCATGATAGCCCTATGCAGGTAGTTCAATAGTTTTTTTGCACTGAGCACCATTTTGTAGATGCATGTGGTGTTATGCATTCTGTCTTTTTTTTTCCAGATCAAGATTTCAATGTGTCTGGTGCATTTGTTGCAATTCCTGCTGTTAATTCAAATCACTTGTCACACACTGGGAATGAATATGAATCTGGGACACTGGAACGGAAGAGACCTGTTAGTATGGCTGTAATGGAAGGGGATTTGTTGAAGAAGGAAAGGTATGTTTTGTTCTTAGATTAATTTTCATATTAGCCCACTCCTGAGAGCTGGACTACTAAGGAGATGGTAGTTGGACACACTTGTATTGGCCTCAGGAAGAGAATTTTATGGAAATAGTAGAGATAATGCTAGTGATTTATTTTCCCTCATGTTGTTGCAGCCTGAGGAAGGTTCAAAGGTAATGTACTGGTGTTTCCTTCTGATTATACTCAATGCATGATTGAAAAACAAGCAGATAATTGCTGCTTCCAGTTACCATCTTCCTGTTACAGATCTGAGGGTCTGAAATCCAGAGACAGAAGTGTGTATATAGTAACATCTATGAGTATCTAACTTCTGATGTTCCCTGGCTTCTTTCCAAAGCCCATAAGCTGAGGTGGTGTTACCTGGTGCCTTCATGATAAGACTTCTGATTTGATGATGGTACAGTATACCACAGCAGATAGTAGAATGCTTTTTAAAAAAAGTGCTGTTTTCCCATATAACATGTAGTGTAATACTCATTTATTATCACTCATATCATGAATATTCAAGTGATGTGCTGTTTTGTTTTTAGCTATTTATGCAAATGTTAACTTGTTACCTAAATATTAACTATGGCTAGACATGTGAATTTATCAGCACTGACAGGAGGAAGAAAAGAAAATCAATTCAAGGTTCACTGTCTTTAATACAACAGGAATATAATTCACATTCAGAATTAATGTGCTGTGTGCGTTCTGAAATTCATTAGAATTTCAGTCCGTTTATCCATAGTTAAATAGGGGTATTTTTTTTCTGCTTTAAACAATGCAAATCATAGAAGCGTATATCCGGGGGCCATATTTGATAGTCTCTCTTGAAGTATATACAGGGATCTAGAGGTTGTGTTTAATAAAAACAAAATTTGTTTGGCAAAACATTCAAAGAGATGCTCTGGTACCTAAGGAAATATGTGTATTAACATTTAAAATTACTGAGTTGTTCAACCTCATTGTCATCAATGTCTGTCTTCAAATGTAATTGAATAGTTTGTCCCACTTACGTTTAGTTTACCCCTCTGTGTGGATAGGCCAAGTATCGTTGCATGTCTTAACATTTATGGTGTTATATGCAGAAGCTGAAGCTTTCCTTGTTGCTGCTTTGCATGCTAAGCAACAGGGGTTGCACTTGTCTTTGTGGGTTGTAACCGATTGTCCTGGTGCTTTAGTTATCTGGAGTTGGCTTGCATGGTGTGTTTATTCTTTCTTCTTTCTGTAGCTTTGGTGTCAAGGTTATGGACTTCCAAGCGAACCCTCGGAGATGTGGCACTATAAATAGAAAGCACACATCCCCAGCTTTCCAGCCACCCCTTCCACCCACGGAGGCTGGCGTGCTGGCTCAGTCTGGAGCGGAGCAGCACTCACAAGCTTCTGTGGCTGAAACAAGCCCAGTGGGTGCTGGCTTTGCTCTCTCTGCTGGCACAGCAGAACAGTTACAAAGTCAAGGAAATGAGGACATCAGGTAAGAGGTATGGCTTCTGCTGGCAGTGGCTTAGCAGGCTGCTTTAGCAACAAACTGATGTCAAATATATCTGCTTTATAAGGCACCTCTTCTAATCAGAATATATGTTGCCACATGTAGAGTATCTTCAGATATGGACAAAAAGCACTATGGAAGAGATCTTTAGCTATATATATTTACAACGTTAATTTGAACATCTGTTGTGGAATTGATCCTCTAAAATAAGAGAATACTTTGAAAAAAAACTATAATGAAAAATACTAAAAACACCTGCCCTTCTGCTATTTATGTTGACTGCTGCAAGTTATACTCTAGAGGTGTCCACGCAGTATGACTGTCAGTTTCCTGCTGAAAGGACAAAAACTAGCAATGGCAGTACTAGAAACCTATTGGTGCTTGTTTGGTTTTTGTACGTGTTATCTGAATTTGTCTTTGTCTGTAACAAGTGTTAGTGATGACCAGACTTGCTTGTTAGCAAGCCAGAAGTCAGTTTATCACATTTCAATATTAGTTTCTTTAGCATAAGCATGTATTCAGGGTTTTTGTGCTACTTAATATTGAGATGCTGTGCAGTCTTATCCCAGATATTATTATACAAATCTGCAGCAACTAGTATTGGAATACGTGTGTCTTCCTTTCATATAAGGTGAAAACAACACTTTGCTTTCAATAGTTATGGGATCTGAGAGAGATTGCAGTTCACATAAATGCCTATAGTGCTCTCCAAATACCAGTCTCCCACACAGATTAGTACAGTGGAATATCACCATAGAGCTCTGCAAAGCACTGACTCTTCTGCATGCAACTTTGTTGTCAGCAGACATTTGTGCAAATGTGTTCATGACAAAAGCCCCTGGATTTCTAACTTTGAAAATACTTACCGCATTAGAGATGTTAACAGTTCAAGCAAACACAAGAGTAACATAATTTTTCCAGCTTACCTAAAACTTGTTTAAAGTGTATATTAAAACTCTTTATTTCATGCAGATGATTATTTAAGGGAGCTGGGGTTTTCTGGCTACAACTCCTTATTCAGATACCTCTACAGTTTAAGGACCTAAAATTTTGAATGTAATGTCCAAAAGCTGCATTTAAAATCTGCACAAAATCTGCACAAACTCTGCCTTGAAATAAGTAAATTTTAATAACAGCACCTGGACAAATTTGTACTGTAGTGTACTAAGAAAAGTGATTGGAAGATGTTAGTTGTCTTGAATACTGCAAGAGGATTCTGTAAATACAGAGAAATGAATGAAGACCGCAGGTGAATAGCAAGTAAGAGGAGGGGCACTGCCCAGTAACACCTCAGTTCGCTCATACTCGAGCACTTTATTTTCTTAAGTCCTATCACCTTCATGACCAAAGGTCAGGAAGAACCTGACTTGTCCTGAACTGAATCTCAGAGGTTATACTGCGATAGCTCCCTCAGAGACAAAAAGCTCCTTGGACTGCCTTGATCAGTGGCAGCAAGGTAAAAGCTAAATTTCAGATAGAGTGGAGGGAAGACTTCAGCCAGCCAAAGAAATAAAAAGAACCACTGCTGTCTCCATACTCTGCTTCTGTGGTCTTTAGAGCCTTCTGAAGGCTTCCGTGGCTCCAAGGTTTTAAGCAGTGAGGACTGCATCTGCCTTGTCTGTATACTCTAGTAGCAAGCTGTTTGTGTGTCTCATGGTGGGTGGGTTTTTTTTTTTTTTTTTCCTTTCGTTTTTTTTTTTTTTTTTTTTTCCTTTTGAGGTAGGGTAGTGGTGGTTTGGAGGTGGTTTGCTTGCTTGCTTCCTGGCAGAGCTTCACAGATTGCCCTCAGTCCTTAGTAGCTACATAAACCAGATAAATGTCAGTGAATTTGATGTGATGCTGCAATAGAGTATTTTTTTAAAGGCTAACTGTCATTAGGATGATAGGTATATTCAGGGGAGGAAATGGAAGAATTAATTTTATGTGAACTTTCACGTTGGAAGCCTTTATTTAAAGGATCTCCAAGTGCACTGAGGATTCTATAGCATGGAAACTGTATTCTAGTTATAAGTATTTTATTCAGACAGGTATTGTGATACTGCAAAATTACTTAGATTCCTGATGCAATTTTCATGATTAATAACCTGTTGTACATGGGAGCTCTTTGAAGAGTTCTAGAAGTGTTCAATGTGGTGTTAAATATCAGCCAGTGCAGACCTTTTTCTAAAGGTCTTGAGGTTCAGAAGTAGAATGCGGTTCATAATGTAAGCTGTGATGCGTGCAGCTCATCTGGGTGAGGTGTTTTACAATCACTTTCTAATCTAGTTTGGTTTTTTAATTTTCAGTACCTCAAAACCTAAGGACATTGCATCTTCAGCTACTCCTCCACCCCCAAGAAATGGTGGACATGCAGGCACTGTCCAGAGTCAATCAACAAGTAGCACTAACCAGCTTTCTGTTAATCAGCCACAGAATGCAGCAGGTCCCAGTCCCCATTCAATGAGGCGAGGTGTGTTTTTAATTCAATTTTAAAACCACTAAGCTCCAGTTCTTAATGCACTGACAAAATGTTTGTTAAAATAACTTTACCAGTATCTCTTGTCATTTATTGCAGGCAATGGTTTAATTCACATACATTTCACTAAGGCCTAACTAAATGCATCTTTGGACTCTTTCGTGAATGCTGGTAGTAATGATACCAACGCTATTTAATTAAATCATTTATCGGCTATTGATTAGTAAACCTTTATATGCATTTTGATAGCTTCATATGGCTATCATTTTTATTTGATAATGCACTGTTGTACTTTGTTAATGTACTTCAATATTATTTTGTCCTGCTAAATCATGTATTTTCGAAGTTTGCTTTGACAATACACAGCCATGAAATGTCATCTCTTATCTTAACAGCTGTTAAAAAGCCTGCACCAGCACCTCCTAAGCCAGCCAATCCACCACCAGGGCAGCCAGGAAGCCAAAGCTCTGCCTCAGCTGCTCAGCCACCTTCTGTCTCTCCAAAACCACCTGCTAGAAGTTCTTCTCCTCCTGGTCAACATGCAAACCAAGGAGCAGTCCAGACCTCCACTTCCCAGGTTTCTGCACCTCGGAGATACTCCAGCAGCCTTTCCCCAATACAAGCTCCCAGCCATCCACCACCACAACCCCCAACACAGGCTACTCCTCCCTTGCAGCCCAAATCAAACAGTCAAGCATCTCCTCCTGCTGCATCCAGCAGTGAGCATGGACTAGAGCAGCCCTGTTACACTCCTCCACAGACTCCTACACCACCTGATACACCCCCTCTAGGAAAACATAATATTAGTTCCCCATTGTCACAGCCTCAGTCATCTACTCAAGAAACCTCACAGTCTCACTCTCCTCCTCACACTGGTACGCTGCCAAGGCCACGGCCAGTACCAAAACCCAGGAACAGACCTAGTGTTCCACCTCCGCCTCATCCTCCCACTTGTCATTCAGCTGGAGATGGTGGTAATTCGAATCCCACGCAAACGGCTTCCAAAATAGTAACAGGTAAGTGGATTATTTTATCATACTCAGTGTCTCTTCAGGGAGCAGAAATGAAGAAAGTATCTGTAGCTGTAAAATAGCCTTCTTCTGGAAAATGTAGAAAGTACAAATTAACAATTAAAATACTTAATAGCTGGTGCCTTATTAAAATGCCCACACCTGTTGTAGTGCACCAGGATTTTGGGCAGCATCTTCCATACTGAAGGTCTTCCTCAGGGGGCAGAGGGGAATATCTATTTGCTTTATTTTTTTTTCCTGCTTTGGAAGCAAAGCAGTATTACAGCAATAAAACTATAGGGCTTTCTCAGGCCTCTACATCATGGCAGCCTGTTACATTTATGCATCTGCTGCCAAAAAAGCAAATCATTGAAGGAGAGAGATACAGCCTAAGGGTAGTGTATTTCAGCATATATATAAGATAAAATGCCAAAAGTGGCCAATGTATTTTGCTTTTTAAAACTCATTGTAATAGAGAGATACTAATGTAGTGAATGTTTTATCTTGAAAACTAAGCCTTCTGATGTGCTTTTAAGTTGGGCATAGAGAAGTTGAAGAATCAAATGTATCATATGTAATAATTTTAGATAATCTTCATATTTTGAGCACAGTCTTGTTTTTCTGTTTTGAGACATACGAAGTCTCAAATGTTCTGTCTTTTCTCTCTTCTCATAGGAACTTCATGATGCTTGTAGTTAGTTTGATAGTAACATTCATTTAAATCTTGGAAAAAATGAAACTGCTGCAGACAGGGTAAAAACTAGCAGATCTTGAAATGTTCTGCTGAGTCTCTGCTTATTTTAGGCACTTCTGAAGGAAAAGGCAATGAATGTAAAACTAATGCTTTTAAATCTGTTTGTTCAGTAATGGTTAAAATTTTCCAATGATGCTGCAGTGTCTCTAGAATAAGACTGTTTTTGAATGCAAAGTATATTCTGATGCCTAACAGCTGTACCCCATGATGCCTTCACAGGTGGGGATGGTTACTGCGAATAAGGTTTGTACTGACCAGAAACATGCAATATAGCTAAAATGCTCCTGCACAGCAATATTTTATTTGTAGCTTTATTTTGTATATGCGCTTTGGAATATGTGCTCTCTGTCAACTCTGCATTTTATCTCATTACCACATATCATTCTGTTTTTAAGAGATATTAAGGCCTATGCTTAATAGTCCTGTGAATATTGTTTAAGTTAATCCTAAAAACAAGTCCTAAAAATAGCCATATCCCTTAAATGAAGTAACACTTAAAAAGTGTTGATGCAAAGTCAGCAAAATTACCACTCCAGGAGTCAAGTATGAAGCAGTGACCTGTTTAAAATATGTGTATTCTCATCAGTGCAGACACATGTTGCATCTCATGTTTTTTCTTCAGTGTTTTGCGTGTGTGTTTTTTTTATGTAGCTTTCACTTTAGGATTTCAGTTATTTTTAACTACTTAAGACTTATTTGTGCAAAATACATGCTGATATGACTAAATTCCTTTGCAGAAAAGCACCCAGCAGCATCTCTGTGTTCTGGCATGTTTGCATTTGCATTCTGTCAACCCAAGCCTCACTAATAGTACTAGTCTGTTCAACTACAACTGCCAAACAACATATATTAATAATCCTATTATTCATATATAATGGTTTAGAGACGATACACCGTTAAGGTAACAACTGCATGACAGTCTGAAAATGTTGAGGCTGCATTACTGAATTATCTCAAGATGTGACTATTAGTTTACAGGAAAGATACTGAAGTTAATATTGGAATGACAAGTCAACTTGGAAGTACAGTTTTTAAATAAGAGAAACAAGCAATAAATGAGCTTCTAAACAACTGAAAAGTAGCTCTGCTTTTTAAAACAAACTCTCACCTGATCATACTCTTGCTCTTTTTTCAGTATCTCTAAAATAAAAGCGATTTATTTTAAAACTGAATTCAGAAATAAGGCTGGGGTTTGGGTCTTTACAGCACTTGCACATGAAATGAAATTGGAAACCTTGCTGATGAGTCAAATTTCAAGAGGCTTAACCTTATTTTCTAAGTCCTGTTTCATAGGTTGACTGCCTTTGTTTTCATTTTGGAATTTTTCTGGTTTTGATGCAAAAGCTTTAATGATAGCAGACACTTAAGCAGACTTTGTCTTACCCCAATTTAACAGGAGAAATACTCGCCCTTTAAGTAATATTCAGTTGCTATGCGGAGAGCTGCTTCACTGAAGGGTGGAATAGAGGGGAGTTAAGTTATATGAATGAACCATTTGTGATAGGAATGTGATTGACACAACTGCAACTATATCTAGATTGTGAATTACAACTTAAATGGTGAACTGCAGGGATAACTCTGTTGCACCTTTAAATGAATTGAAAAAGAGCTACACTGGATTGTCCTGTAATTTAGATGCGTTTAAAAATACCAAAATCAAGGTCTGATTGTCAGCCTCTAGAGTTAAATTTGAAAAGACTTGATATTCTTTCAAGTGAAAGAACTTAAGGAAATTGGCTGTGTAAAATAAAATAAATAGTATGAAAGCTGTCATGCAGCAAAGTCAGTAAAGTTGATACTAATGAATTCTCTATCAGCAAATCTGATAAAGGAACTCAGAAAACCTAGTATGTTTTGGGGGAAAGAAAAAAGGAAAAGCTGAAAGTTGAACTGATACTATGGTTTACCTGCAGCAGTATACTCAGTGCAGGATCATCCACTTTTTCCTTTTTTTTTTTTTTTTTTTTTTTTGTTTGTTTGATTAATAGTTACTCAGATTTAACACCACAGCATATTACATAAGAATATCTGCTCTAACATTTACACATGCACATATAAGCATTTATTTTTAAACACTGATAGTATAAATCTGCCTTACCTAATTTACAGTGTGAAATAACTGGTTTTTAATTTAACATTAAATAGTGGAGCAATGGAAAACATATGAGAATAAATTTTATAACAGCAGAACTTAGAATCCTGAAGTACTTTCAGGATACAGCTGAATTCCTTTGTCCATGTACTGGACTTGAGTAATGCTTCAAATCCTATTTGTGGTTTTAAAGTAATGAGCCCTAGGAAAGAATATTCTAATCAAAAATTTTATTAAACAATCTAGATGTTTGACCAGCATTCAGTATGAACTGTATTGGAAAATTTGATGGTAAGGAAAAGGCATATGATTGGCCAAAAATGTTGCTAATTCATAATCATGTGTGTGCTAATGCCCACTACTAACCTGTCACAAATAACACTGCTTGCTTGCATTCTCATTAGTGTAGCATGCAAAAAGAATGGCTCTGTTTTTATGCTTGCTCTCACATTAACATACTAAAAGTATTGAAGATTGGATTGTATAATGTTGTTCGTGTTTTGACTGGCCAGTTTTGTGTCGGACTTTTTTCACTTAATAGACATTTATAGCTGGAAATTTATGTGTTTTATACAAAGGTTCATTCTGTATTTGAAGCAGCTGTATCATTTGTTTGTCACAATCGGATATTCCTTTCCTGTGTCACCTCATATTTTCAGTTACCTCCTTTTCTGGGTCATTTTTTAATATGCAGTAGTGGTAGGGAGAACTCCTGTGCCTGCCTCTAAAGTTGAAGTACTCCTTTTTCAACTGTACTTTAAATGAAAATCAACCATACAGTAGATACAGTACTGTTAGTTATTAGGGAGAGTTCAGTGGCCAGCTACTTATATTCTGTGCTCATCTGTTCCACAGTCAAACTCAGTGTAGAATATTTTGAGGAAGCTGTTGTTAATACTACATCAGATAACAATAGTAAAAATGTCTACATAAAGGTATAAAGTTTAAAATTAACTTTAAAAAAGTACTTACATTTTCATCTGTTGTAAAAACAAACTCTGTAGTTGGGATAAAAGGGAGCTGCTGGTGTTACAAAAACTTGGTTTTGTGGATCAGAGACTTAATTTCACATTCATGCATTTAAAAAGTATCTCCAGTAATTTTCTTCATTGTTATCAAAGGCTTACTGAACAAATAGTGTGACCTATATGTCTTCTCCTAGAAGACTGTTTACTAGATACAGTTCAGTAACCAGGACACTGATTTTCCAAGTGATAATGGGGGCTGAGGACAGGAATATAAAATTCACCCAAATGATGGATAAAACGATTTGTAATAATACTGATGGTTTGTTCTATGCCTTCTGGTTGATTTCATTTATGACTGACATACTAACAGTTTCTTAGCAGAATATGGTCCTTTTCTCACAAGGCTGTGATACAGGATTTGGGAGAAAATGTATAGATCAAACCTCCCAAGAAAATGTAAATCCTGTAATTACGTTATAGGAATCATAGAATCAGTAAAGTTGGAAGGGACCTCTGGAGATCATCTAGTCCAACCTCCCTGCTCAGCAGGGTCACCTAGAGCATGTTAGACAGGGTTGCATCTAGGCAGGCCTTGAATATCTCCAGAGAAGGAGACTCCACCACCCCTCTGGGCAACCTGTGCCAGTGCTCTGTCACTCTCACAGTGAAGAAATTCCCCCTCACCTTCAAGTTATATAGGAAGGGTTATATAATCTTTGAGTTCCAGTAATACGGATGAGGACATCTAACAGTCCTCTGCAAGACAAGCCAATCAGTATCAGACAGAATTTAAGAGTTCTGTCTACTAAATTAATAGGACCATTTAATACAAAGTTACTGCAGTTCACTAGCATACTGTTTATCCTGACAGAATGGGGAAGGCTGGGGAAGGAAACAGGGGAGGCTGCACTTAGACTTCTGTTTCTGCTTTTGCCTCTTCCATATCATTTAGCACAGAGGCTTTCAACTTAGCACTAATTACTTTATGAATGTGCAAGTTTCAGACTTAATGTTTTAGATGTGGTTTGAGATCTTTAAAGGATGCCTATTTATGCCACCTGAGTTTTTAAGTCTGTTTGGATTCTCTGTTGACTTATATGATCTAAATTTTTTATTTGGGGCAGCTGCTGTGTTGCGATAGGTGGTGTTCCTGCTGCAGAGTCTGTAGCATATTATAAAGTAGCTTTCAAAAATATTAGATCAATATTTTCATTTACCTTGATTGTGAAATGTTCTGGATTTTTCTGGTCTTCTAATTATTAGTGCAGTTAGTCACCAAAAGTGCAATATTTGAGGTCATTGGCTTGGACAAAATTCTCCCCTCTCATTAACAGAGAGCAGAAAGTGCAACATTCCTTGTTTTTTGTTTGTTTTTTGTGACAGTGCCTCCTTTTGACACCATACATGTTCCTATCGCTTAAAAAAAAAAAAAAAAAAAAAAAAAAAAAAAAAAAGGTGGTGTTTACCTGGTTGAACATCTAGATGCTAAACTCCTTGCTGAGTGACCAATCCTGATTTGATGTCAGTGTCTGAAATAAAGTATCGCTTCTACAGGGCATTGAGGAATCTGATGACAAGTTATACTTGTTTTCTTCCACTCTTGAAAAAGAAATGCTTTTTTTCTCTGTTATGTACATGACTAAAAAGGTATGTAGGAGAAGCAACCCAAACATAAGCTTTATTTGTTCGGCTTAGCCTTTTTGTGTTCATGTGTGCGCATGCACATATGTGCAAACCCTGTGTTTGAAAAGCCTTTGGTCTGTCCTTTTCATTTTCTTTCTAAGGAAATGCAGCAGAAACAGAGTATTAAATAAGATGTCACTGTGCAGACTGCTAAATTTGCTATTCCATTTTTTTGTGCAGACTCCAGTTCCAGTATTCAAGAACCACTTCAAAACCCTTCTTCAGAGCTTCTTACAGAGACAGCAAGCAAAGAACTGCATAACCACCTCATGCTAGATATTGACAATGATACAGAAAGCACTGCTCTGTAATGTAAACTTATAAAACTTCCAACTTTCCTCTCCTGATGGGAAAACTAACAGACCTAACAGTGAAAAGCTTCTTTTGACGATACGGCAAAACTGTGTGGAATTTTGACTTGTACACCACTGAGAAAGTGACTTAGCCATTCAGAAGAAGTTTAATGATCTGTGTCTGAACAATGGTTTTCAAAATCTTGAATGGGAAGAATTGATTACTGTGGAAACTTGCATAGGAAGCATAGGTGCTGCTAATACCAATGGTATTAGCAGAAATTCCAGAATGAGAAGCAGCAGAACATTAGTTATTTAAAGTGCATGTATTGTGGAAATAATCTTCTTAATGTCACAGTTAGACTTCTATTTCTAGTCCTTAGACATTACAAGGAGATGCCTTGCAAGAGACATTCCCTCACTAATTTGCTGCAGATTCTTGTTAAAATATGAACCAAAAAATGCCAGAGTGCTGTTGGTGACTGCTGGTTATCAGTTGCCTGTCAAAACTGTGGATGTATTCTAGTGCCTTGAAGGACTGTCATACTGTAGAAGGAAACTTACTGTATCTTTAACCATTTCATTGCTCCTTAATGATCAGTACTTAATCCTTATTTCATAGTTATTTGTATTAACCAAACCTGCTTTTGTTTATGTGAAACCTGCAACTGTTTCAAGATAAAACTGTAGAAGTGTTTTTGCTTTTATTGAAAATGGTTGAATTTTGAAAGAACTTTAGACATCTGTTTGGATTTGTCAGTTGGGTGAACATTTATAAAAATTAAAGATTGTTTTTTGTCAACTGAAGGCATATTTATTCAAGTCTCCAAATAACATTGCTGCTTCTGTGGTACATTTGAAACAGAAGTTCTACACTGGAAGTTATGCAATTATGCGCTGGGCTTTTTAGCTAATGAGTCTCTAGTAGCTCAGCTCGATCTTCTTTTAAAAAGCATACTGGGAAACGAATATGCATCTACTCCTTAATGTGTAGACATGAATGTGTCCAGCTGCAAAGAAAAGTTCTGGATATAGCCCATATCATGCAAAGAAATGTGATGGGGCAGGCCATACAGTTTCTGTGAATAAGAGGGAGGAAGGGGGGGGGAAAGACTAGTTACTTCAGCAGGAATGGAGATAGCATTCATATAACTGGCTGAAACTTATTTAACCTCTGAATTCCATAATACTCTGCAATAAGTCTTAGTCAAGGTATAAAAAGAGACCTCAGGCCCACCTGTGAAATAAAACTGCATTTCCTAAACACCTTGACAGGTTACATTGTACTCGGTGACAAGATAAATATATTTAGTCACCATCTCCTTCGTGCCACAGGTTGAAAGTATCAGTGACTGCTCTGGTTGTTTCCTGTTTTAAGCATCACTAAATAGGAAAGATCCATCCCATTCGTAGATGCAGACCTAACTTACTCTCTTGCTATACCAGCATTGTAGCAAACTCCTGCAGCTCTAAACTCAGTGCTCTGAGCCAGAATTCTAGTTCTGTGCCTTAAATTGACCTTTGTCTCTATAACTGTAAGCAGTATACCTGAATCCATAGCAGGCTGTAAAGGATTTAAATACATTTTCAGAAATTCTTCTGGATTTGCACATTCCTCAATGTTACACAAATAGTTAATTGTCTCTGCTGGGATTAGCAGCTCAGGTGCAAGAGTATGTAGATTGTTACTCAGATCTTCACTGTCATCCTTGATAATAAAAAAAATTACTTTAGTACAGTTACAATAAAAACAGCTATGATAATTACAGTGAAGAACAGGAACGCTGGAGTTGTTATCCCTTGTTTACCAAATATAACTTTGTCCTTTATTCTTAAGAGTACACAGCAATAATGAGTATAGAAAACAATGTATTACTTCATGAGTGACATTTACTGGCTTTAAGCATGTTAGTACAATTGATTAGTTTAATAAAATGGCTGCACCGAATATCACAGGTCTGAACAAAATAAAATTACAGATTTCCCCTTAACATTATAACACAGTGTCTAGAATCCTTGCAGATGTATATGCTTGCAAACTCTATTTAAAAGAGAAGCACATCTGCTTACTGGTGTGGTTTGAGGGGTAAACCAAGTAAAATTCTTACAGCATAAGCATTTAAAGTTTACCTCAAACATTCTTGGAACATAAGCTGCCAGTTTGAAGAGGAGAGTAAGACACTCTGTGACTACCTCTACTGTAGACTGTGATTGTGTTGCATCTTGTAGATAAGTCACAGGAGGCGTCACTGTTGTAGCATACCAGTCTGGGAACAGTCTGGCTGGGATGTTATGCGACACCACTAAAACTTTAATTTCCTGGAGTAAAGCACTGAGTGGAAAGAGTGAATTCCATCCTTAAGTACAGCAAGGATATTTTACCAGATGTTCAAGGTTCATAAAGTAAGCATTGATATATTTGCATTCCCGGAGCTATGCTGGGGCATTATATGCATACAGTATTATCATATCACCTTCCCCTCAATCCTTTTACATTTTGGATCTAGCCAAAGGAAACTTTTTCACATTGTACTACAACATACTGTGCAGACTTGAGCAGACTATGAAGGAACAATTTTGTTCAAATGTTACAAGAAACAGGCAAAAGAGCAGTAGAGGTATAATAAATGCAAGGGTGTGATGGTAGCTTTCTTTGATAATTATCTTGTCTCTAAAAGAAGTTTCTATTGAACTTTTATGAGCCCAGATTTCAGTGAATAAATAAGGGGCCATAGAGGAACCTATTTACTGGTTAAGCTGGAGAAGACAAGAATTGGTTGAATTCTGTGGTGACTGGTAGGCAGCGTTGAAAGGGGAAATAACAAGCCAGAAGGCAGTGACTAAGATGACTTTAGAATTATATATATCTATAAATGTTTACAAAGCAGGATACAGAAATCATGCAGGCAGTTAGAATTAAGGAATGAATTTTCCTATTTTCTAAAACCTTTTAACACTGTTGACAATTGAAGTCTTGGCAACTTGAAGATGAACTTCAGAGGACTGTGCAAGAGTCCATTGTCACCTAGCCAACTGCTCCCTGCATACAGAAAAGATGTATGTCATATTAACTTGAAAATGTTATCTACACTGTGGTTCAAAGTTATTCAATGGGAAAATAAAATGTTATCATAGCTAATGTTCGATTTAACCTTAAAGGAAGTATTTGTCCACTTCTGTTAATGATTTTCTTTCAACTAATGTGAAACACTTACTTATGTCCTTGATTTTGGAGAGAAGCTAAATCTTGGATGATAAGATGTATTGTACCAATGCAAGACTGCAAAGGAAGGAGATTTTTTATGAAATTACATATTACAAAATAACTGTGAAAACAAAAATTCATCAGCTGCTCGGTAAATAGGCTCTCCCTTTTGGGTTGCAGACACAGAGGGCAGAGCATAATGCTCCTACTAGGTCTGACAAAGTTGTCTGATTCTGTCAGAATAAGATGTGGGGTAGTTACCCGAAGAATGAGTGGAAAAAAATCTGTGGATAAGCTACCAGCACTGCCACATCACTATTAGGGACCTAGCTCTTATTTTAACCCTTTGTATGGAGTAGAAGGTGACTATTCATTTGTAGCTGGCCGAATCGTAGAACACAAGTTTGTATAAATGTGAATCAAGCTATCTGATCCCAAAAGGGATTTACATAACTTACCTCTATTACATGAAGAACACAACTGGAATACAGAAGAAGTAGACCTGAGACTGGTTCTCCTGAGTGGCATTTTAATGCATTTTCAAACAGGCTTTTGTGGTAACCTGTTCCAAAAGTAAAATCGGCAGTTTGTCATATGGCTTATAGTGATACAAGATTCCAGCAAGTTAACATGGTAACAAGTTTTATTATTCAGAGAAAATGTAAAAGCATTATTAACATGGGAATCTTTTCTTGACATACGCACCAACACAATTCATATTAGCTCCTAAAGCTGCACCAAAATCTGCAATACTTGTTTTAAGTGGCTGAAGTGTGAAATTCCCATTAGCACTTGTTTACTCTAAAGATGGACCTGAAGGCCCTGAAAGTAGAGTACTTCAAAAGTTTTGCATGTGCAGTCGATTTCTTGCCTCTGCATGACATTGGCACTAATACAGTTATTAAAAAAAAAAAAAAAAAAAAAAAAAAAAAAAAAAACTTTATGTATCCCACTCATCAGACAAAACATTCAGTACACATCAATTAGTTTGCTGAGAAAGTCATACTTGAAAGTTGGTTGCAAAAGCAGTATCGTACTTTGAAAATGAAGTCTTTTTCCCACAGGGATTGTAATACTTGTATCTTATTTGCTAAGGAAGGATCCTAAGTGATAATTCTCTTTATGTTATTATTTTTTAAAATGGTATTTTTTTTTATTTACTGTGCTACTGCAAGACTTACATGCATCATTGCTGTATGCTGCCCATATTGTCACTACATTATGCAATGCAATGAGCATGATTTTGGTATATGGCACTTTTTTACAATTATGCAGTATTTGCAGTTTTGATATAGTCAGATGAGAAAAAAGAACGTCACCTAAGAGATAGCCTAGAATACCAGCATGTACCTTGGAGGTGATTCATTGTTTTCAATGCTTTGCAGTTAAGCTATATTTAAGAATCCTTTTCAAACCTGAATTGAGGATGAAGTCTCTGGTACTCCCTCTGGTGTACAGCATTAGAACTACTCTTTACAGTAAAGAGAAATTGTTAAGTGGTCAGTGAAACCAGAATTTCAGTATAGTATAGGAAAAATTTGCAAGATAATCTCCCATGTCTTCGGAGTTCAGTGTCATGAAACACCACTTTTAGTTGTGCATATTGGTTTCATTTTTTGTGTGTCTTGGTTTCTAAATCCTAAAAGGAACTACAATAATACTGCAGCTATACATGCTAGAGCCACCCCTTGCCTTGAATGAACTGAATTTTCAATACTGCTGCCTTAGTAGTTAGTTCCTTTATCTTAAAAAAAAAGGTCTTTACGGGGCTGGTATGAAACCCTTAAAATACCACATCCTAGATAGAGAGAATACGAGCATATTGCACTCCAATGCAAGGGCGACAGGTACCAGCATTTACTCGGGAGAGAAAAAAAGTCTTTAAGATGAGTAAGAGCGCACCTCAGAACCAAAACCCACTTGCTGACTGCAGCAGGTACTGCAGGTAGCAGAGAAGAGTGCGGGCAAGGGCATGTCTCGTATTGCGTCTATGTAGCACAGCTTGTATTACCAGACTGTGATAGCCTTGACAGTGCGTCTGGGGATGTTCACACGGCCGCATCCTCCTCTGCCTCGATTCCCAGCCGCTCCTGGGCATACACCATGGAGGTGCTTCAGCGACCGAGGCTGTGAGCCAAGCTGCAAGGCTCCCAGGCAGCATACACAGGCCGCCCCAAACCCCCACAGGGCCCCTCCTGCAACCCAGCGCCGCGGGCACGCACCTGTGACCGCCGCCGCCTCGGCCCCCTCGCCCAGCTGCGCCACCACCACCAGCCTGTGGAGCGGGAACCGACTCTGCGGACAGAGACGGGCAAGGCTCGCTCACGCCGCGCCGGGCCTGGCGGTGCGGGCCCGCCGGGGGCAGAGCCGCCTGCCTCACCTGGCCCGTGCCGTGCAGCCGCGCCGCCAGCAGGCTCCGCCGCTCCAGAGCCGGGGGCACCGGAGAGTCCCGCCGCCCCCGCGGCAGGTGGGCGCTCGACATGGCCCGGAGAGCCGCGGAGTGCCCGCCGGGGAACCACGGCGGCCTGCGGAGGCGCTGAGGGGCCGCGGCGCGCGCGGAGCCGTTGAAGGCGCTGAGGGGCCGCGGCGCGCGCGGAGCCGCTGAGGGCGGCGAGGGGCCGCGGCGCGCGCGGAGCCGCTGAGGGCACGAGGCGCACGCGGAGCCGTTGAAGGCGCTGAGGGGCCGCGGCGCGCGCGGAGCCGCTGAGGGCACGAGGCGCACGCGGAGCCGTTGAAGGCGCCGAGGGGCCGCGGCGCGCGCGGAGCCGCTGAGGGCACGAGGCGCACGCGGAGCCGTTGAAGGCGCTGAGGGGCCGCGGCGCGCGCGGAGCCGCTGAGGGCGCCGAGGGGCCGCGGCGCGCGCGGAGCCGCTGAGGGCGCCGAGGGGCCGCGGGGGCGTTCGGCCGCCGCGTGGCGGGCAGCCCCCTCCCCACGCCCCTCGCGACGCCACCCCACGGCCCGGCCCCCCGCGCTCGCCGCCGCCCCCGAGCGCTTCACGCCGGGCAGGGCTGCGGGTCTCGCCTCAATGAGCTCATTTCCCGCTACGCAGACGCCACCAGCGGACATCGGTTGATTAAGCTCACGAGAAACACATGGAATTACGACACTAACAGCGCAGCCCGAGTTATGTTTCCTCCTGGCTGCCGCCTTCGAGGATATGCTATTTAAAATGTTTTTATTGACCATGGTGGAGAATTTTTATCAGCGTTAAACTGCTCACAGAATAGCTAAAGGCTGTCCAGAGAAGGGGAAGAGGTGTTGTCAGGCACGTGTGCACCGTCATCCCCCTCCGCTGACTCCAGTGGTGCTTGGTGTTAGTTGGTTCTTTTGCTTTGCTGTCTGTTTGGACTGTTTTAGTTCTTTTGATGTATCTGATTATGTTTTAATGCTGTTTCTGCAGTTTCTGGTTTCTATGCTGCATGCTGGCGTTAGAGTCAACTTGCTGGTCTGCTGCTGCTGCCTCAGTACTGTGGTTGGTTTTGTCAAACTGCATGGGAAGACTCACGTATACATGGACAGTAAGAATGACATTAACTTTAGCACAAATGCACAGAAATGTCAGTGGATCCAACGCATGCTAACTGTATGCACGCTTTTGTATACTGCACGCCTACACATTCGCTGAGGAAGCTTGAACCTCTGCGAGCTAAGCCAGTAAGGCAGAGCTCGCTACTGCAACACAGTACCTCGCAACAAATGTTGGTCCTCCTTTGTGCCGCCTAGAGACGCTATTCACTCCTACCAGGAGCCAAAACAAAAGGACATCAAGCACACCATAGCTGGTTTTAGAGGAACAAATTGGAACAGAATCCAGATTTCTGGAATTCCAGGTAGTGCTTTACCCCAAAGAACATAATTTAAACTTTAAAATAACCAAACAACCCTTTTCTACCTAGATGCCTTCCTCAGCTCCTTACACTTACCCTGTTGTTTCCAGTTTGGGTCCAGTTGTGATGGCGCCAAGAAGGCCCAGCACCTTTCACAACTGGGTCTCTCAATAGGAATAAGGAAAGTATTATGGAGGAGGATCTCTATTCTTAAAAAAAGAAATAAAATTTAGAAAGGATTACAAATTTCATTAACCCTCTGCTAATTATTATTATTTACACCAGTTAAAATTAGTTGATATCATCTGGAATCAAATAGCCAACTGCTATGCAAAGTATGCCCAGAGAAAGAGCCCAGCACATACACATAGTATCAAGTTGATGTTCAGGATGTGTTTCACCAACGGTTTCTCGTCCAATGAAGCCACTGGAGGTTCAGGTTTGGTCGGCACCACATTCTCAGAATCTTCCTTTTTGCGCTCCATCCCACAGAGCCATAGAAAGATTGTCATCAGCTTAGAGCTCTTTTTGGTATTAGTTGTACCTAAAATGACAATAAATAGTGAGGTAAAAATGTCACTGATAGAACAAATCCCAGCAATTTCTCAGTATGATCCTGTGCAATGTGTTTTGATATTACTGTACAAAAATGCGTCATCATTCATTAAATGAATAAAAAAGCCCCACCAAGATGTAGGAAGCCCTTCAAATAATAGCTGCTGGGGGCTGTAGTGTCTGTTGCATTCTTCCCTGCAGATCAGAGTTCAAATTCCACAGTGCTCAACATTTTAAGAAACATAAACAATAGACCAAGCCTAAAAGCTTATCTGTAACTGCTTGATTCCCATCACCTTCCATTTTCTTGTGCACGCTCTAGTCCATTTAGGGTTACTCCAAGCCACACGTTTCTAAATGGAGCTCTCCCAGCTTTGGTGTGGGTTAAGGCATATGTAGTAAATGCTAGGAAGCATTTAGGAAGGTAATGACAATGCAGAAAGAAAATGAGATTTCCCAGCTGTTGGGAAATCTTCACAATAATTCATTAACTTATTGGCCTTTTCAGCATCTTTGTTTAGATCTCAGAAATACACAGCAAAAGCTGCATGGTTACATAAACAGTGTCTCAAACTTAGCAAAAACAAGTGATAATAATCATTGCTGGAAAGTGCAGAATGAGTTGCTATGCATGTGGGTACCTAATACCGACAAGTACAAGTTTTAAAAAATGTAAATCCTCCTTCACTGATCTGTCAAGTACTCTTCCCAGGGCTCTGTGTTCTCCCTGCTGCTAGAGCCGATCAGAAAACATCACTGAAAAACAGAAATGGAATTTCATGAAAATAACTGTGACTGTCTTTTGCCCCCCTCCTTTTTCTCAACCAACTCTCCTTGCAGCAGGTGCAAATAGCACTAGTCTCTAGTGCAGGATAATGGGCATGGCACTCTCTATCCCATCTAGTTCCTTTCCTGATTTCACGCATATGCAATGCCGTCAAGAGATGTAAAAGAAACTAAACTTATGCTTAGCTAAAACCATCACATAAAAACCTCTTAGCATACCCTGAAAATACAGAAATCCAGAGGAAGCAGTTTTAATATTTCTTGTCTTCAGAGCCTTTACCTAATACCTAGGATTGACAATTTTAGATGTTACTGAGTAGAGTGTTGGAGCACTTACATTTATTATCATTTGAACTATTTTCAGAGGCAATGCTTATATCAATCTGGAAAGCTGGACGCTCAGCTTCACACACTCCGTTTCCAGCGTCAGGGGAAGTGCTGACTGCTAGCTCTTGCTTGACTGGTAGATCCCCACGTGTGAACCAGGTAAGCCGACTTATCTGATGGCATGAAGAGTGGTGTTTAAGAAAACTGCTTTCATTTTTCTTTAAAGGACTACCTCAGCAGTATAGCAGCTTGGAGAGAGAATACTTTTTTAAGGGATCAAAATCTGTTCCCCAGCTGTGTTGGAGCAGGTGAGCAGTTAAGTGCTCTCTTGGCAAGCACAGAAGTGATGGCTGCCATTGGAGTTCTGCGTGTTGATTTTAGTTTTGTATGAAACATGATAGCTGTTTATACAGATATACTTTCCGAAGGATGGTATTCCACACTTTTTGTTACTGAGGATGAGGTATTTCTGCATGGGGCCACCACTGGATGTAGACTGAGAGTGGGTCAGTGGGAGAAGGCCAAGAAGAGAGCAAAAGAACGAAAACTGTGGCCAGTGAGGAATCAAAAAAACAGAGTTGTTTAGAAAAGAGAAGACAGATGGGAGATATGACCATTTTCTTCAAATATGTGAAGACTCATTAAGGAGGAATGTTCTTGATATGCATGACTGGCTGACAGTAAGGAGTAAGCGCAATTTGAAGCTAGAAAGATTCAAATTGGAGATGAGGAAAAGCTTCTACTGAGGGGGCAGATAAGCTCTTGAATTGATCGCACACCTCCCCAGGCACTTTCCATCACCAGGGATTTTTAAGAATATGTTAGCCACAGGTCTTTCGGAAATATGTCAGGTACAGTTAGTGCTGTCTTGAAACAAGAGGATGCGCCAGCTGTATGGTTTCTAAAGGTCTCTTCTAGCCCTGCTTTCTACTGTTTCTGTTTTTTCTGAAGCCTTAGTGTGTCTATAGAGAATAGTCAAATGGGCACAAACCTGGTCCAGAGGAAGTATGCTCTCTGCCCTTGATTTCTCTTTTCTGCAAGGAAAATGGTTCCTCACTAAATTAATAAGAGAGTTGATAAAGATGACCCAGAAGCTGTAATTTCTTGGAAAATAAAGGGAAAGAGCTAATTTGTCATGGGTTAAACATACATATTTGCACTTAAAAATGGCTCTTAGCATCTACTGTTGACCACTCGCCGGGGTGGGACTCTGGATTTATGGGACCAAAATCTTAAATAGCAAGCCAGCAGGATGCTGGAGCAGAGATGGAATTGCATTATAGGTTATTGCAAGCATTTTCATAAATAAAGAATGCATGAAAACCTCTGTTTTCATAGTAGTCATCTCCGTATTATTCCCATGGCTGTAACGTGGGGCATCCTGAAAACAAAAGTAATAAAGAAATCTAAGGGGGTGACGCACCATTTCTTCCGAGGGGGGTTCTGTGAGCATGCTCACAACCAGCACAGTGATTGTAGAAATCGCAGCTAGGACCATGGAGAAGTAGAGATAGTGCATGTATTTCACCACACCTGGTCTGATGTCTGTCTCTCCACACTGGGGCTCTGGATAAATGAAGTCCAGCACCAATCGAATGAAGCCCAGCAGCAGCCCAATCACCAGGCCCCAGAATGCACCCTAGGAAATGAAGGTTATTGGAAAAAGAAACAAATATCCACTCAGTACCCTTGTCTGTTCTTAGGCTATAAACTGGCCAAGCTTTCTCTTTGCTGTATTAGAGGGGCTTCCCCCCTCTTCCCTTTCCTGCTCTTGTTGTTTATCTAGGTCCACTGGTGCTGTTACAGTAGCCTCATACCTCTTCTACGTGGAATCAAATGACTCCTTAATTCTGATACAGAGGAAAGATACAACATCTTACACCAGAATACTTTGAAGAGTGCTATTTTTATCCTAATGGTTGTCTTAGCCGTGGGGTGCTTACAACTACTCTCTACCTAACAGAAGCCTTGTTAGGGAAGGATTCTGTCTTTCTCCTTTTCCCAGTACCAGTTGTCTTGGAGGAACTGTAGGTTTTGAACTCATACTGCCATTTCGTCTGCCTCCTTAACTCCTTGGGCTCACTTTGCTTTTGGTAGGCCCCATGATGGCACAAGTCCATGTAATAAATGAGTGCATGGCTAATCAGCCTCTTACAGACTCCAAGGTTTGTGAAGGATACTGCAATTGAGTAATGCAGTCATCTCACTCTTTCTGAAATGGCAGTGGAATCTTTGGAGAACAGCAGGGAATACTCCCTTCTGCCATGGGCTAATTGTGGCTTCAGCTTTGCAGTGAGTTGGGTGCATTCATTCTCCCAAACACCAAAAGAGGAGGCAGAACTGCAGCCTGGGGCTGTGGTTTGAACTGCAGGACTCTCATGAGGAGAAAGAGACCACAAAGGCAACTGTGCTGAGTGCAACAGAGTTGTTACCTTTTCATTTGCTCTTTTCCAGAAGCAACCCAGAATAAACACCATTGCCACTGGGGGCTGCAGATAGGAGCTGATTGACTGGATGTAAATGAAGAGCTGCCCTCCCTGGCCTGCCTGTACCAATGGGATCCATAGGACAGATATCACAGTGAGCAGCAACACAAAGACCCTGTGCAAGAAAAAATGCAGTTATTGTTAGCTCAGACCTTTCTTTTCCAATTGTTCAGATTGCACATCTCCTAGCGAGAGCTCTTGTGATAAAAAGGTTTCCACTTCAGTCCTCCAGCAAACCTGTGTGATACGTTTCTTCCCAGAATTCAGCCCTTCCTTGCCTGTGTTGGATCTCTTGCCCATTTTGCAGCACTACTCAGGTTTCCCCAGGCATCCTGTCTGGCTTCAATTCATGCTTATGCTTGTGTATCTTGATGCTATGAAATCTTGGTTTTGCTCTACTAGTGTTGACTGACTAAGCCAGATTCTCCCCTACTGATCTAATAAGAAGAGTTCAAGAGTGGCTCTAAAGAAAAATGTCTGACATACATGGGTCAAATTCTTCTCTCATTTTTTCCCATTTGATGTGGAGCAATAGATACTGAAAATACATATACAGCAGGGAAGAAGGTATGCTGAGAGGTTCCTCTGACACTCAAATTCTGATATAATGTGGCATGTCCTAGTTTTCCTTACCTGCCAATGATCATGAGCTCCCACTCAGAACAGCGAGGCCGTAAGTGTTTCCAGAGGTCCATGGTGAAAATGGTACTGGCACTATTAAAGATGGAAGTCAAGGAGGACATAAGAGCTGCTATCATCACTGACATCATCAGGCCCCTAAGTCCTGGAAGCAGAAGGAGAAGTACAGCCCCTCAAAGGACGGTACGGGTAAAGACCATACACAGGAAGATGAGGCATCTTCATGAACAAAACCTCTCAGATAAAAACTTGCAGCTTTTTTTCATTTGTTCTAACAGTATAGCCCACACCAGGAGCCTCAGGAGCCTCACAGGCACAGTGACTCAGGCTTCTTCCTTTCTGAACTAGAACTGCAGAGTCATTGCTGGCTGACTGAGCGGGGCAGCTGAGTTGTAGAGAAAGCAAGAACCTATCTATTCACTGTTCTGTGATCATGTTCCCTTTAGGGTGTCTCAGTACACTTGGCTTTGCAGCTCTAGGTCTTTAGAAGACTTGCTGCAGCCTGGAGATGGAATTGGATGTGCTGAATGTGGGATACATTGCTTCTCAGCTAGGGATAGACAGCAGACAGATGGAACCATTGTAACCAGTCTGGACTTCTGAATAATACCAGCTGCAAGATATCCCTGAATTCTTCTCTGAACTAGAATAGATCTTAAAAAATGTTTGTAGTCCCAATTTTAAAATGGCCAGTGATAGGGAGGCCCTGTGTACATTGCTTTAACAGTTGCTTTTTCTCATTGTTAAATATCTACTCTTTATCTTTCATCTGAATTTGACTGGACTAGACCTCTGGATACTGGATCCAGAGGTCTCTTGTTGCATGCTGTCTCTTACCACTGTCTTATCAAGCCCAATATAAACCCCACTGAAATTATAATTGCAGGGTATTTTCCTCTTTGAACATTTCTCACAGATATCCTTCCATTGTCTTTGAACATTTCTCGCAGATAATTGATCTATCCATGCCAGCATTGATACCAAGCTCCTTACCTACAGGCAGAAGTTCTATGACCAACTTAGGGTAAGCAATATCAGAACAGCCAGATGGATTGCCGCAGATTTTCCGACAAATTTCTGGGTCTGCACAAGCCACCAGATCTAAAATAAGTAAGGAGGATTGAGACACAATATTCAATAATCATCAGAAACAAATTTATCTAAGCTAGTCTACTGAATGTTGTAAAATGTTCTCTAAGTGAGATAGTGGATATTGGAAAGCTTGGAAATACTCCAGCAAATAATGCAGGACTGTCTCATCACAGTGAGAGGAGAGCAGTGCTGGGCTCCCCTCTTTTTCCTTTTTTTTAAATTCCATGCAAAAGATGCTATCAATAGAAGTAGCTGACCTGTCTTGTATGTCAGCTTCTTCTCTCAAAATGTTGCTCATTTGAGTATTAAGGCTAGCCACCCACTTTTGGCACACCTCTTCATGGATAGGCATATGCACATGATCCCACCTAATGAACAGTTTACAACATTCAGGGGTTGTAAAGGTGGTATATCAGGATTTCTCTGAGTGCCTCGAACTTGAATTCCTGGAAGAGTAACATTTTGGGTGCAGAAGGAGCCTGAGTGCATGCTGAGAATGCAGAAGAGCAGCTAGAGGTAGCAAGCTCAGAACAGATCAGCAAGATTGCTGTGAGAAAGGATGATAGAAAACTGCTCTAGCACACATAGCAGTGCATTTTAAAAGTATATATCTAGGGTCTCCTGCATGAGGATGTGCTGTTTGTAACTGAAGGAAAATTTCTTCATATTTCAGGCATTTGATGCATTTCAACCTTTTAACTTATTCTGTAGAGCCTGTTCCAGCCCCATAGAGTAGTCGCAATCAGTGACAAATAGAGGGAACAGTTCTCTCCTTCAGCACTTACCTGGGAAGAGAATCCGGCTGATCATGCCTGGCATTACCATCATAAAGAGGGGCAAAATTTTCAAGTAGGAGGTCATCAAGGAGCCTCCTTTGGCATGAGAGAGGTTTTTAGCAGCAAGGGACCTTTGAACGATGACCTAGAAATTAAGAAATCTGTTTGGTCCACTTTCTTTTGGAGAGTAGCTAGCTGTAGATGATGTGGTGCTGATTTCTGTTTGCAGCTGGCCATGCAATCTCTGGCAGTGCAGTGTGTTACTGTAAGAGTTCATTCTCAAGTGCACAGGTAGAACAAGCACACTTTCTGACACTGTGGTAACATCTGCGAAGTGGGGAATGCTCTTTACTCCACACAACAGAAACTTACGGCTGGATCATGTACTACTCTTTGGCACAGACTTCCTGTGTTATTTATTTGTATACTTTGTTCTCCTCTAAGCTATCTAAGAAATCTGAGAAGATGAAACAGAGCTTGGCTGTATCTTCATAATTCTTGCTTCAGATCCTCAGTGTCTTATGGACATGTAGACCTGGAAGGCACTTTTTGTGTCATCAAATCTAAGCCCTTACTTACGCAGTATACCATGCTATATAATCTCTTACTTAAACTAATGACACTCCATACTAGAGTTTTCTTTTCATCACCTTTTGTTAGGGGCCTACCTCACCTGATAGCTATTTCTTTTAAGTGCAGTAGCCCTTTTGTCAGAGCAGATGGAGTCTTAAACTAGCAAAATGAGTTAGATAAAAGAATACTACATGGTCATCAGAAGATTGTTTAGAGCTTCACTTTTGCTGGCTCTAATGTTCTCACAAGGAGTGATGGCTGTCAGTTCTCTGGAAAGTTGAAAGCATGTGAATTCACAAGTGATTCATAAGAAGTGAAAGGCTGGAGTTCAGCCTGTGAATTAGGCTGGGATTAACCCCTCTCTCTCTCTCTCACACACACACATACACACATTCTCCCTCAACATTTTATCTTGAAATAATTCCCCAAACTCTTAGTTGTGCATATCAAACTTTTCTGCTTTGGGCTTGAAACCATCAACTTTTACAGAATTCCTGTCAGAAATAGAAAAATAGTCCAGAATTTATCACAAATTTGAGGTTTGTAATTGTATTCAAGCACCCAATAACACATTCTTGAAACCAAACAAAAGAGCTGATTTTAATAAATAAGCAGTAACATACCTGGTCTGTACACCAGTACCACAGAGACGGGATGGTCATTCCTACCAAAACTCCTGGCCAAGGAAGATCAGAAGTAACAGGGTCTCGAAAAATGTGAAAAGCATCTTCTCTTGGTAAACCACAGCTACTGTTTTCCTTGTGGTTGCTAGGAATGGCATTAAAGTATTTTTTCTGCAATCCTTCAAGGCCGCCAACTTCAACAAAACCTAAAATAGATCATAAGATGTAGTTATCACATCTTAACAGGTTTGTACTCTTATTTTCAGTCTCCGTAGTTTGCTGTTGGTGATTTTCCACAAGCTTTCTTTAAAATCAGAAGCTATTGACTTTAACATGGGGCTAGATGATAGCTTAATACTGTAAGTCTGTTGACTAGAGAATTTGCTTGTTGCTCTGTAGTGTTATTTCAGAATGTAGTTCTTCTTTAGATACTTCTCATGGACTAGCGCATTTTTACCACATAAAGAACTAACGGAAGATTATTTTATGCACATACATTTTAACAGGAACATATATTAAAAACAGTTCACAGAGCATCAATTAAATAATCTGTTGTAATGATCAAGTATATTTGTAGTATTTGATAAAGAATTTATCATAGTTTTAGTAATAAAACCCAGGGAAATACTCACTGAAGATCATGAGAGTCACAGCCCCAATCAGCATGATGAAAGTTTGCAGAGCATCTGTATATATTACAGCTGCCAGGCCGCCTATAGAAAAGAGAAAAGCAACAAACTGTGGGAAAATGGATTTATTCTGTTTCATAGCATCTCACAATTTTTTTTAAAAAAAAAGACAAATAGTGTAATCTGAGAACCTTGTCTGGCATGCTATCATGTTCTGTAGAGTGTTTTGACCATGTTATGGTATAGTTAGACCAATTCCTGTGCATGACACTTTGGCTGAAATATCTCATATTTTGAATCAGAATGAGTCACCCTTTGTCACTAGAAAGCCAAAGTCCAGTATAAATACTTCTACGGGAAATGCTTGGGAAAGCTCCAAGACAAAACTGAAGCTGAATAAGGAGGGAAGAGGGGATCTTTAAAAGCAGCATCACCAGGGGCAAGCACTGGGAAAGGAGAAACCTTTGTTTATTTGGTATTTGCTTCTTACGCCGTGCATGGCTTTTTTCCATTTGGCCACTCATAAGCTGTGAAAGGGCACCCAAGCATTGACAGTGCTCTCCACATTACACTGTTCATTATGTCAAGTACTCATACCTCCAAAAAGCCCAGAGGGAAAAGGTATTGTGCAAATCCTTGAGTACAGTTTGTCCTTATGCCAGGGCAAACATGTATTCATGTCTGGTGTGGCCTTATAAATGGCATTCATTTACTCCTATTTTTTGAAAGGTGAATTATCAATTGCTTTTTTTTTTTTCTGTTGTCCATACTCATGGCAAAGAACAGATTGCATGGGAAATACAGGAATCCTATCACAAGCATGAGGGTGCGTGGTACATTTTATGAATATGTTCCAGTCACTAAGTAGGATGTGTTTATGCTGCATAAAGTCCTCTGCATGATCTGAAACTCAGTGACATACCTGCAACAGTATAAACTGCTGTGATTGCCAGCAAGCCTATAACAGCGATATAGAGGTCCCAGTGTAAGGCTTGCTGAATGAAGAGGGCTCCAGCATACATATCAACCTAGTGAAAAAGATAGTTACCACAGTTGCAATAGTAATATTGCTATGCCTCTCTAAGTTGGTAGTGCCAAGGAGCATGAATGTTAAATGACCAAGCTGCTGCTTTTAGTGAGATCAGCTTGATCTCTTACTGCTTGTGACTTCCTGACTTCCCTTGATGTCATCTCCAAATGGCACATTCCTCTGCAGCCCCAACTCCTTCCTCTTGTACATTAAAACCAGGCTCAGTTTAATGTTTAGATTTTATTATTATTGGCTGGGGGGGATGGGAATGAAACTGTCCCAAGAAAGGTATTTGCATGGGTTAGGTAAGCTTTTCCTCCCCAGAGCAATGAACAGACAGCTGAGAAGTCAGTGAACTGATTGGGTAGAACTGCACAGGCTGAAGACTGGAGCACCCTTATGTGCAAACACTACCCCAGGGTTTCTTAAGGCCTGCCACCAATCAGAGCCCAGAAGTTTGCCATAATGTGAATTCCTTTCTGATGACACAGTGACAGGAATTGCTGCTGACATGCACTGATAAGGAAGAGTATCCTCAGGGCTTGGGGGCAGTCAACTCAGCAGCCACCTTGTCCTGCAACTATGTGAAAATGCTGCATTTTAGGAGAACTTTAGGATAAGCAAACTGCAGAACATGGAAAGACAGATGCAAAAGCATCTGAGTCATCCATTTTCTCTCTCAGGAATCATATTGTTCCATGTGACAGGACAAGACAAAATGGGCAAAAAATGAACCACAGGAAGTTCCACCTGAATATGAGGAGGAATTTCTTCACTGTGAGAGTGACAGAGCACTGGAACAGGTTGCCCAGAGCTGTTGTGGAGTCTCCTTCTCTGGAGATATTCAAAGCCTGCCTGGATGCAACTCTGTCTAACATGCTCTAGGTGACCCTGCTTGGGCAGGGGGGTTGGACCAGATGATCTTCAGAGGTCCCTTCCAACCTTACTGATTCTATGATTCTATGATTCTATATCATTAGAGATTTGCACCAAATGCCTGTTTTTTTTTTTTCTGAAAAGAGAACTTGCGTATAGCTACATGGTGCCCACATGAATATGGTGAGTAGTGTCAGTTTCAAAAGGAACATAAGCAGGCATGCGTCAGACTGCTCATCCCACTTTGGCCCTGTACATAAAGGAAAAACACTGGCAGGGAGTTTTCTGATTTTACCAATTCATGCACTGTTGCATAGTTAATAAATAGCTAGTGAGGTGTTGCACAAGGATTGATTCAGTTATTTATTCAAGGCACTATATCAAACAGGAGCAATAAATTACTGAAATCCTTCCACCTGAAGGCATATCAATGCCTACATTGTCATTCATCTTGCATATAACAGTGTTTGGTATCTATGCAGGGAATAAATACACAAAGGGAATAAACCAGGTAAACTAGCCAGATGTAAGAAATCTAAGAACAAACACATCCATGCTGACCACTTGACTTTTGAATGGATTATTGCTCAGTATATTAACCCTTAGCTTTCTCTCTTGCTATAACAAGCATGCAGATCCTTCATGAGAAAAAAAAATTAACTCTTTTTGTTTAGCTCCTCAGAATAATTATAGTGTATCTTCCTTAGGTATTTTTGTAATATACTGTTCTCTGTTACTATGAAGAAGGGTCAATAGTTGTATTTCTCAGTCTCACTGGTTAGTGCATACTTTCAAAGTGAATTTAATTCAGCCTACATCAGTTTTTTTCCTACTTACCGATATTTTGGTGAAGATATAGATGAATAAGTAGAGAATTGCTAGGAATATCTGAATTCTTTTGCCTCCAAAACGTTTCCGCAAGTACTCTGGCATGGTAGTAACCTATGTGAGAGAAAATACTGTTAGAGAAGGTGCTATTCAGTTACCCTCATAAATTGCAGAAGGCTCATTCACAACACCAGGGAGGAGGTGGCTAGTTCACACAGATAGAAGACTGGAATGTTACTGTCAGTTGCACTGTTTTGGTATTTGGTTCCCAGCTGCTCACTTATGCCAGCATAACAGCTTAGCAAACACTGACTTTGCTATAATGGCTCTGTATAAACTTTGATATGAGGGTCTGCATCTCCTTGGAAGATGGAACAACTCTGTCCGTTTTATTCTTGGCTTTATCTGAATTGTGGCCCCCATGTCTGAGCCCCTTCTCTTGTTCCCAGGCAATGACTAATTTGCAGGGCCCTGGACCTGTAATAGTCCAGACCATAACCCAGTCTAGTGCACCATGGTTTGCTCACTGCTTTCCAGAAGAAACATGGGTGCACTAGGGAATAGTTAAGCCCATGAGCCAAAGAAGTAGTTTAAAAATCAGCAAATCATTGATGCACACACAGCATCCCATTTACTTACTCCCGCTGCTATATAAATTGGAAGAAATAGCCAGGTCAGCACCAAAACGCAAAACATCCCCTGCAAAACAAATGGAAAAGAAGGTCAAAGATGCTGATCATTGCTGTGATCAAGTGGATTAAATACATACACCCTGGGGACATAAGGGCTCTGTTAGCTCTCAGAGGCCTCAAACTGCTAACTGCTAGTGGTGACTTCTAGCTCACACAGTTGGAGTCTGAGCCTTTGGAGCTGCCAGATCTAGATCCTCGCATGGTGATGTGTGGGTACTCAGTGAGGAGTTGCCATATACAACATGAAGACAACTGTGGCATCCTGCGTAGTCACCAGTTTGATCCTATACTTACCCAAATGTGACTTTGCCCAATGGTAACGTGTCAGAGGATTAGATGTCTCCTGTTCTCTTAATAAGGAGATACAGCTGATAGAGGGCCCTTGCTCAGATATTGAACAGACCCAAACAATCTTAGTTTAAGATTACATAATATGGAAAGAGCTTTGGGCTCTCACAGAGGTGCAGGTAGATATATATTAGTGCCACATCTAATGACCCCAGCTAGCTTGCAGCATTCTTGAGATGTGCTTCTGCCATGCAACACTCACGTTCCACTCGTAGGCTGTTGCAGCAATTCCTGATGCTGCTCCTGACCCAGCCAGACCTATGAAGTGGCCACTTCCAACATTGCTAGCAAATAGGGATGCACCCACCTGGAGAAAGAAACAGGAAGTCAGAGCTTGGAATAAAGCATTATTCTCAGGCCTGGTGTTGGACAAAGATATAAACAGGGAGGAGGGTTGGTGTTTCAGTGCATGCGTAGGCCCCTATACATTCATTCCACAGAGGTTATACAGTGACCCTGTACCCTCATGCATGAGGGGACATGAAATCCTTTTCACCCTCTCTCACCTTCTTTTTTTGCGTATATGCTCAGTGGCTATAGTACCTTTCTCCAGGTTCTTTCATTCCTTCACTGCCTATTGCATATTTGTGGGCATGTTTAGGACCATCCTACTTCCAAATCAGTGTCTAATCTTTCACACAGGGACAAAGCAGGAGTTGAAGGTAACAAATGAAAATGTTAGGTCATCATACCCTTATTAACATATACTGACTTACCAGACCAACTGCAAATGAAACATCCCACCTAGCAGACTAGCTCAGTGTAGAACTGCATCTGCCACAGGGACCTAACAACTAATTCCTGGAAATCTCAAAATCAAAGCATGCCAAAATAAACAGGCTTTGCAAGCCACCAGGTAGGATCTTGCGGGGGGGAGGGCGGGCAGGGCTGTGACAGGTGTATTGCAGCAGCTCCATTTCCCCAATCTTGAATATAGAAAAAAAGCCGACATTATAACTGGGCCTTTGCAAAACATGGATGTCATCTTTTGTTCTCAGTGGAGAAATAAAAACTACTGAAACAAAAGTGCTTTTCTGCTTTACTATAGCCTACAGGCACAAGGAGTCTAACAAAGATACTTACAGGCCACCAAACCATCTCTCCTCCGGCTAGAAAGTAGCCTTTTACGGTGCTTCGCTGTGTCTTCCACATGGACTGGGAAAGCAGAAAAACAGAGCAAAAGTTTTAACACCCCCTTCAATTGCTGCTGAGAACATTACCAAGCATGCAACAATTTTCCCATAAAACTCTGTACTGTCATCCATTGAAAATGAGTAGATTTTTTAGGCTAAAGAAATTTCAGTTGCTGCTTGGAAATCCTGCAGGGCAAAATTCTGAAATGAGGCATATCAGGAAAGAGAGCTGTAGAAGGATGAGGGGAACAGCCAATGATGTGGTGAGCCATGCACAAATCTTCCTATCATATCAGCATCCTGATTAAATGTTTTCTGCAGCAAGAAGACAACATCACTCCAGATCCACAAGGTATCCAAGCAGATTTTAGACAAGAACTGTGGACATCCCTAATTATCAGGTGCAGCCAGGAGAAATGCTAGACATTACTCATGGACTTTTGTTCTTCAGAGATTTCAGGTATCTTCATACAATATCATCAGTTATGCACTACATTTGAAGGAAGCAACTACTCATCTCTGTCTTATGATAATGGCTTGTCCTTTCACTATTACAAAAGCCATGACAGAAAGATGGCTTTCTGGCTTAATTATATGAGAACAGTATTTTTAATTTATGGAATTTGTTGTCATGACCTCACTGTGGACAAAAACAGTTGTTTTATAGGACAGCTTTTTTTTTTTTTTTTTTTTTAATTCCTTCCTGGTTGAACAAAACATTACTAGTAGTAATACTTAGTACTTGCACAATGTCTTCCATTCAAGTTTTCTCAAAATCTTTGCAAACACTAGAGCTGAACAACCCACTTTTAGAATAGTGAGGATGCTTCCCCAGACTGAAGTGAGGAAAAGCACTTGTAAACAGTGTTTCAGCTTGTTCAATTGAATTCAATAAAGTGGGCTTGTCTCAAGCCAAAGTAAAATAATTTGAAACCTAAACTGCCATATTTCTCAGTATAACAAGGCACATAAGAAAGCTTTTAATGGTATCTGCTTACCCACAGTCCAACAGCCAGAACAAATACAAAGTACAGAACAAGAACAACAATGTCTACAGAATCCAAGGTCTTCTGAGGAAACACATCCCACTGGGGAGTCACAGATGATGGAGTGCTGCTGGTGGTCTCCATTATTTCTTATGCAGGCTGAATACTTTTTTTTCTTGCTGCGTCTACCTGTTAAAAACCGGGTTTTGTGGTTACAAGAGGGTGGACTGCTGTGGCAGCACAGTGAAAGTGTTGACTGTTTCTCAAATACTTCAGCAGGTATCAGCACTGCGATTTTGACTGTGGTGCTGCTCATGCTAGTGCCATGCAGAGGGCTCATATCTGGCATCTATTTTCATTCATGAATCTCTTTCATCTGTGGTGTGACGGAAGCTGTCAGCAGTCAGGTTAACTGTGGATTGGTTAGATTTCTTTTGACTTGGATAATTGTCCAGCTGGCAGAGAAGTGGGTGCATTAGAAAGAAGATGTAAATAGCTGAAATAGCCAAAGGAAGTGACTGGGAAGTGGCATACCAGAGGGATCCTGCTGGAAATCCAGCATCCTTCAGCATGGTGGTACTCTCAGTGTGCAGGGAGCGCAAGAGCAGCCCTGCTATGGAGGATGGGAATAGGTGATCTGAGGAGCCTGTAGCTCTCAGTGCAGCAGCATTGCCTGGATGAGAAGCTACTACTGCAAAAGTGCCAGTGAAGAGCTGTCAAGATGTAAGTACATGAGAACTGTTCCAGGAGTCAGTGGAATTTTTTTCTCTTGCCATATTAAGTACTGGAGCCTGGGTACAGAGAGTGTTTGAATTTCCTCAAGTAAGTCTGACTTCCTGGCAAGCAGACACTGCCCTCTCTACTCCCTTATCAAGGACACAGAATGGCAGCATGTCACCAAGCAGAGAGGCAGACGTACCCTCTGCAGTGCTGGAGTGAGCCTGGAGGCACCAGAGATGAGCAGCAGATATCACTGATACACAGTACAGCAATAACTGGACTGGCACAAACTCGCAGAAGACTGCCTGTGCTTAATCTGATGTTCCCATCTACTCAGAAGTCTTCAGAGGCATTTTCTGAAGGCAAGATACTCATTTGTTTCACACATAAATAAAAGCTCATTTTCTTTTCAGAAATGCTTAATGGGGAAAGTGACACCACTGAGTGAACAATCCCTGCAAGAGCTCTCTGGACCCTTTCAAGGTTCCCTGTAGTGTAAATCTGTTGCTTTTTGGAAGAAGAGGGTAGGATAAAGCCCGTGCAAGGAGGCTGGTCGGGTATGTGAACTGATATAGTTTCTCCTCTTTTTTTTCCTCCTCCTTCCTTTCCTCATCCAGGCTATACCTTGCTTTGAAAGCAAAATGTGCTAAATGGCAGTAGTGGGGAGTTCCAAGGCAGAAATGGTTTAACATGGGCAAACAGTGGCCTCAAACAGCCAGCCTATGGCATGATGGTGGCCTTTGGAGGTCACACGGGGATCCCTGTGATCCAGCACCTCAATGCCCTGCTCTCTAACTAAACAGTGAAAAGATATAAAAAGTTCTTTCTCTTACCCTGCAAATCAAGGAGACCGTTCCTTTGAGCAGGGCAGGCCTTCCTCTCCCAAGGCTCAGTGCTGCCTTACAGTTAACTCAGATCTGGGCTTTCATACAGTCATTTCCAAGACAGCCAGGCCATTTGCTGTTCCTTGGTCCCTTGTCATGCATACGCAGCTGGTCAGGTCCTTTGGCCTCTATTGCACTTGAAAGGTCACTCTTATAAGATCCCTCCCTCAAAAGGTTGGAAGCATCAAATGAAAAAAGGTGGGGCGAGAGAAGGCTATGTGGTAACTTGCCCTGCCTGACCCATAACAGAGGGAGTGTGTGTCCTGCACCGGAATTCAGCTCCCTGCTATTGATGGTCTGATCACTGTGCTGTGAAACTTGGAAGAGAGGAGGAGTCAAACAAGTTCTTCCTCTGAACATCCAGCACTCTCAACAAAGCACAGACTGAAACCACCACCTTGCTTTTTGGTTATGTGTTTCACAATTTCAGCTGGCTTCACCCATCTGTTAATATATTAAATTACAGTTTTGACCAGCAACTGAAAGCTGTGCTTAACTTACCTGTTGCCTAAAGAATTGCCTGAAGTGCAACTAATTATACTTGTACATCAGTGACAATGCTATGTACTTAACACCTAGATGTGAGAAAAAAAAAACAAGAGAACTGATTCGTAAAAGCTAGCCCAAAATCTTTGTATATTGAGGCAAAGTTATAAATGCTCTGGAGATTGAAATACAGAAATTTCATTCTGCTGAGCAACATTCAAAAGTTTTAGCATGTATCCCTCTAAAACACACTCCTCTAGTATATTCTCTGCCTGAAGGACTAGTACTGGATTCATGCCTTTACAGAAAGGCAAATTCAGGCAATAAGCAGTTTTCCAGTCCCATACAGTCCTGTTAGCTGTTTTCCACAGCTGGCAGATTGTATTCTGAGACATCAGTAACTTACGGCACAAATGCCAAAGATGATACACAGCCGTATTCTCGGTGATTGACAGTAGTGCCAGTACAGAGCTAGGACCTGGGAGTTGCATCTTGATGGAATATTTTCTGTGCCTTAGAAAGCCCCTGGATTCCGCTGATTTTTAATTCCTTGGGAATTTTTTTCTTGCAAGGATGCAAGCTACTGACAATCACATGGTCAGTAGTAGCTTACCTCTTTAAGAGGCAAAATAGCTTGGCTCTCGTTGAGTTTCTGCTGGCTCTAACTTGGAAAAGAAAAATGCAGTTTGGTGTGCCAGCATTGGGAAGCTTCTAACTCTTAACACCTCCTGCTTTCTCTTCTCTTGCTCTGATATTGCAATGTTACTTTTCATCCCAACACACTTTCTATATCACAGCCAATAGCCAGGTGTTTAGCACCTGCAATATAGTTATCACTATACACTACATATGCTCAGTCTCATATAAGATTCAGCCTTGTATACAGGAGTTGCTTTGTGTCTGTTCCTCTGAAATGCATGCAGATCTGGGGCAGAACACTACAGGCATTTGTTGTGCTCATCAATAAAGAAAGGAAATCTAGATAAAATTCCAAGACCTGAGGTGTGTCTATAGGTGCTTGTTAAAAATCTTTCTGCAGATTCCCCAGACATGGCAGTGAGACTGCCCATTAGAAAAAAAAAATAGTGAATTCTGCTGCTCCGATTTCAAATTCTATCTGTGCCATGCCCCAGTGGAAATTTTGACTGTTTTGTTAATTCAGCTCACAGCTCTGTCTCCCTTAGTTCCTGGCACAAACTGCAGTGCTTTCCCCGCCAGAGATTCTGAGGAAAGAACATCCGTGGCATTAAAATGAACCTGTTGAAGCCAGCCCTTTATCAATGGTCCTAGGAGAGACGGCAGCCCACGTGGGTATCTGGTAACCCATTGGATTTGTATCACTCTGTCTCTTAAACAAAATTTTTTAAAGCACTCCCAGTTCCTTTTACCTTCTAAAAACAACACCAGCTGTCAGGGATAAAACTCAGTCTAGAAGCAGAACTGAACCCACAAATCAACCAAGACCTCCCCAGACACAAGGTAGAAGCTGAAAGGGAACTTACTGTGTTCAGCTGGGTCTCATTCTGTTCACTTGCACTAGGCACCACCAAGCTTCTGCCAACTGACAGGCAGCTTAAATATTGCCAGAGAATCGGGGTTTGCCAACAGAGCTGTTAACAGTGTCACAAGGAATGAGAAGGAATATTTATAGTCAAAGTTAAACTAATTGCCCGAAGTTACTCTTTCAGTCCCCTACTCCTCTGTGAGAAGTGTATTATTTTCACTATCAGGGCTCATGGGTCAAATTCCAAAGAGTGCCATTCTCGTAAGCAATCTGCAGCTAAAGAAGGGACAAGTAACAATAAAAAAAGTTGATCCCCTCAAGCTGACATCAGAAGACATAGGGGGGAGCTGACAGCTAGTCCTGTGTATTAAGCCATATAAAGATTAACATTCATCATTGGGGTGAGGTTAGTAACTCATTTCTGAGTCTGTATTTAAATTCTAGAATTGGATCCCCTTCTGAGAACAGAAGGTTAGAGCTTTTGGCTTTGGCATCATCTGTCTGAAAAACCTTATAACCATTTACAGTAAAATAACATGCAGAAAATGCTAAAGAGGAACTTTTCAAAACAGCAAGAGACTGTGGCAGGAAGCAGTTCATATACATCTAAAATAAGGAGTGCAAATAACCTCATGGCAGCATGACCTGGGAACCCCTGAGTCTGTGAGCATTTGGCAGATAACCAGCTAGGAGGACTCTTGAACATGGGCACTATTCCATTTACAGGCCTAATCCATTTCCTGGTGGTGGAGATATAAATCAGAATTTTAATGTATGTAATTCCCTAAGGGCATGTTTTACTGATGAGTGAGTCCTCAGCTCTTCTGAAATGCCATGGTGAAAGTCTCAGTCAAAGAGGTAGAGCTGCCTGGGGGACGCACATCAAACACCTCTGGACATTCTTTGCAATGCCTGGGTTTTTCTTAGTGAATATGAGCTCCTTTCAACATTTAATGTTGAAACCAACTGCACTGATTTTACCAAGTTTTGTGAAGTTTTTCATTTCTCTTCAAATCTCAGCAGCTAGAATCAGAAATTTGTTTTTCACCATTACTTCTTAATTTTCTAGATTGACAATGGAAGCAATTTAAATATGTAAACAAAAATGCAGCCCAAAGCCTAAGAAACCAGAATGCAAAGTAGGAAAACCTGTAAGATTTGTAGTTTAATCTTACTGTTTCACACCCAGCTCACAATTCATATGGACATAACTAAAGGTCTTTGAATCTTATGATTGGAGATGCTTTAATTTGCTGTGCTAGAATTTGGAAACTCAGTTTTTTTTGTAAAATTGTGATAGAGCAATGCAGAACCTCAAGGCCTTCACATTCAGCATCCAGATGCCGTCTGCTAGCTCCCAGGCAATGCAGCCTTTTTGCTTACTTCCAGTCCCTCCAGTTTGAAGGTTAGACTTCTATTTGTCTCTTTGGCATCTTTCATGGCACCTGGAAAACAAATGCAGATCATGGCACTTCAAACCTTTTTCAAGATACTTAGAAGGCAGGTTTGGAGATGTCAGTCTGATATTATTTAATCCTAGCCAATCCACTTATTGGAGCTGTAATCATGTCTTTGCCATGACTTCACTACAGCTACTCATTTTCTTCTTGAGATTTTCCATTTCTTGCAGGAAAGATTGATAATCCTTCAGTATTCCCAAACGTTAAATGTAGCCTTAGGTTATCATGGTCTCTATTTTGCTGACACTTTGAGAGGATGGAACTAACATCTCTGAAGAGGAGGAGCCAAATCACAGCTATGTTCCCAATACTGATCATGGGGCTGCTTCATGAGTTATTATTTTCTTTTCAAGGACATGCTTTCCTGTGAACAGGTGGATGACCAAGGCTGAAGTATAAAATCTGTTAAGGACTGGCTGTACAAGACTAAAAAAAGAGATTCCAGACAGTACATTGGTTTTCTGGGGAAAAAAATATTTAATACTTGGAGTTATCAAGAAAGAATGAAACAACATGTGTGTTACTTGAACTGTGCTAACATGATGTAAAAAGCTGTGAAGGAGGCTTAGGTCATCATTCTTCTGGGAGTTTATAGTTTGCTGCAGCTGCACAGGCCATCAGTTGATAACTGTTGCTGGGGGACTGACCTAGAACGTGCTTCTGGGAGGTTTCACAGATGCACTAGACAGCTTGAATTCCCCAGGGGAGGCAGAAGAGCCAGGCTTTATCAACCAAAAACAGTTAAAGGAGTATTAGGAGAGATTCAAGCACTTTACATGTATGTGCCTGGTGAATTACTTCTATCCGTAACATTTTTGTTAACTCTGTTCAAAGTCATTCTACAGTTGGCTCTGCTGTGGCCTCCAGATAGGAACTACTGGTTGAGCATATGGCTATAAACAAGCTAAACTACAATCAGGAAATCTGATGCATGACGAGTCCCTATCTATCTTCTGTTAGTGCAAAGTGAGATAAATTGTTTCAGGGACATAAACTCAACTTCAGCCAAGAATTCCATTTCAAAAGGAAATAATTCACTGGCTCATGCACTCACTAAATATTCTCTTTTGAAGGCTGCAGAAAAATCCATACTATTTTAAGAATTTGCTGCTACAATTCATCATGCTAGCCTGAATGCTGATTCACAGGCAACATTTTTCAGAATTATGCAGTTATTTTCTCCATACCACCCAAAATTAAACAAGGTCAGATTCTGCATTTATCCCTTAGAGATGTAAGGCGCCAATATTAAAGTGGGCAGTCACAGAAGTACCAAATACAGAATTCCTTATACCTTCATTCTACAGCTGTTGTACAAAGAATTTTTTTAATATAACATTGATTTACATGCAGTCAGGAGGCAGAAGGCAGTAGCTTTATTTTGGGACTAGCACATAGGCATTGGGTAGAGACTGAATTGTGACTATACATAGTCCCATTATCAAATAATATAACCATATCTCAGAAGTTCTGGTTCTTTGAAAATATTCACATAAAAATACCAAAGGGATTGGAGTTCTAACTATTTTGGAAAGTTACAACATGTAGCAAAATCTATATACAGCATTTTCACATTTTTAATGACAGTTTCAAAATAACCTCCAGTGGTTTAAATATTTAATGTATTTTTAGAAAAAAAAAATGAATGCAACATGAAACATACAAAACAGAAACTGGAGATGAGTATTCATTGTCCTATCACCACCATCAGTGGAGAGAAAAAACAGAGACAGACAGGGCTGGGCCTCCGATAACACAATGCTATAAACTACGTGGCACTTAAAGCTCTATAAACTGAAAATACTTGTGAAAATATTCTTCACTTTCTACAGCACAGTTTAAAAAAATATTGAAAACCAAAGATTTGATGGTCATAAGGTCTCCCATAAGTAATGCACCAGTTGGTGATTCTGCACTTTCAGCTGCAGTAAGAGAGCTTACTGTGCCATTAAAAGTGAAGGTTATCTAAGCTACGGCTTTGCTGGAGCACTTTCACAGCGTAGGATATTTGAGCATGTCAGGTTTGAAAGGCAACAGATGCACTTTGCACAAAGTAATGCCTCACAATATTAACGTACTGCAATTTCACTGCCATAAAGCTCTTGGGGCACTGTGTCATCTCAAGGCGCGTGTACTGACCACAGAATGATGCTAGCCCTTTCATCCCAGAGGACATCTCAGAGAATTAAATTTATCTAAGTAATAATCAGGGGTCATTGAGAGATGGACGTGTATGCTTCTAGAGTTCCCTGGATATATTCAACAGGAAATAATGGTCAAATCATATATTATGTCAGATGGATTCCCTCAGGGATGAATGAAAGAGGGCACACGATACATTTCTCACTGGTCTCTGGCTGGCCTCAGAAGCTGTACTGCAGGTTTCAAAGGACTCGCATTAATGTTTAGACTACCAGTGGTTCTGTACTTTCCAAGGAGGCCGCAAAATACTTGGGGATTTATGCCTCCTGACAAGTTCAAGTAAGTCTAGTGCTGATGATGTTAGATTCTCAGTAAGATTTCAGTATCTGTCAGTTATTGCCACACCTTTAAGCAAAGCTGACAGCCAGGAAGGAATCTGAGCCTATTCTTATTCTCTAAAGCAACTGTGTAAAATCAGCTGGATCTGTGTGTGCGAACATGCAGACGTACCATAAAGTTATCTGCAATGTTGTTTGTCTTTCCATTGTCACTGGCCAACTATGGCAGGGGATTAGAACCTGTAGGATAATTCCTGCCCTCTCCACTCAGCCATTAAGGTCAGTGTAAAACTACAGCCCCACTTTACACTGCTAAAGGGCTCGGAGAAGTATCTGAGACTGGCTCATCAGCAGTTTTTCCTATGGGTGCCAAGGGGAGCTGGCGCTGATGGCAGCTTTTGTTCCCATGTGCTTCCTTCTTCACCTGACCTGCTCCTGATCCCTGTGGAGGCCACAGGTGTGATCCACTCCTGGCCTCTCAGGCTATTAACTGGAAGCAATGCCTGCCTGGGGGAGGCCTTGGGCTGTAGTCTGCAAGGAAAGGAAGACTGTGCCTAGCCACACAAGGGCTATGAGAATATGGAAAGGTCTCCAGTGATTGCTGGTGCCAGTTAGGTGTCTTCTGGAAATGCAGGAGAGTGGAGTTGTATCCAGTTGCATCTGAAATCCATAATTCAGTAATATGCAGGAGATGGAGGATACTAAGAAAGATGTTATCAAGACTAATAGAGTGTTTCCCTTCACGTGCCTGTGCCTCACCCTAGCATCCATCTGTGGCCTATCTGTGATGCCTTTTCAGTGTCCAAACTGCCCCTTCCCCTTGGTCCATGGTTCTGCTTAGTGCTAGCAGGTGACAGCAGCATATTTACAACCAAACTCAACAGGAGCAAATTGCACTTTGTTGGCAATAAATGGTTGCACCTCACATTGCCACAGGCCTATCACCAGGCAAGGGGGGAGGTCATCCTGGGGCTGCGCTGGCATTCACCAACCTGCACATCACTGAGTGCCCGCTGCAGGGAGAGAAAGGAACAACAGAAGAGGAGCATCAGGCAAAAGGCAGCTAGCATGGATAGCAAGGACATTTCAAAGGTACTAGCCACCAAGGATTTAATTCTCCCCTAAACTGCCCTATGCCATCATTTCTGAAATTAGCTAGTATTGAGATGTGCAGGCAAACAAGAGTGACCCTAATGTGATTATAAGGCAGAATCAGGTTTGGCTTCAGCTTCCCTTTATGGGAAATTTGTTGCTAGTGCAGGGGGCTGTGCTGAGAGCCCCACGGGCTGGACTCCTTAGTTAAGGCTGGGGTGCTTGGATGAGAACTGCATGGGCAGCTGCTTCATCAGCTGTTCTGCTGTAGCTGTGCTTCATTTCTGCCCCCAGGCTTTCCACTGGACACATTCATAAGACTCGCTGATGATTGCCATCTGCCTTGTAGTGCGGTGATGCAGCCCTCTTTAACCAAACACATTAGAGAGTAAAACCTTCTGTTTTACTCTCTGAGGTAAACCCTCATCTCAACCTCCTGCACCAGCCAGTCAATCTCACTGTGCATTAAAAAAATTGCATTTTACAGACATTCAGGTACATGTGCTTACTAAAAGTTCATCTCATTCCCATAGCTCACATGCAAGTAAAATACTTCACTAATCTTTAACATGAACCCCCTTGCTGGCTGGCTTTTAAAAATGCAACTCACCTCAAACTTGCTCATGAATTCTGCAAAAATGCCGAAGAAAGCTTCAGAAGTTGTCGCTTTAGAGTCTTCCCCAAAAAAGGACAACACCTTGCTGAAGTCTTCCATGGCTTTGTGCTGCAGATCATCCAGAGATCGCATGGCAGGTTGGGCACTCTCCAGAAAGGACTGAGAGAAATGGCTTAAGGGAAAACAGCCATACTGTGGATCCAGTACAGATTCTAATCACTTCTGCTTATATAAAAATAGCTGGATTTCACCTAAGGTCTAACTAAGGACCTGCTGCAAATGCAAACTAAATCCCTAAGGGAACCTGCTTTGCATGCACAGCTGTCTCTAAGAGCACCTTTTGTGGAAGGAAAGACAACTCTGAAAGTTTTGTGGAAAGAGGCATATGAACTGCTAGTCACCATTAAAGCCGTTTTCTTTGTTGGCTAAGATTGCGTGGAAGGTGGAGTTTTTCACCATGCTTTTCACCAGGTGCTGAGATGGTGCTTGTTACCAGCTGGACATAGGATTGCTACTTAAGGATAAATGTAACAGGGATAAATTTAACTAAATAATGTAACAGGGATAAATATAACTAAATGATTTTACTTGAAGGCAGTAAGTCATACTGGTGATGTGCCCCTTTTACAGAAGGATACAGTCATGACAATTGCAAATCTGTCCTCTGCAGTAGCTGGCATGTTGCGACAGGCCATCTGTATGTCACTGACGGTGGTGTGAAGGTCATTAAGGTCTGCTGTTAATGTTCTCTGATTCACTAAATAGGAAGAGAGGATTCAACAGTGTTATTGAGTCTTAACTCTGATGTTTTTGCTGTTGTTAAACTGGGGCAACAAGCTCAGGCCATCATTCAGGGTAGTTCAGGCTACCTGAGATGTGCATGTCCCTCTACGCCTTGCTCTACATGGCTCTGCACAGCATATCTGCATGGCATCCTGTGGGAGCTCTGAATCCAGGGCATGCTGAGACAACTAGACCTTCCTGCTGCCCTCTAGCAGCTGCCATGAGCTGCTGCTGGGCACTCAGGTGACATGTACCAAGAATCTCAAAAGGAGCTTGGGACTTGCCAAATACAAGGAGCATGCAGGATTCAATGGCACAAGGGCAGTTATGGACACACAGGTACTTTGACTTGGGAGGGGAACATAGTGAGTGTACTATGCAGGATGGTAAGACAAGGGGTAATATCCAGATGGCCTTCCATGACATCTAAAAATTCCGTATCTGCTTATCCTAGCACCAGCATTCAAGAGAATGATGAGCAGTTCAGACTGCTTGCTAGCTTGGGCTGTTAAGCCATAGCGTCTTCTACAGCCAATGGAGAAAGTGAATTGCAATGTCTGTTACGAGGATTTAGATTACATACTGCAGCTATGTCTCTCCATTGTCGATATGAGAGATAAGCTTCACAGCCATGGATAGCAAATAGCCTGAATATGGTCTGTAAGGTCTGAGATTGGATGTAAAGGAGTAAGAGTTTGCACAGCAATGAATATGCAGTCACAGAAGCATTATTTAAAGAAAAGTTAGGCCAAATTAAAAATGTAAACTAGGAAAGCTAGAGGTTTTAAGTCTCCTCACTGGAATTTTCTGCTTTATATAACCATTTTAAACACTAATTCCCAAGGGAATTATTCTTAAACAACAGGGCAGAGGAGAGTGCAAGGAGGGTGCAGCCCCATGGTCCACATTCAGCCAACTTGTGAATGTTGTGAATATCGTCAACACAAGTGGATGATAACCCCAAAGTCTATGTGACTTTTTTTATTGCAGCTAACCAAGTTGTACGGTCCTCACTCAGTGTGACTTGTCTGCAATTGGACTGTGAACTTATAGCATAGAAGGTGTGGTACACTGTATAACACACAGTATTACAAACAGTAATAATGCTGGCATCTACAGAGGTCAGGCGTGTACATCAAGGATGAAAGGAGATAGAGGCTGGGTGGAGCACACAGGCATTCTGCTGTCTTCATCATACTCTTCTATCATTTATTTGGACTCGCAAGGTATGTCTGAATTTCATAACCAGACTTTTTCAAGTTTGAAAAAAGGTTCAGAGACAAAGCCTTATCTAGACTCTCCCAGGTATGGCAGTGTGTTGTAGACGGGTGCTCCTGTGTCTGTCTAGAAGCAGACTTTCTAGCCCAGTCTGCTCATTCTACACCATTTCTCATTTGTTTGTGCTGCTGCCCCTCTCCTGCTAGTACCAGTATGGTGCAGTTCCTGACCAATTTTATAGCAGTACAAAACCAAGGGACAGTACAGAGAGGCAAAGAAATTCACTGGCCCCATGTGTTCCATATTCTCTAATGTTCTTTGTTCATTTACCTTTGGCGGCAAGCGGCACTGTAGGAAGATCCTTGGCAAAGCCCAGAAGTTCTGGGAAATGTTGGCTAAGTGATTTGGCAAGAATATGCAGGAAGGTGGATTTCCCATCAACAGTCTTAGTTGTGTTCAGCTATAGCAAAGCAAACAAGTAAGAAGATTCCTATGTTGAAGAGAGCGGGTTTTGCCAAGCATTCAGTTTGTCTATGGTTACCAAAATATACAGACACTCCTCCATTCTGCTTGGTTTACCCTGCATTTACATGCATGGCAATTCCCACCCACACTAGCTGGATTAATGTTTAAATAAGATGTTTAATGTTTACACAGCATGTTACACCCAGATTAGTGGCATTGTTCCTCCCTTCCCAAGCCTAGGAACCGTAACTCTATTTCCCACCTCCCAGGAATCCCTTCTTGCCTGTGTCCTGCCAGTACATACCTCAGCTACCCAAATGGGATAAAGACCCTCATTTTATCCCATCCCATGGCCACAATACCATTAGGTCTGGCCAGCCTAGCACCTGACTGTAAGTCTTAGATCCCAGCACAGTAATGCACTAGACTATCATTAGTGCCTCTCTGAAGTCAATCTTGTGATACAATCCCTAGGTTCCCACTGGTACCTCTCTCTGGGAACTACAGCATTCAGAAGCCCTTGTAGCTTGATAAATGGGTAACTTGGAGCTCCTGGAATTTGTGCCTGCTGCCCAAGAACAAACATGCTTCATCTCCTTACCTCAGTGAGAAAGTTGATTTTAAAGCCTGTTGTTTTGCTAGTCTTAGGCTGCCCATTGTTCAGATAGTTTCCCATCGCCAGCACAAACTGCAAAAAGAAACCTGTGTGAATGACTGCCAGTGACCTCCAGCACCTACCCTGTCTCCCATCTCCCTTCTCCTCTTGTACTTGCTTTGGGATCACAGAAACCTACTAAGAATGCAGTAGGAACAGAGATAAAAAGCTTCCATCCACAGTAAGCTGTGAAAGTACCCTCCTTTCCGTGTCAGGTCAGTTCTGCTAAGGGCTATGGTACACATGCTCATAGAACATCATAGTAAGAACTTAATAATTCATTCAATGTGTTAGCTGGATGAAACTTCCTCTGGTTCTGTGCACACTGTTCATCCTATCTCACCCATACAGGATCCATACAGGATCATAGCACCCTGGGAGGACTAGAGCTGCTAATGTGCCCATCAGCATGGCAGCCCTAGGGCACAACAACATGTGTCTGATGGGGCAGACCATTCTCCTCTCTGGCAGCATCAAGCCGTCAGTTCCCAGGGTGCCATGTGCTCCTCCTGTAAGAAGTCTGCGCTAAACTCTCATCAGCAAACCCATATACTTCCAGCTACAGGAACTGGTCCTCATCCAACTCCTTCTGTTATATATCTTCAGATGGGGCTAGAAAGCATACTGTATTTGCCATCTACAAATCCAAATTTCCAAAGACCTTATAAGAGGACATTTGGATGCTTCCATGTGAGGCTAACTTTAATGCTGCCCAGGAGTCTTCTCCCCTCTCCTGCAGCAGTCCAGGAGAAGGTCTCTGCTACAGAGAGCTGCGGGAGAACTGCATGGTCAGAGTGGCCTGGAACATCATGACTCACATTGAATCAGCTCCCCTGCCACTTTCAGACTTGACTATGCAGATACCCATGCTTTGTTAAAAATGTAAGGAGGAATTCTGTCTTGTGTTACAGTCTTAGGCTCTGGGTATGCTCAGTTTGATTTTGCCTTTTTATTTCTGAACAATTTCCCTTTCAGGACCAGGACTAAGTCTCTGGGTGCACTCTGAGATCTCCCTGCCTGTAGGATAAGGACTCTCCAGCTGAGCAGTATGTAGAGAACCTAAACTCTCCAGGTCCAAAAGCCTTTTTTAGCTTTTATGTGGCGATTTTTAAGGTATTCTTTTTAAAGGAAGACAGTAATCCAGAGCTATGTTTTCCCCTGCAGATTTATCTGATTCTTTATGCTGTGGCTTGTAGCATTTGAGGTATAGGACTCTCAGGCTGAACTTTCTGGAAGGGACTCCTGGTTTCCCTCACCTGAGAAAGGCTAGCTGTGCCTGGTGAAGAACAGAGAGACCTCAGAATCTGCCCTGACAAGAGGCCAGAGAGAGTCTCTCTGCTTGAATTTCATCTTGGGGCTCAGTGAATTTCTGCTAAATGCAAGTTAATGTGTAGCTAACATCGCCTCCAAAGCACTTAACTAGATGTTATTGGGTTACTGGTCAGAAGCCATTGTGGTGTTTCATCTCTCATCTGGAAACGTCTTTTGTCACATCATGTTCTTATTTATCCCACCTGCTTTTTTTTTAAAGCAAAACCAAATGAATTGAAATTAACTTGGTAGGAATCATCTAAGCAGAATCAGAGGGCAGCTTCAACCAGCTAGAGTGAAGTCATTCTTTTCAGCATGTGTGGTGCCCCTCTCTGCACTGCACGTCTCCGACCTCAGGACCTCCAGAAGGCACCTCCTCACAAAGTGAGTGGCACAGTACGGGGATCCCTGCCCTGCGCTGGCGAACAGCTAGTATAAGCACACTGCCGTACAGTGGCTAGCCTGGGCTACATGCACTGCTGCCTGCTCACACAAAGCATACTGTCTCAGCATCAGCATAGTATTATACCACTTCTGGCCCCAGAGCAGGCTTGAATGACAGCAGCTCAGATTTGCCTGCATGTTCTGTATTGTACCACAAGTGTACATGCAGACACAGTGACTGGGCAAAACTCCCATCCTCAGGCAGCTAAAGATAACAGAGCCTTTTCCACTGCAGCTAAGGGAAAGTCTCCTTGGTCTTTGTGAACAGTTTACAGCCTGTGAAACACATTTGGGCAGTCTGGTTTCTGGGCTGCTGTGTGATCAGTTTGTTGGAACTGCACATTCTGCTGCAGGGTTACTGGCTGGCTGTGCAAACTCTGCCTGTTGCCAGGGTTCATACAAGCTAAAATAGAGTTAGCTATCAAGGGAAAGAAGTTGTGGCTGTGCTGGATCAGGAAGAGGCCAGAGGACAGTCATGGGGTTAGAGCAGCACTTAGGGCTCCACCAAACTGCCTTGCTGCTTGCAAGCTCCCCGATGGACACTGGAGGCCCCCAGTGGCTATCACCAGGAATAGGGACTGTTCTGACCTCCAAGATTTTAGCCAGCTTCTTGCTGCTTTTCAACTCTAGAGAGGCCTTGCAGATACACTCATAGCTAGCCTTGATCTCCTCTGTCTTCTCCTGCAGAGTGCTCTTAAAATGTAGACTGCGCAGACGGGTCTTATATTCTGGTACTGATAACATCTGAGAACAAAAGAAGAGAAAATTACCACCATCAGCATTAACTGAGTCTTCTAAATCCTGTCTATCTGGTGTTCCCTGACAATTTTCCCTGCACTGGGAAGCAATATACACTTGTTTAGCACAGGTAACACAGCAAAGCAGCTGGCATTATCTGCTGCAGCATTAGCAGACTGCATCCAGTTTGTTGCCACAGGCAGAGAGAGGTTTTATGCCAATACCCACAAGTGACTTTGTCAACAGAAAGTAAGTCAGAATTGGACAAAATCACTCTTACCATGAAGTAAATATTGTGGTATGCTTGAGTTGTAAAACAGCTACTGCTGGGAGCTTCCCAAACACATGGCAGCTCCCAGACACCTCAGGCACCATCCCAAGCCTAGCTCAGAGGCAGACTGGACCAGTCCCACTGACTCTTCTCATCTCTGAACACACAACATACTAACAAGCAGATCAGAGTCCTGCTGACTGTCTCCTCTTTGCTGGTTTTCTTCCTCTACAACTCTCAGCAGCACATCCCAGAGACTGCATATCCAGGCCTCCTCACTCCCCAGAGTACATCACTGCATGCATTTACCTGTAACACAAACTGGTCTGGCTCACTCAGCTTGCTGGGGTTATCTTTGTAGTTCTGATACTGCTGGACTTCTTCCCCATCAGGGGCATATAGCAAGAGCTGCTTGATATGAGAAGGCTCCAGGCGGTCAGTCTCCATTGTCATGAGGATCTGGTGCAGCTCAACATGAGAGAGCTTGAGGTGGGCTATCAGGATGGCTGGAGGAGGAAGGAAGGCATATCACTTGGGAGAAGGGGAGGACCAGACTCCAGGGGCTGGCTATATTGAGGCAGGCTGCCTGACAAAAGAGTGCCAGGAAGGGAAGCTCTGAATCGCTCCACAGTGCAAGAGGGATATGGATTTCTCCATCTGCCCACTGTCAGCCTGTGAAGATGAAGGGCTTTTCACTCCCGGAGGCCTCATGACCTCTGCATAATCTGCAAGGGGGTTCTGAGGAGTCACTCTGGTCCTGCAGCGACTGGCCAGGACATTGCATCATTTTGCATATGCACCACCAACCCACATCAGGTGTAAAAGCTCTCAGGCCCTCCCTAACTGGGCTCCGCTGGAAACTGTCGCTGAGCTTGGAGATGCTACAACTAAGTCTGTTGTGCTCAGAGTGTATTTGAGTAACTGTGTTGGATAAAGAACGGGTCAACAGAGAGCAACAGAACATGTCTAAGAGAGGAGAACTTCAGGGTCAGGAACTGGAAAGTCTAAACCCCATCTGCTTCCAGCCTGCCTTACCTTAGACAGGTTCAGAAGAAATGGTTGACAAAGCCTGGGAAGGATTCCCAGAACCTCCTTCTCTGCCTTTCTAAGCAGGCCAGGAGAGTCAGGCTCTCTACAGGATCCTATCAGGCCCTCTCATCCCTTTATACCTACCAGAAGCACATCCTTGAGAAACTGCAATGACCTTTTCCTTAATGGCTTTGGGGCTGGCCCACACACCAGTCACTGCCCTGTGTCACTGAGCAAGCTCTTTCCCTTCTCCCTTTTCAGGCTAATGAGTCACATCCCATCTCAATCCATTTTTAAAGCTTTCTCTCTGGTCAAGGCTGACTCACAGACAAAGAGGAACACTCTGGCAATGGATGCTTCTGGGCTACAAGAACAGCCCAGATAAGAAAAGGCCTCTTTCCTTTTACCTTTCCAGTTCTCTACATCCCTGGACCATCTCTGGGTCCATTTTGAGCGTACGTTCACTGTGATATTTACTTACATGTGTTGTAAGCCTTTTTGTGGGACAAAATTTCAACCACGTCTTTCTTTTTAAAGGATTCAGGCATGAGATTTGGTTCTGGAAGAGAAACTGAAAGATTTAATCATGGGTAAGGACAGGCTCAGCCGACTCCAGCAAGAAGAAAACTGTGCTGAAAACAGTGAACTCATGAATGAGAGAGAGAACTGATGCTTTGCACACAGCAATGGCTCCGGGAATCCTTGAATTCTGAGATTCAAAGATCTCCTGAATGGAAGACTCAGTTGGAGCTGAAAAAGGTAAAACAAGAGGTAAAATACACAGACAATCCTAGATTACCCAGAAACATCTCTAACAAAGACAGCCCCTGAGAACAAACCCATTTCATCCCACTTCCACTGTCAAATCCCATTTGCATCTTCCTATGCTAGCATTCCCTGCTTAGCTCTGCCAGTGTATGCCATCTGGTATCAGGTTCATTTCAGGTCAACTCAGTCATCCCATTCACATTTTACTTTTCTGAGTAAAAATGAGGCAGCAGAGTTTGCCCTTCTGGTTGGTTTCACTTCCTCTCCTGTCCAAACGATGCTGTGCACTCACATCACTGCCAAACAGCCCATCCCTCCCTCAGCACATGTAAACAAGTGTGCTCATAGATCTGTCACTCGTTCTGGTCAGCTCTGCTGTGGAGGCTGATCTCAGCTCCCACACCTCCCTCCAGACAGCGTGTGGAACAGGCCAGGAGTGCCCCTGACCACCACCCATCCCTCAGTGTGGTTAGACTGGCCACCATTGTTTGGCAGCACAGACTGGACTCATCCTCTGAGTTTGTTCCCAGTGGAACAACCAAGTTGCTGTATCTACAGGAAGGCCCAGATTTAAGAGCTATAGGACAGAGTGGTCCCAACATACTACCAAACTGAGGGTGTGCGGGCTGTACTGTCAGCTAGCATTGGGCCTCACATGTAGGTTTGGGGGAAAAAAAATACTATATATGTAGCAGGAAAAGTGTTACTTGTAGTGCTCTCTATGGAGAAAGTTATGTTTTTTTGAAGTCTTAGTTCTCAAGGCAACAGAGCTGCAATTCTTTCCTTAATTTGCAATTAGCTACTGTTGCTTTTAGCACAATCAGGTATCTGTGCATGCAAATAGCCAATTAAGCACCCAGCTGACTAGTCATATGTGCTGTTATCCTAACACACATAGACAATAATAAGCAGAGACTGTGTACAAATTGTTATAACATGGTGCAGGTTTAAGTTTCTGTTCTATTGGAAAACAGACCCTTCGTGGCAATGAAAGGCATTTTTGGCATATAAGCTCTCCCATGCAGTATGGAGGGTGGCTAGGCACAACAGTGTAAGAATTAGGCTGAGTGCATGAGGACCAGGAAGCAGAACTGAACATAACAAGTAGTGAAATCAGCCAGCTGAGTTTCACTGCCCAGATTGATTGAAATGCAGAAAGAAAACAAACAATGGGAACCAAGAAAATTAAGGGAGACTGTAAAATGATCTCTACCTTAATAATCTGCAATACCATCAGTCACAAAATACTGAGTATGAATTCTATGCTGACAGTGGTGCTAGAACTAGACATTATTTTATTAATGATTTCCTTTTGTTTCTCTCTTAGTGTCTTTTATCTCGCCTAGTACCAGGACTGGTTCTAGTCACAACACTTGGCATTTACATGCTTACTTGTAGGTTTCTGCGTTCCAAAGTGCAGCTCCAGGTCAAGGTATTTGACCATATCACTCAGCTTGTCATAATCCGAGTCTTCTCCAAGCTGCAGGAGAAGAAAGAGTCAGTAATGTGCTGCCCAGGGGAGAGCTGTATATTGCCCACTGATTGTGTGCTACATTCCCTCCTCCACCACTCAAAGCACTGCATCCTTATAAAAACCCAGACACATTGATGGAACTTCCCTTGTAACTGGCGATTCAGCCATTATAAATCCCTTGCAGAAGCCAGGGTCTGGTGAATCATTTACTTCTTATGGAGACAGTTTTTACATTAGTTGCTAAGCACATTCCATGAGACCCATTCTTTTTGCAGAAGAAAGGGAGAAACCCAGAGATTCATCCTTTCAGCATTTCCTTTTATCTCTGCAGCTGGCATCACTGCCCTCCTGGATTAATTTAGCTTGCTACACATAGCTGAAATTCTGCAAGTAATACTGCTCTTCACATGCTACTTGGGCAGGATTAAAGCACAAAATGGGAATTCCAGAAACCTCAGGAAATTTTCCAAAAATAAAAAAAAAAAACCAAAAAAAAAACCCCCAAAAAAACACTGGGAAGAAACATCTGGTTCTCTGGACTGCTAAGGGAAGAGGGACCTGCACTCAGGGATGGAGTGCTTGTGGGACTAGAAGATGATCCTAAAGTTCACTTCTAAATGTTCAGGGTATGAAGAATACAGCACATTAAACACACTCTTTGCAATGAGAAACACAGATGGTGGAATTTAAATCTCATTGATGTCAGCTTCTTCCCACAATGACATAAATCCACCTCGAGATTTCTGCATCACTTCAAATCACCACTGCATTTCTGCATCATTTCATGATGGCAAAGAATTAGCACATCTAGCTTTCACATCTAGCCTCTGTTTTGCCCTCTCGGGGTTCCATCCCCGCCTTGGTGCTCTCCCCATCACTCCTCAGCTTTCAACCAGGCTTAGAGTTCTCCATTGATAAAATCTACAGCTGCTGAATGAGCCTGAAGGCAGCTTCCACCTAGGTCAGTCCACAGAGAGAAGGAAAGCAAGCAGTCCCTATGATACTGCAGGAACAAACATCATTTCAGATGACTTCTAGCTACAGTCACCAGTGAGTATCTTCTCATCCCTTCAGTTTCAGGCCAAGCAATTAAAAGAAATATGAGGCTTCCTGTAACACAGCATCTTCAGAATTCTTTCCCTTGGCCAAGGTATTGAATTTGTGGCCTAACAAGTGGTTAAGACCTGGTGCTCTGGGGAAGAAAAGGACAGACCTCCCCACAGCACACTGAGCAAGAGAGAAGACTCGTTTACGTGGATACTCCTCCTGACCTGTGCAGTGAATGCCTTGGCACAGGTCATAGCCAACAGCTATTCTCAACAGCAAACTCTGCTGATGCAGACCTGTTTGGACCCATTTCACCATGCCCCACCACCTCCCCACGCCTGGGCCATACCTGTCCCCAGATGGTCCCTTCCGAGTTCTCCACCTGCTCCCACCGCAGCCTCTTGACACTCATATGGTTGGACTCGCTTCTGCGATGCACCAGGCCCCGGTGTAGGGGGGGTGCACAGGGCACTGGTGGGGGTGGCGGGGGAGGTGGCGGGGGTGGGATGGGGTGCAAATGGCTCATGAGGGATTTAGGGGCAGGCGATGTGCTGGTTTTCATGGATTCTGCTTTCACAGGGACTGGCTGGGGGTCGTGGAACTGCAGAGGGGGTGGTGGTGGAGGGGGGCTGAGTGGCGGTGGGGGGATATGGTCTGACAGGGTGGAGTAGGTCAGGGAGCTCCCTTCATCACTGCTGCTGATATACTCGCTGGTGCTGCTGACATCATTGGTGACATAGCTGCCCTGGTCATCATGGAAACTCATCTAGGTGAGGAAAGAGAAGGGAGGCTGAAGCAGGAGAAAAGCTCTTACTGCCAGTCACAGTAAACAGTTTGCCCAACTTCACCCACCAGCAGCCAGCCACTGGACTGCGGGAGAGTCCTGCCCTCCCTTGGCCCACCTGGATGGGCAGCCCTCACCTCCCTCCAGCCACTCACAGCCTATCTCACTTCACAACCTGCACAAAGACCCAGGATATCCCTGAAGGCTCTGCACCATGCCCAGGACAGGCAGCCCCTGGCTGGCAGAGCAAGGACTAATGCAGGTTTGCCCCAAGGCCAGGATGGACGTGGCTGTGCATTGAGACACCTGCTCACCTCCTCGTAGTCATTTTCAGGGGTGAGGAAATCATCCACGATGGTGACCCTGTGACCCAGCTGCTCACTGAGGGCATCCAGGAACCGATCTGTGTCCCGGCTGCGTGGGGGCCTGGAGAAGGTGAAGAGCTTCTTCCGTCGTGACAGAGGGCTGAGTGAGTAATCCCCATGCTTGGGGGACGGGGCTGGGCTGCTGTCAAGGCTGACGTACGGGTTGGACTCAGTGCTGCTTGGGGATGGGATGCTGCTGTGCAGGTGGTAGTAGCACTGCTGGGAGGGCCGACGGTCACTGTGCCATGAGATCGACATCCCTGACTTCCGAGCACCTGTGGGGACACAGAGCAGTGCAGAATGGGGTCCTCCCTGTCTGGTAGCACTTCAGGCGCTCTCTGGAGCTCTCCCATTCGTGAGCTGCCAAGAGGTGCAGCAATGTGCTGACTGTGGCAGAGTGACCTTGAGATAAAGATGCAGCCTGCAGAAAAGAGGGATCTCTGGGCAATGCCCTGCACTGCACCAAGCAGAGACTCCTCAGCTCACAGGTCGAGGTCAGATAGCATTTGGTTATTCCACATACTGTGTTGCCCTTCTGAAGCTGAAGCTTTGTGGGGGCTATCACTGGACTTATATGTGGCATTTTTATTGTTTTGCTATAAAATGGTACCAAGAGAAAGACATGTTATCCTCAGTCTGCCTGTCCAGCATCACCTACCATTGTATGAGCAAAAATAAATAAACTGCCTCTCACAGAAACAGTGGGAAATGGACTGTACCTGCAGCATGTGCTTGGTCTGGGGCAGGAGGTGATGCTCTGTGCATAGCAGCATTACTCATCTTTCCAGCAAAGCTGCCAATCAGGCGGTTTTCTAATTCTGCATATACAGCTGACATCTAAGAAAAGGACAAAGAGCTGCTTTCAGTGTCCAACTCTAGAAATGTTTTGCAAAGTTCCCAGAGACCTGTGATGTCCTAGAGACAGGTTGTACATCCATCACTGACCCCTGTCAGCCCCTGTTCTTTTATTTTTTAGAAACCGGCTTCCCATAAAACCAAGGCTACCTCCCCTTTTCTGAAGCTTCCCAAGAGCCTTTCACTCACAAGACTTCAGGAAGACACTGCCAGACATCAGCATTATTAAAGTTAAGTCACTGCCCAAGTAATATTTTAGAGAAGAATTCTAAGGAAAGGATACTGTCAGACAGGGAAAACAGGTATTTACATGCAGACATATCCTATATGCATTCCCTTTATCTGCTTTCCTGTGTTAACATGAGAGAGTCAAATTTCCCAGCCTCCCTGTGAAAGTAAAGGTCCCATATTCATCAGGCAAGGTGCTTCTCAGAGACATTTCTCCCTCCCAGCCTTTCTGAAGACCGACACAGCCCTGTAGAGAGCATGGCTGCACAGGAAGATAACTGAAGTTCACACCATTTTTGGGTTGGGAGTTTCTGGGAGGGATGTGCCATCACCAGCTTGTCTCTCTCCGGGGATCAGCCGGACCGGGACCTCCACAGTGTCACTCTGGCCTGCTTGGGAAGGAAAAGACAAACTGATCAGGAGCCCTGTGGGAACACCCTCAGATTCTGCACATGCCTCCTGCAGCCTCTCAGGACTCACAAGAGTCCTGAGCCATAAAGCTCATGCCATCAGCTGCTTGGGCCCAGATCCTTTCCTTACATCACGTGGGTGTGCAGCACAGCACTGCAAGCTCCAGGGTCTGAGGTGCCCTGAATGAATGACACAAGGAGGCCTGGCAGCCCACTGTGTTGGTACATGTTCAGCTGATTTGACCAGCTCCAAATTAAACCCTAGTTTTCCACAGTTACATCTGTGGAGAGTTTCTTCAGAGGTTAATGGTTTGAGGCAGTTCAATTTCTTAGAGAAGTGTTCAGACCCCTGATTTATTTAGAAGGGTGTTTGGGAGAAGACTGCTGGGAAGAAGCAGTTTACAATCCCTGCCTTTTTCTAACTGTTGGAGAGCAGATGGAACAGATTTACATTTCCTTTCAGCTACAATATTTTTATTTCAACAATCAGGGCCAGGTTCAATACTGCTGCAAGCAGGCAGATCTTAGGAGAGCACAGTGAAGCAGCTCCCTCTCACACCAGGGTTGAATCAGACTCATTTTCTCAGAGTTCAGTTTTTAATGGCAAAAAAGAAAGAACAATTCAGGACTGATGTGCTTGGCACTAATGAAAAAGGACTCTGGAGCATGGCTGTCATCCTGCTGCTAACAGAGCTGCTGTCCCAGAAAGCCTGTCATAAACACAGAGGTTCAGTTGCAGCTGTTTCCACAGATCATCTCCATGACAAAAGAATGTTATCTGATTTTTTTAAACAAATGGTTTATGCAGGAAAGTGAATTAGAAAAATCCTGGCTAGGATGCACTTCAGCACCTTGTCAGGCTTGGTGCTGTTTCATTCAAATTATCATTAGCACAACAGGTCAGGGTCTGCTTGATTTTTCCGCAGCGCAGCTGAGGACAAAGCTGCTCCCCCCATCTGCAGCTGGCGAGCATCTGTCTGGGGCGAGAGGCCTCTCTCTGTCTTATGCAGCTGTCTGGGATTCTCCATGGTGAAATCCTCCTCAGAGGCTGTACAGAGGATTTTTCCCTGGGGAAATGTCTTGGAGTAGACTGCTCTGACAGCAGCCCTCCCTGACAGTTCAGTGGCACACAGCTTCCTAGCAGGGGTGGTATGTCCTTGTATGAGCAAGGATGTTGGCTTTTAAACTCTGTTGCCCTCACCTAATGCTTGTGTTGGAGGAATGTGGTTGGTCACAGCGGGGGAGGTCACATTCAGAAGTAAAGGCAGTCGGAGGTTGAGTGCCCTTTGCAATCAGTGCCAACTAGGATGATGGAGGAATAGGCACCATGCCACGCCCAGCCATCTGGGAGAGGAGGACAGAGACCTAAGGACTGAAAATATAACTAGCAACACAGGGTGTATTGGAAGGAGAGGTTTAGAGATCTAAGGGGGCTAGGAAAAGCCCTGCAGCAATATTAGGATAGGCTTTTCTAATGGATGGAGAGATACGGGGCTTACTCTGAAAAGAGGGAAGATTTGTGCCATGAATGCGTTTTATCAGGTTGCTCAAAGTGCTACTGAACCCTGATCACTTTCAGAACCAGCCTTTCTTACTCACATGGATTTCACAAATACTGTTTTGCCTAGGTATTTTATGGTGCTCAAGACAGTTCACAGAGAAGCCAGAAACTCTGCACTCTAGAACTGAGGGCTCAGACCAGCTGGAATTGAGCTACATTTATAACACTGAAGTGAAAGTCATCATTGGAGGGATGGTGAGGGGAAGTGGGCAGAATTATTTTGATTACTGCTAACCCCTTGGACTGATGACCCTTGCAATTCTTTTCTGAGCAATGGAAGGGATTGGAAACAGTGTACAGCCATAGCTCAAGCAGCTTCATATTGGAATTTCTTATTTCAACTGTTTCTGAAAATATGATTTTCTAGCCAGACTGAGCTCACTTTGTGCTGACTTGAATCTTTTGCCACCATTCACACTCAGGAGTGCAGCAGGATTTTGACTTAGAGCAGAGCAGAAGTACAGTACAGGAACAGCCACCATGACCCCCAACTCCTTCCTTCGCTTAGAGGGATTCCTTGTACAGCCCCGAATCAGCCCCGAATACCCACCTGCTGCTCCCCCTTCCTCAGGGCGCGGGGTTCGAAGGCTTCCCCGACACAAGGAAGCTGCTCGGACAGAACTGCGATGGCGTTCCTCTGCTTCTGGCTCAGCTGCAATGGAAAAGATGCTTTGTAAGTCATAGCCCGTCTGCACTGGACACAGCAGCTCCACTATTACTCCTTGCCACTGCACAGCGCTACGCCAGGAGAGCCAACTCACAGCTGCTGTCTAAGCCCCGCATCAAGGACCATGACCCCAGCATGGTCTGCACCACTATTTCATGCGCAGCCTCACTAGCGCTGCTGCTGGCAGAAGCAGTCCTACCTGCCCCAGCTGTTAGCTGTTCAGTCCCATCCCCACGCTGACAACACTCTGACCTGGATAACTAAGCAGGTTACAACCAGACACTGTGTGACCACAAAAACACTCCTGCCAGCACACAGCAGGGAAAGGGATGGATGCTCAAAGATGGGGGAAGTGTAATTGTTTCTTTTTCCAGCAGTACTGGTGTCCACCAGCTTATTCTGCACATGAAACTCCAGCCCTGAGCTAGGCTGGTCCAGAGGGATCCAACTAACTCCTTCTTCCTGCCCCCAAGGCATGCGATAGGAGTGCAAGACAGCACTGAAATGCTGCCTAGAGTAACCATATTCTCAAATCAAGAAGTCGGTGCTACTGCTCAGTGTGACAACTCAAAGGGGCTTAAATTTACAGCAGAAGAAAAATACCAGACTATCAGTCTTCATGGTATCAAACAGACCAGTGCTTAGGCAGCCCGATACACAGAAACATCAGAGACGGTCACTGAGTTTGGAATAAGCCCAAATGAAGAACTAATCCAAATTCAGAGATCTCTGACCATCACGCTTCCAAACATAGATACATATAATGCACCAAAACATTCAGAACTTCAAATGGTCAAAGATTGCCTCTTTCACACATGGGAGCACCTGAGAAGCTGCAAGGAATCAGGGACCAATGTGCCAATCGGGACAACAATTTGTCTCTGGGACAACGGGGTCCTGGAAGATTTACTCCAAAGCTCTCCAACATTTGCTTCAGGTCCTCTGTAAATGGGGGGGGGGTTACCTACTTTTTATTCCTGAAGCACAACTGCAAACTGAAACTGTATGAAATTCCTTCTGAGATCTTTTGATGTTTATAACTTAATTTTAGGGTCTACATTGTTGGGGATATACACAAGTTTATGTACATTTGGCCATTATTCTGTGCACCAGACAGCAGTTATAACTAAGAGTGTAAATTAGATGAGCAAATACATAGCAATTTTCCATGCACAGTATGAGATACTTGCATCAGGACTACAAGAGTTGCTTCTCCCTGTGAGGGGAAAGACTGTTAAAATGACTATGTTCCTCAAAAAGCATCTCTTCAAATAACACCTCTTTCATACAGTTTTACCTACGTTGAGTCTAAAATAAACATACCAACAGAACGCAAATAGTTTAGAATAGAGTAATTTGAAAGTAATTAAGAAGCCCAAATCCAAAGATCAAAACCTTTCATTCCAAATTCACCCTCCACTTTTTTGCTGTCTAAATGCAAAGCCCATAATTCTCATCAAACCACAGCTGGTTTGTGTGTTGCCACAGCAACAGCTAATGGTGGTAAGAAAGAGAGGCAGACCGCAGACTTCCTCACAATTAAAGACAATGAAAATTGCTAATTGCATTCAAAATCTCTTTGACAGAACAACATTTCCTGGCAGACGCTTCTGTGGCTGGAATGAAGCACATTTCCACTTCCTTGCAGGTATATCCTGTTCAAGATGTTTAACTCTAACTGACCCTTACCTGTACTGTCTGTGTGTGTCTAGGTGCCAGAGATATCCTGAGGGACACGGCAGTCATCACTTATTTTACCTCTTTTCTCCATATGCCTTCCCCTAAACCACCTATCTCCTTTTGAGACTTTTTGACCTCTGACAAACTCAGCAGATTCCAAAAGCTTTTGCTCCTAAAGATAAGGATCTTCTTTCCTCTTAATGTAGTTTCCTTCCAAACTACACAGTTCCGTGGTGCATAAAAAGTAACTTTCGGTCTCAAATTTACTCATCAGTAACAGAAGCTAGAAACAGGCTTCTGCTTCTGTGCTGCTCTGCACCCTGCACAGTCACCTCCACCTCTGGAGCAGCGCTGCCCTGATCAGAGAGCATTTTCTGTCAGTCTATGGGTATGTTGGCTTGCACAGGAGCCAGACAGGGCAAAACCAGCAGCCATGCTTCCTAGTGAGAAATCAGATGCTCCCTTACCACCCTCAGTCTGCTCAGTCTGCAGTGTGTCAACACACACCGGGCCAAGATCCCTAGGGAAGCTGTGAGGCACAGCATGCCCATGCCAGGGCATAAGGGCTTTCCTCTCACCTGCCAAGGACTTGTAACCAAGAAACCTGGCAATCTTTTGCTGGCAGTGCTCCTGCTCTTCATACGTCAGCAGCTGGTAGATAAACTGCCAAATGACTTGCTTGGCTGGTGTGTCCAGCACCGGGTACACATCCACAATAAGAGTGTCAATATTCCTGTAAAATTGGAAAGAGAGGGCTAGGCAATGAGCACATCCTTTGCTGCATCCTCCCATCACACAACTCCATAGGTCTCTTGTACTTCCCATCTTATCTCTAGCTATATCTCAGCTGCCAGTTTTATCTCGTAGATTTTGGCATAAAAGTACAAGCCATTTAAAGGCAGAGATGCCAGATCCCTAGCAAGGGACGCAGCCCTTTAGGGTGAGATCGCTGGAAGTGTAGTTCTACAGACAGAGCTAACAGGGAGAGCAATCTCCCTGTGACTAGCAGCACCTGATAACCAGGCTATAAAAAGCTTGTTCATGTCTCAGCCAGTGCATGTAGAGCAGGAGGACTAGGTGGGATGACTGGAGAAATTGGAGAAGCCAATTAAGTGGGCTTAGGGTAGGAATGAGGGTGAGCCAGAAAACAGAGAGAGAGCTGGAGAAAGATCAGATTTGGACAGAAGAATAACAAGATTGAGCACCTGATTCAATGAGAAGGCTAAAACAACTGATGGAATCAGAGGACTGTACCAGAAGGATTTGCTTTCCTGTGGGCTAAGGAAAGCTATGTCAGAAAACTGAAGATAGACCTCTACTATTAAAAACTGAGGCAGAGATCAGAGGTTACAGCTCATTGCTACTATTGCATCTTTAAAGTAGGAATAACACTAAGGACTTCCTATAAATAGCTGGAAGAAGGTTGATATTTAGAAACAAACGTGTTACCTTGCTGTTACTCAAATGGACCATCCCTGCCTCAAAAAGAGCAGGGACTAAATGTGGGAGGGAGAATTGAAGGTGAAACAGTTCAGATACTAGAATGACTTCCTTGATGCACTGGTAATGGGGATCCTCAGAGGCCAGTGGGGATTGGGAGTGGAAGGAACTGTCTAGAGCCTCACAGAACTTCTCTCTTAAGTTCTTCTGTAGCTTTGGGCTAATTTACCTTTTCTATGAAGCTTGACACAGCTGTGGGCTGTCACAAGCCTACATCTCATTCAGAAAAAGTATTTCAGAAGAATTACTGAGGCAGGTGGCTGTTCTGTCTTGAACAATAATTGCTAAGCCTGGCTCAATGGGGCAAGCTGCCTTCCAGGTGAACTGGCTTGTAAAATACAAATTGGTTGGAGAGCCAAAAGTAAGAATATGGGTGTCCTGACTCCCAGGCTCCTGCATTCACCACTGGAAAATACTTGCATCTGCGTTCTGAGGCTGCAAGCAATGTAAATTTAGTATTTGCGGATTTCAGTCCTCGTCAGAGCACTTACAGTTCACAGCTGGCTAGTCTGGGGCAGGCACAAAATTAGGTCATGATGTCTTGCTGTGACATGGAACAGCTGCTGCTGCTGCTTTGAATCATCTGGAGGAGGTACAAGCAAAATGAGCCAGGTGGGGGAAAGGACAGGCCTGCCCTGGGCCCTGGTGAGCTATTGGTCTCTGCAGTCAAGTGCTTTGGGGCTGGCAGTAGCAACAGTGCCCAAGTAGACACCCAGTCCTGGGGCTAAGCCCCATGTGCAGCTCTGCACTGGGAAGGGAACCTAGCGACTTTATTCTTAGCACTCAGGCTCCAACTGTTGTGCCACTGAGCAAGAGAAAATATCCTGCTAACTCTGTATTTCCTAACTGCTAATCCTGAGAGCTAGTATTTAACCTACAGCACCCTTAAATTAATCAGAAATGCCTGACTGGGGAATACATGTGGGGAAAAAAAAAAAAAAAAAAAAAAAAGAAGAAGAAGAAAAAAAAAGAAGAAGAAACATAGTCACAGGACTGTGGCCAAAGCAATGAATTCTGTTTTATCAGGGGAGGGTTGATGATCACTGGGTGTCAAGAGGCTGGAGTGGCTTCCTAAGTCCTATGCAGGCCAGTGTAGCCCTGAGCCATAGCAATGGTGCGGAGGCAGTCCCAGTGCTTTGTACTTAGTATTTTCTATCATTTTTTAACATCTGTAGCCTAAATACTGAGGGGGTTTATTGAATTTCCTTGTAAGATTAAGGGATCAAATCCTCTGATCCATATCTGTCTGTGTACAATATGCTGCATAAATGCAGCAGAAGTCTGCCTGGGCATGGCATAGGAGTCCAGTGCTTGGCAATAGCCTGCATATCTGCAGCCTGTGGTGGGAACTGGGCTCCTGAGAAGCAGCCAGGCAGCTGTGCTCGACCAGCTCAGCAGCTGCAGAAAGGCAGTAAGCAGCATCTCCCAATGCCTGGCAGGGATGGCTGTATCACTGTGGTACGAAAAGGTTAAAGATCAAGGGCAGAAAACAAGGTCATTATTGAAAATCCTGAGTCCACCAAAGGATCAGTTTCAACTCCTGCAACAGGGCAGAGAGGATGCCTTCAATTACAGGAAGAGAATTCTGCCAGCTACAGCCGTTCTCGCCCTGCAGCCAAGGGAATGCTTCAGCCAAAATGCTGAAAAGAGCAAGGAGACAGGAATAAAACATGGTGAGAATTTACTGAAAGAGGCGGAACAAGATGTGCTGCTGTTGTGGGGCTGGCTGGCAGCAAAAGAATCCTGTGCAATGGTGAGATCAAGGTCATTTTTATGTGGGATTAAGTGGTGACTGAATTAACCTCAACAGTTAATGGGTATGACCTGTCCTTGGGCAGGACACCAGGCAAGAAATGGGCTTGTGCCTCAGCTTTTTCCCTGAGGGATACAGACTGAGGAATATATAGCTGAGGAAATTAGAGAAAATAATCACAGCAGAGCTCAGTGGTGGCAGCCTCTAAATCTGAGATCTGCTTTCTGCGTCAATGCTTTGATTCAAGACTCACTTTTTGATATGGACATTCCTACCGGTCCAATTACCAGTATTAAAGGAATGGAGCTGCTAACAAGTTACCGATGTTGAAAGAAGCCTTCCAGTGCTTTGCAGATGGTATAGCGCTCAGGTGGTGTGAGCAGATGTTCCAGCTGCTGGTTGAAGGTCCTTCCTTGAATCTTGATGCTAGAGGGAAGTATCTCTGCAACCCATTGCAGGGAGGTGAGAGCGGAGGAGGTGTTCGGGGAGTCAGCAGAGTCAGAGTCTGCAAGGTGCAGGTAGAAAGAAAAAAGAAAATTCAACAGAAAAAGGGTCTTAACCACAAGTTAAAAAGGCTTGCACTGAAACCAAGATTCATCCCTGGGGACCACCAGGGCAGCTGCACCTGAGCACAAAGAAAAGGATTTGTTTAGTGACCTGGGAATGTCTACGTCTCTTGGGGAGGAGCAAGAAGAACATGAGGCCCTGCTAGCAGCCGCCAGCTGCACTGTGGGAAGCGTCTTCTCCTGAGTTCACATGTGCCATTCTGGCTAAAGGAGCCGGAGCAAGAAAGTGCTTAAAGCAAACTAGGGGAAGAGCTGTATTGCCATAAATCTGCACCTGATAGTCCTTGAAATCTTCTCTCTGCTTCTGGCTTCACCTGTAAACATGAACAGTTAGACTGTGTGGGCCTCCTGGACCTCCCTGTCCTCAGCCTCGTGGGGAGCCCTGTCTGAGCGGCCGTTTCTGCCCAATACTTGTGTCCCTGGTCCCTGTCCATCTGCAGCCTGAACTGCTCACACATCACTGGGCTCCACCTCCTGGTTTCACCAGCTTAAACACCTCTAATAAAGGAGAGCTCTGAGCATATGAATCTCAACTCCGTATTAACACAAATCCTGATGTGTTGATACCTACAAGATTGCCTCAGAATAAACATTTCTGTCATTGAAAAGCAACATGGTGAAGAAGGTGAAACAGCTTATCAAAGGCTGCCTGATAGCTAGAGGAAGTTCTGGCCAGCACAGAGCTAATGACTACCCTTGCCTTCCTCCCATGCTGTAAACAGAAGGAAACAGAATACGCTGCAGTGGAACTTCTGAATGTTTCAATAGGTCCATGAATCTACAGAAAGCAGGCACAGATTTTTTTGACCTGCCTACTCCGTTGGATATAATCTGTCTCTTTGGTCATGCTGTTTCTACCTTCTTCTGTTAATACGTGCAGATGGTATTCCTCCTTTTGCTTTTTGAAGCCTCTGATCAAGTTCCAAGGCAGTTGACAATAATCATTGACTTTAAGAGCAGTATTAGTCAAGAGTTACATGTGGGTGAACTGAGGCATAAAAGATCAGCTTTCTTTGCCACCCTCATTCTGCACTGTTCCTGCTGCCACACTGTGGCCACCTCTGCAAGTGAGCCCAGCCCTGGAACAGTGCAGAGTGACACTGCACCACAGTGAGAGCTCAAAGAGGCAACCCAGCTGAGCCTGCAGGGACACAGAATGTGCTTATCCACATAGGAAGATGGCCAAAGCATCAGGGCTAGAAATCATATCCTTTTTTGGTCTCTCTCTCTTTTTTTTTTTTTTTTTTTTTTTTTTGGTGGGGGGGGAGGGAAGGGAAGAAGTTTGGGTGTCACTGTATCTCTACTGGCAAGTAGTGAGGCTCTTGGTTTTGTTCCTAAGGCAAATACAAACAAGTTAGTAATGCAGGCTCCTAGCCTGAAGCTTTGGGCGGAGCTGCTTTACGGCTGTGGCGGGAAGAGTGTCAGTCACTAACTCTAGGGCCTCGTGTTACACAGCAGCTTTCCAGTAACACAGTGAGACTCTTGTCCTTATGCATCTTAGGAAGCACGGTGACTGAGCTCCCCTTGGCTGCGGTCCTGCACCACCTCTGAAGTCACTGAAATTGCACTGATAAACATTTGCAGTGACCCAGACATCCTGGTCTCTCACTGCCTTGCTCCCCATAGGCACGCAAGGTAAGTTATTCTAAAAGCAGCAGTTATACGAAGCAGCACAGTCCATACGTAACTGTGACACTGGCACGGTGACCATGTATGTACAGGGTTATATTACTTTCAGGTACACGGCACAGACTGTATGTAAAGGACAATGTAAAGGGCCAGCAACAACAGTCATACAGTACAATGAACCCCTGTGGAAACCAGAGTCTGAGATTAAGCTTGATCACAGAAAGCCAGCAGCCAGGTGCTCCAGCTGCCGAGGAAGGCTGTCCAGCCCCCTGGGGAAGGAACATCCCTCCAGGTAATCTGGAGTGGTGTTAGGCTCAAAGCAGTGTCTTAAACGTATTGGGTATACATGAGGTATTTGGAAATTTCCTCCAGCAGGGTTAGCAGAACAAAAGGGCAGTGATCACCCTGAGACACTCTTACCATTTGAGAAGTTGACAATCCCTTCTTCCACCACCAAGGTGGGCATTGCCCCACTGCCCTGCAGCATCGACACCACCTTGTCATGGGAGCAGTTCCTGCAGAGGCACAGGAGAGAGCCCAAATAAGATATCCTTCCAGGTCACCTTCCCCATGTGAGCAGCTTTGCAGGAAGCGGCTTGCAAGGCAGCAGCGGTGCTGATTGGTAGCCCCTGAGCCTTGGTGAGGAATCATATGTGAGTGGAAGGGATTCCAGGACAACATCACCTGAGGTGGCTTCAGGTAACTGGAAGGAGCCAGAGTAAAACAGAGTTTGCAGCTACCTTCATTTATCTTACAAAACACCTCATCTGGCTGCTCAGGTGGAGGCAGAGTTGCGCCCAGGCTGCAGCCTCCTTGATCTCTGGCTCTTTGCTTCATTTTATATGTGCTATTCAGAGAAGAGCCTTACTCAAGGGACAGTGTGAATCACACCACGTAACTCGGGGCACTCAGTTGTGCCTGCAGTATGGAATAGCTTTAGGGCATGCATATGAACACCCTGTGGAGCAGTTATGGTAAATGATGCCAGCATTACCTTAAGCTACACTCAGACTCCATAGCTGAACTTTCCATTTAAATGATACAGTGCTGTGGATCTCTGTTTGCCTGTCCTAATTCTGCATGAAAAGAAAATGCAAGTTGAAAGTAAAATGCATTTTTGGAGACAGACCAGTCTCCTTGGAGAAAGGTATGAGCTGACCTGGGATAATGCCTGCCAAAACAGGCATATCCTCTGCAGGCTCAGAGGATAGGTCTTCAACTAGGTCTCCTCTATTTTCTGCCAATGCTGCATCAGCCAAGAGTTTGCTGTATTAGCTGAAATCTGAGAACTTGGACACTGACAGAAAAAGCATCAGGTGTGTAATCTTTAAATATTCATCATTCTGTCTTATCATGTAGCCAGTTCTACCCTTTGCTCTTATTTTTTGTGCAGAAAGACCAACCTGAGAAAATAAGAGCTGCTGTCACTGTATCAGGGAGGTGCAGAATGAGCTCTGGTTTGATAGAATTTGATTATTTTTGTTGTGTGCAAATAATGTAGGGGAGTATTAACTTCTAGGTGGAAAAGTGATTGCCAGTGTGTTTTTAAGCTTAGGATCCCATTCCAAGAATGAGCCATGAGTTGGTTGGTACTCCGTTCCTTTCACAAAAGAGCCTCAGCTATCTAACATATGGAACTTAATTCAGAGTGGCTTGAGTCAGGGTCTCCAGGTGGATTTCAGTCAGTATACCTGTTATAGTTTGTCATGTGTTACACATGGCTATTTGCACCCTTACATAAAGTGAGGGAAAGGAAGAGCAGGGATGGAGGCTGAAATACTACTCTTAGAGCAGTTTTATGAGAGAATATTAAAGGTGAGGCCTGTATTGGTACAACAGTCCTCACGTACCTCAGTAGACAGCTCTCAAGGATATCCAATTCTCATCTCTTTCACTCAAGAGGGAACAAATGGCCACAACTATGCTTAGCCACACTCTCGAGGACCCCCCGCCCCCCATGAGCCATCTGGCATAGGTTATTTAGACAGTCTCTTACCTCATGTCCAGACCATTGAGAAACAAGATTCGATCTCCGGCTTTGAGAGCAGCCTTCTCAGCTGGGCTTCCTAATGCACAGGGAATGAGAGAGATGTTTAGCTAATGGGTTCCTTGTTTTTTGGTGGTGGGATCTTAACTCTCCAGCTGCTTTCTGCCCAACCATGTCCACAGAATACCATTGAGGGAAGGCCACCATTGTAACTACATTATCTGGATGGGACAGGCCAGTTCACTGCGCTCAGCAATGCAGTGTCCAGTGTCTGTATGTTGGTGGCTCAGCAGGTGCAACATGGATCAGCATCTGGCTAGCTAACATTTCAAAAGCAGATGTGATTTCAAACTATTCACACACAAGCATTCTCCACCTTTTAAACATGAAATAGGGAGTGCATAAAGCCAAACTAAATTGTGCTGAAGATACTAATTATTCAAATCAGGAGATTCCACCACTGAGGTTCATAAAAGTCCATTTTGCTATTTTCCAGCAAGCACTTCAAATTTAGAGTTCAGGCTATAGATACATAAGTATCTTTGAATCTTATGACTGTTCACTCAAACAGAAACATCCTCCCCAGCATGCAAATTTAATTTCTCTATGTTAATTAAAAGTGACTTTGAGATCTTGCCCAAGCACAGCTGGCCTCTTGTTTCAGCATGGAACCTGCTTAAAGGGGCCTCAGCTCTAGGAAACGCTCCTCCCAAGGGATTCACAAGAGAGTCCTGGACTCTGTGTGGGACAGAGTGGGAACACAGCACCACTGTGCCGAGGGAAGATGCTTTGTGGGAGGAGGAGCTTCCCCAGCAGATGCCCCACAGGCTGAGCCCCAGCCACCCCTCTCCCCCGGGCTCTGACAAAGTCAGTACCTGTGGAGTTGGTACTCTAATTTTGGTCAGAGCGACTGTGCAAAATCTAGTCTTGCCATGTACTGGCAGGTCTTCTTACCTGGCAGAATGGACTCAATCCACACTGGGGCATGTCCACGTAATGTGAAGCCAAAGCTTTTGTTGCCTTTATAAACTCGCACAGTTCTGCAGGTACAAAAGCAAACATGAAATCAAAGCCCAACATATATTTAGTTCTTGTTCCTTTCCCCAGCCTTCGTCAAAGCTCCATTAGGCTGGATATCTTTAGAGTACCCTCTAAATGCTTGATAATTCCCGGCACCCTGCAAGATCCCCTTTGATACTGAGTATCAAATACTGAGTGCTGCCGAGACCACTGATCCCCGGCTGGGGAACAGGGGCCAGCCAAGCGCTCGCTGACGCCCGCAGGAGTGCTAGTGCTTCCTGAACTCCTCCCCATCCCAACAGGCACAATGGTCTTTACGAGCCGCAATGCCGCCACACTCCTGTGCTTTCCTCGCTGACACCTTATCTCTGCCAATGGACCGACAAGCGGCAGCGTGTTGATGGATGGAGGGAGTGGTGAGTTCTCCTGTTCCTTGTTTGGGCCCCCTTCCCGGAGCATCTCTAGCTCCCTGGCCACCAGCACTGCCCTCCTGCCCCCAAGCTGGGCTTCGCTGCAGTTCCTTGTTTCTCCAGCACCAACAGCGTCTTGCTCTGCAGTCCACTGGTACCCCGGGAAGGGAGACGAAGTCCAGGACACTGGACCAGCACACGGCAATGGGAAGTGGAAGGATCTGAAAGGGCCCAGGAGGAGTTTGAAATGAGCCAGATAAAGCCTCTGGGAGGCCTGGAGGAACGCAGGTGCTGCCAGGGCACGCTGAGGGTTAGCAGGACGCTCCCCGCCTGACGGGCATGATGTGCTGTCCCCCTCGGCTGGGGCACCACTGCCGTTCACACCAGGATCGGCATGGCAGAGCTAAATGTGGCAGACTAAAGCTTAACATGCATTAATGTGAGAGCTCTAGCACCAGGCACACAGGGGACTCTGGAGGCAGGAAAAGACACAGATGTTTTAGGGGCAGAGCCTTTGAGCACAGACTCTTGCACTGCCTTGGAAATTGCTTTTTTAAGCAATTAATTAATGAATTCATAAAACCACAGTCCAGTCCTTCAAATCCAACACATTTTTAAAGGAAAGACATGGGCTATAACATATATATTACACAGGTAGACTAACAAAAAAATATATGTTTTGGGGGGGTAAGATTTATTAGGCTCATGAGAGAGAAATTAAATTCAGCTAGGAAATTTTGGAAGGACTATCAGGAAATCTTCCTGCTGGGAGACTGACTGGAGTGAGGAGTTGTTCGCCACAAAGAACTGGGGGAACTTAACATCACTGAGATCATTTACAACAAGAAAGCCCGTTGTAGGGACCAATGCTGTGCTGGCACAGAGAGAGACTGCATTGAAACTGAGTGTTGGACAAGTCACGCTAAAAAAAAATATTCAGTCTATGCTGTGAGAAACAGCAGAGATCCTTACAGGACGGTGCACTCGAGCTGAACACCCCGGAGAGAGCAGATGGAGGCAGGGGAATAACCCATGCTGTGCCTGAGGTGGCACAGTTCCTCCCCGGAGAATTCCCCGGCTGTGCAGACAAGGCAAAAGCTCGTCTGTTCGTCGGTGAGAAGGGCTGGGAACAGTGCAGGAGCCTCGCTAATCGCGGAGAGCGCGGCAGGGCTCTGTGGCTTTCCGGGGCTGCTGAGGTCTGGCCACATGGGCAGAGGGAAATGGGTTAATCCCCCAGGCACCGGCTTGTCCTGCCTTCCCCCCGCTGCTGTGTCCTCAGACACCCACCGAGGCAGCGCGGGATGATGCGGCCTGTCCTGTGCTGAGCACCCTGCAGCCCCCAGCATGGCCAAGTGTCCTGCACTCCCCAGCACCCTGTGTCGCCCAGCACAGCCAGGCACCCTGCAGCCCCCAGGACAGTTGGGCACCCTGCATCCCGCTCGGGATATCCTCTGGCGCTGGCTCTGGCCCCCATGCAGCTCCTCACAACCAGCTTTACGGCAGCGAGGGGGCAGAAAGGGTGGCCTGGACCTGGGACATTGGGTCCAAACTGGCCCAGCCTTCAAGAGGGAGAAGTGTTTGCTCATCTTCCTCCCAGAAGGGCTCGCCCACTCTCACACTGATGTCACCCCCTCTGCTAGCGCCTCTCCCCTTTCCCTGGCACCTCTCCCCCAGCTGCCGTCCACCGACCACCCCTCAGCCACGCAGACCAGGCGCTGCCTCCTTGAATTTGAGGGCTTCCAGGAGAGGTGTTACCTGCGGGCAGCCCCTGAGGCCACATTGCTGGTGATCAGTGAAGTGGTCTTCCTCAGGCTCTTGCTGGCCTCCTCATGGCTGCGGGGCACGGAGCTGGCCCGAGTGGACACGAGGAGCCGCTCCTGGTGGTCCTCGCTACGGCTGCGCCGCAGCCGGTTGCTGTGCTGCTCGCTCTTGGAGCGGCACAGTTTGCTGATCAGGCTCTGCGACACGACCTCGTCAAACCGCTGCCGGTGCTTCTTGGGGATGAAAATCCTGGCAAACATGACAAGGGAGGTGAGTGAGGAGCGGGGCCGGGGTGGCCAGGGCCCTGCAGCTCCGGATCCAGCAGCACCTGCGAAAGCAAAGGTCAAAGCGGCCTCTGGCCCTGCTCGCACCGTCTCGGCCCCAGCCCTCCCCGGAGCCGCGAGCGCCGGGGCACGGGCCACACACACCGGGGATGTCTGTCTCACCTCCAGGCCCCGTGGCACGGTGCCACCCGGTCCTTGCAGCTCTGTTGGAGTGAGGAGGGTCTGATGCCCCCCGCAGCAGTGCCCAGGGTGGCAGGGTAGAGCCGGGGGCAGCAGAGACCCACTCAAACAGCTCAGTTCCTCCTCGCCGTGCGTCCCATCCGCCACCCCTTCAGCTGCCAGTGCTGCTACACTAATGACAAGTTCCAGCCTGAGTCCCCAAATTAATTCTTTCCCCCCTACAGATAGCCGCCCAGGCACCTGGGACTGTGCGGGGAAGACCTGTGCTCCCGTGGAGCCTCCTCTGCTGCAAACCCTCCAGGTTTGGTCCCTCAAGCGGTCCCAGCTCAAACTCCAGCAGCTCGCCGCGGCGCGGGGGAGACGACGCGCTCCTTGCTGCTGTGCAGGCCTGCGACTCTGAGGCAAGGCTCAGGAAAGAAAGGATTTTTGAAGTCGATCGGCCAGATGGCATTTGGTTGTGACTATGTTCTGACAGCAAAAGCAGCATGAGATCATTTCCCTTCCTCCAGGTGTTCTCCGTGTTCCTGATGTTCAGGTGTACGGACACCCCCCTGCGAACGCCCGCGCACGCTGACGGTGCCGAACCGCCTCCTCCAGACCCGGCCTCTGCACCGGCACGGGCTGGGGCCCCGGGACGCTGCTCCCCACCTCGTCCCCCAGCCCCTCTGCTGAGGGCCGAGCCTGCTCCTGGCATTACTCCCCGTCCAGCCCATGATGGCAAAGATTTGTCTTTCTTGGCTTTGGCCATCCCCAGTCTCGGAGCAGCCGGCTGTGCCCCAACTCCTCCCGGCTGCCCCAGCCAGCTGGGTGACACCCAGAACGCCCAGGGAGCCAGGCACGGGGGGCTCGTCCGCTGCAGTGGGCTCCCAGGTGGGCCGCTGGCAGAAAGCTTGACCCCCCGGGCATCAGCTCTGTCTCATCGGACGCTTGTCCGGGGCCAGCAATATGCCCCCCCGCGGAGCATGTCTCCTGCTGGGCACGGATACACAGAAATGCCTCTGCGCAGGCTGGAAGGAGCCAGATTTACTAGCTCAGAGCCTCCCTCAGGAAACAGAACGTTTCCTGCTCGGGCACACGAGGAAAACGCGTTACAGAAACACGGCTCTTCAATTACTTTCTTCCGCATTTGCTCTTTGCTTCTGTGGTCCCTTCCCTGGCAGTTTATTCCAGGTGAGTCGGCACTGCCCCGCAGCAGTGAGCCGGCACCGCAAGGGGTGTGGGCTCCCTGCGACGCAACGCCCGTGCCGGGCCGGCCCCGGCGCCGGGCCTCGGGCCGGACCCTCGGTGGGGGGCCGCCGCCGCGTCACGCCGGCCCCACGGGGACGCGCCCGCCCCGCTCCTCGCCCGCACCCCGGGCCGCCCCAGCGCCGCCCTCCCCTGCGCCAGCCCTCGCGCGTGCGGCGTGCGGGCGCGCGGGGCCCCGCTCCGACCCGCAGGCTTCCCTGCCCGCCCCAGCACGCACCCCAGGCGCGCTGCAGCGCGGGGACATGCTCCTCCTCCTCCTCCTTCTCTTTCCTTTCTTCCCCTTCTGCCATCGCCCGGGGAAATGCTGACACCCCGCTCGCTGACTCCTACCCTTCCGTTCGCACCTTTGGGGGCTTCTTGAGAAATGGTTCCCCGTAGGGTTTCCATGGCAACGATCCTCGTGTCGCAGCGTCGCAGCTGCGTTTGCTCGTTAGACAGCACCGTCTTGCGAGGTTCGTTATTGTTCTTCACCGCACTGTTAACGAAAACGCACCCCACTCGCTCAGAACCGCTCGGCGGCCCGCCGCAGAGGAGGGACGCGAGCGTCGCTCCCCAGCCGCCCGGGCAGCGCCGGCACGTTTGGTGTCTGCTGCCTCCCCTGCCAGAAACAGGAGGCTCCCGGGGTCTTCCCCATCATTCGGGCAGCTTTACCAAAGGAATTCGAGAGCCTGCATGAACTCAGAGCGGGAGAAAGGGGGATGCTTCAAATCCCGCATCTTCCCAGGACCACGACATCTTCACTTCCCTCATAACGAAAGCCAAAGCTCAAAATAATAACTCACGCTCTAATGATTAACAGGAGCAGACAGATCACAAGCAATCCTGAGGCTGACATATGCTGGTGTTAAGCATTTGGTGATAATTTAAAATAAGTAACACGTTGGTACAATTCACAGTCAATCTGTGATTAGCAACAAATAGAAAAGGGTGAAATCATGCTAATAAATACTTCACTCAGCTGAAAGCAAGCCTCTGCGGGAACACGGGCTGTCGTGTCCCCACGGTAAGACGAGGAAGGAGGCACGGAGCCAGCCCGCCCCGGGGCACAGCACCGGGTCTCGGCCCCTGCCATTGCGCTGCGGAGGAGCGTCCACGCTCCCGGCAGCCAAAATGAGCAAGTTCTCATTTAACTTTTCCTCTTGAAATCTGTACGGCTGGCCCACTTACCCTGAACGCTGCTTAGCCTGCGGGCTAACAGAAACCAGTTAGAGAAGCAAAGCGCAGCTCGTTCAGTAAACAGGCACGAAGACACGTTTGAAGTGACTTGACTCAGTGCTAGAGGTAAGGAGGTGAACTGAATGACAGGTAAAAATAATCCTATTAAAATTTTTTCGTTTAAATTCCCTTTGCAGGGAATTTAATGCTGACTGATTAAAGGTGTGCAAAGGAAGATGTTTCCAGTCTGGAAGGAGCCAGGAGCTGCCAGGTCTGCCGTCAGAAATAAAGCCTTAACGCTGCGCAGCCCGGGGGCGCCGAGGGGTCCTGCAGCACGGGCCAAGGGCTGTGCCGGGACGGCCAAGGGCACCGGCACGGGCCGGGAGGCGCAGCGGCTGGCAGGGCTCGCACCAGCTCTGCAGCACGATCCCGCCTCGCACAGCAGCAGCCGCCGGCAGAGGAGCGAGCTCCGCAGCGGCCAGCGGGCTTGGGGCACGGCGCTTCCCTCCTGCAGCTCAGCCACGGGGCCGCATCGCTGCTCCTGCGATGCACCTGCAGGCGCAGAGCGACGTGGCGACAACGGCCTTCCCGCGCTGCGGGAGACCTGCCGGGTTTGGCCGGGAAATGGCTCCTTCCTGCCCGAGTTGGTCACCGCCGGAGCGCGCAGAACGCGCCGCACTGTCCTGGCTCCTCCGAAGGGCACGCGGGTCCTGCGATTCCCCTCGGGAGAGCAGAAAGGCGCCTCGATCCCGGGAGCGGAGCCCACAGTCTGCACAGAAATCAGACACCCAAAGCATCGGGCACCAGTGAATCCATGCGAAATCTCTGATGCGTTTTGGGCGATGCCCAAGCCCCGGGTTTGGCAGCCTCGGAGCCGGCGGCAGCCCCCAGGCCGGGCTGCTCCCTCCCAGGACGCTGTCTGGGGGTGGGATGGGATGGGACAGGACAGGATGGGATGGGACGTTATGGGATGGGACGGGACAGGATGGGTCGGGACAGGACAGGACGGAATGGGACGGGACGGGACGGGACGAGACAGGACGGGATGGGACGGAATGGGATGGGACGGGACAGGACAGGATGGGACGGGATGGGATGGGACGGGACGGGATCGGATGGGACATGACAGGATGGGATGGGACGTTATGGGATGGGACGGGACAGGATGGGTCAGAACAGGACAGGACGGGACGGGACGGGACGGGACAGGACGGGATGGGATGGAATGGGATGGGACGGGACGGGATCGGACGGGACGGGACGGGACAGGACGGGATGGGACGGAATGGGACGGGACGGGACAGGATCGGACGGGACGGGATGGGACAGGACAGGACAGGATGGGCAGTCTCACACCTGCTGCAGCCTTTCTGCAGCACCTCCCCTGGGGATGCGGCTTCCAGCACCAGCATTAAACCTAGCAACAAGTGTGCCTGAAACAGTAATATTTTTCCTGCTCTCTTGGGTCCCCATGGGAGTGCTTGGGAGCCATTCAGGTACCATCCTCTTGCCTTCCTCCTCTCCCCTCCTCCTCCTCCCGGGCTCGGTGGGGTCCCTGCGCCCGCTCCCCAGCCAGGCAGCTTGAGGAGTCCGGCAGAGCACCGGTGTTGTAACCTCCTCTGTAACGGTGGCAGGACACATTGTTTAACAGGGTTCAGTCAATGTCCTCCAGCACGAATGTGAATTTAGGACATTTTCCAGGCCATGAAAAGCCCTAGAGGGCTGCGAATTGCTTTGCTTTCCGACCCCCCTCGGAAACCGCCCTGGCAGGGACGGCAGCGCCTTCGCGCAGGGCAGCGCATCCCGCTCACGCCCAGTGCCGGGAAACGCACCCAGCCAGAGTCACGTCCGCCTGGGCCCGGCACGGGCCGGCCCCGGCCCTCAGCGCTGGTCTCTGCTGCTGTGAAACTCATCTCAGCAGAGGCTGTTTAGCAGCATGGCTCAGGCTTCGTCACAATCACTATTTTTAAAACTCACAGTCAGGTAATTAGCAGTTTGTCTGTTAATGGATATTCTTATTTCTTCAGCTCACACTTGCTAACCAGATCCTCCCTCCCCCACCAGGACCCGCTGCAGCAACTTGGACAAACACCTCGGAAAAGTGCACGTTTGCCACAACGGGTGCTGGGATCACGCGGACGGTCCCTGCCCCGCCGCTCCCTGCGCTCTGCCAGGCCCCTCGCGAGCGCCGGACCGTCGGACGGCTGCTGCGGCCGAGCCGCGCGGCCCCCGGGCCCGGGGACGGGGACGGCCCGCCGCATGGTGCCACGCCGGGGGGCTCCGCCGCCCGGCTCCCCTCGCGCCCCGCAGCGCCCCCGAGCCGCCTCGCTCCTCGCCCGCTGCCCCCTCGGATAGCTGTGCCTGTCGGGCATCGAGCCGAAACGCAGGCGGACGTGTTCTCCCAGCCCCGGCAACCCCCAGCCCTGATTTTTTGTTTTAGTTTAGCTTGACTCCTTCCAACTTCTCGGCGCGCTGCTGCGATGGGGAGCGGCGCTCCCGGCACGGCCGCATCAGAGCCAGGCAGACAGGGTCTGCTCTCGCGGCCCTGCCACGCGATGCGACAGCAGCTCGGGAAGGCAGCGGGAGAAGCCGCCAGCGTAGGTGGCACCCATTAGCCACCTTCGCCAAAGAGCATGAGACATTCTCATTAAATCTGGCATCATGCATTATATATGGAGAAGCAGATCAGAGAGACGTACCGAAAATGCCGAGAGAAACTCCGGTCCTTTCCCATTTGTAGGGGTGCGATACGAACAAAAGGGAGATGCTTCAGCTCCTCATGCAGATGAGGCTCAGCCTCAGCTCACGCCCACGACGCGGCCGGATCCAACAACGGAGCTGCGCGCCAGCCGGTGCCCCCCGCCACTTCACACCCCCGCGGTGCGCGGGGACGCGGCCAGATGGACCTGCTTGCCAGCAAGCTCTACCTGGGCTGGCTCCCGGCCTCCCCTGCGCACTCGCCTTTCGTCTAGCACTCTTTGTCCCAGGACTGAGGGTTTGCCATGTAGCGAGTTCCTCCTTTAAAAAAAAAAAAAAAAATCAGTTCTGCTTTAATGTCTGCTTTGTTTTCTCTCTTCCCAGTGCCTTGAGAGATGCACCCGCGGTGTCCCCCGAAACTCAGCTCCGAAGCCTTTCGTTTTCTCTAAAACTGCCGTCTCTGTAATTTCCAGCTGGAACTATCTTGTAACATTGCGGCGCAGAAAGGAGGGCACGGATCCTCGCAAACTCCGGAGGGATGCCTCGGCAGCGCTAATTAGTTGACTTCTAAAGTGCTTCTGTTTAAATTACATGCTGCTATAATGGGTGAGAAATCTTAAAGCAAAACAGCGACTGCACAGCGTGGATTGCTTGGCTTCCCGGTTCAGCGGCCGGTGGCGAGCTCACGGGTCCAGCCCTCTCCCAGAGTCTGCCTTCACACCCGCTCCAGGTCTCCGGGGCCGGCCGTGGGTCTGGCCGAGCTCAGTCCCAGGGAGCTCTGCCAGCCTTCCGCGGTGCCTGCTGGAGGCCACAGTGGGCGCCCGGTGCCCCCGGGCTCTGCGCCGTGTCCCCGGCAGCTCCGGGCTGCTCCGCCGGCGCTCGCGCCGTGCTCGGCCCCCAGGCGCCCGTCCTGCCTGGTGCCCTCCCTGCCAGGACACCGCCGGCGCTCGAGCCCAGGGGTTCATCCTGCGCCGCTGCGTGTCCCGGGGCCAGAGTGGGCGCAGGCCCCAGGGCAGTGAAGTTGTGAGCACAAACCTTCGCTGCTCGGTGCCTCGGGGCAACACGCAGCTCACTGTGCTTCACACGGGTGGTGGGAGAAGGGCCAAGGCAAGGAGCCTGTTGCAATTATTCGGACAAAACATGGGAACAGGACTGAACCTCTGGTCTATGAACTCTGACTAGGAGACAGCACTTCAGGCTGGGGCTGTGCAGGGCTGCCTGGCACGCTGCACACTGTTTACACACAACAGGAAAAATACTGTAATTCCAGAACTCCTAACACAGCCCCAAGATGTACAATTCTGCACTGTGAATACCAGCTCCTCAAGCCTTTTCTCCAGAGCTGGAAAGTAAAATCATCAGACAAAAAAAATCTTTAATTTAAATAATGCCATCTCTAAACAGAGCACTTGTATTCAATAAAGAGGATGTGGAGATTTCCAGAGCTGCCAACATAAGACATGATCTGCAGGTAGCAGAGGAAGGAAAAACGAAAAATGTATGGTTTAGCGCTGAAGCAATTAGCAAAGACCTGACCTTGAGTCTGTCAGTTATGCAGAAAAACACATCCCAGGGTGGATTAAAACACTGAACTACATTTGGATAATATCAACATAGCTATAAACAGCTACCAGTCTGGAAAAATACTTCTGCCTCAATAGTATACTGTAATGCTAAAATTCACAGGTTTTTGCAATAGGAAAGTCTTTTCCCATTTTACCTATATAATAAGACTTTTGGTTATTAAAGTTCACAGATTTTCTCAAGCCTAATGTACTTTTTCTTGTCTGGATTTCTCTACCAATTCTTAGCAGATTTTAGCCAGGCTCTTGGGCGCTCATCCTATAGTGCAAGGGTGGCCTATAAGAGCTGCCGGGGGGGAGGGGGGGGAGAACAGTTAGTGGCATAAAAAATAAATCAAATCCCTCTTTATTGGGATTAAAAACATATGAGGGTTTCTAATAGTCTTGGATTTTGCTAACTAGCTTTCAATCTGGAGCCGAAGTGGACTTGCCAATATCCACAAAATCTTTTCCTTTCTCAGCTGCAGCGCTCCAGGTCACGGGTGGGAGGGCTCCCCGCGCCCCCACCCCGCTCCTCCAGCGCCATGTGCAGGAAGGGGGGGGGCTGTTGCTGCACCGGGATGAGAGGATGCTGCTGATTGCACCTTGCCACCGAGACACTGCACAAATTAAACACCCTTCTGCGAGGAGAGGCTAGCCCACCCAGTGCCCTGGCCGTGCAAAGAGAACTGAAATTCTGCTGCATTTCAGCAGTTTCACCCATGCTAAATTTTGCAGGATTCAAAGTGTTTAGGGATGGTTTTTGTGCACGTCCAGGAGAGCTTGCCCAGGAACACGTCGATACCCTGCCCATGCTCAGGCAGAGGTGGCAATTAGCCTTGAGTGTGTGCGTGTGTCCACAGTCCCTGTGCTGGACTCCAGCCACCGACAGCAACAGCACAACACGGGGACACACGGGCCTCTGCTCCAGCTTCTGGGGCAAGCACAGAACTGTAATTTTCATACAATGGATTTTTTTGTGTACACAAGATTATTATGCCCTATAATGGAAGGCTCAATAATTATTCATTTGGCCACAGATGTTTTGCAGATGTGACCCGTTATCATCATTAAATAGAAATGAAGGCCCTTTTCCACCTGAGAACAGCAGGCTTGGGGCTGTGACAGCTGTGTGCCGGGGACAGGAGCTCGCCCACCCCTTCTGCAGCCTCCCCCGCTTCTCCTCAGGGACGAACCCGGAACACAGCGAGACAGCGCTGAGCGCCGGTCTGTAACGCTGTCAACGGCTCTGCAAGGTCTGAAGAGCCTGGAGCTGCGGGAACCCAAAATAACGACACCAGCCTTCATTTTGTGGGGGCCCGTGAGCAGACAGGCCCTCCCAGGCGCCGCGTCCAGGCTGGCTGCGCTAGGGCGACATGAGACCGCAGCCCGTCCCGGGTCATTCGTCCTGCCTGTGAGCTGGGGCTGGCGGGCTTCGAGTGACGCGGAGGGCTAAGCCAGGGTGCTGGGAGAGGGCACTGCAGCAGCAGAGGGAAAGGCACGTTCAGTCCCCGGCAGCATTTCGGGGCGAGCGCCCCTGGGGCTCCCTGCCTGCGCTGGCTCTGATTTCCCCATTGCCTTCGTTGGAGAGCAGCTTCCCACCCCCGGCACAGCGCAGACGTGGGTCTGCGGTGCGGCGGCAGCTCCCGCTGCGGGGAGCTGCGCGGACCCGCTTCGACGGCGCCCTGGGCAAGGGGAGAGGAGAGGGGCGAGGGGCCAGCTTGGCCAGGAGCGCCTGCCAGCCCTGCCGGCATGTCCGCGGCGCGGCGCGGGGTTCTGCCGCCCTGGCAAGCGCCGCGCCGGCGCCCTTTCGATGTGCATATTCCCCTCGCCACGCTCTCCCGCGCTGTGCTGTCCCGGGCTCAGATGACTATTGATTCATTATCTTGTCCCCGAGCAAAAGGCCGGTAAGAGCTTCCCGGGAGCCAGCGCCACGGTTTGCGCTCGAAGGGGGTGACCTTCCCTATCAATAGACGGGCACCGGGTCCCTGGGGCGCTCTCGCGTGTCACCGCAGGCTCTCCCCAGTCCAGCAGGAAGGAAGGGAGGTCCACGGGCTGGCAGCGGCTCTCCACCACGAGCCACGATGTCACCTTCGCTCACGCATCGTAATCCATTGGGAGCCGCCGGCTTGGTCCTTCCACCGGAGAGGACTGGCGGCCTGGTCTGGAGCTGCCGAGGACTCGGAAACATTTCTTCTGGAGACAAAAGAAACCCCCAGAAGAGCTTTCTTCTGTAACGCTCGCAGCTGGTTCGATGCCAGCGGGCGGGCGGCTGTGCTGGGAAGCACAGCGCCTGCAGGCAGCTCCCATGCACCGATGCACCCAGCACCTTCCATAGCACCATCTGTCCAGGCTCCTGCCGTGCTGCTGCTCCGTGCCCCGGCTCGCTGGGCGCAGAGGGCTGCCAGGCACGCTGAGGGCTCACTCTGTCGTCCCACATCTTGGAGAGGCTTTTAAAGCGGCAGAAAGTGAGCAAGAGGAACAGTGGCTGACTAGCAGTGCCCGGCACTCACCTTGTGCCAGTGCAAACCCTGCACACCATGAAAGCCTAACAGGGAACCTGTCCTCCGGGGCGCCTCCACACCGTGTCGCTTCACAGGGCACTGTGACAGCATCTGGAGTCTGAGGTTAGAGATCGGATCTGGTCAAATCCAACCCCCAGGATTAAACACAAAGCCAGGTCCTAGGACCCCGGCACTCGGAAGGGGTACTGGTAGGAGACAGCGGCGCCGCACGGCCAGCCTGGCCCTGCCACACTCGGGTGATGCCCAAGCAGCCCCAAAGATGGTTCCTGCAGCAGCAGAGGGGAGTGCAAGGCTGCTCTAAGTTCCCGCAGGCAAGAACATCCTCAGGGCTTCCCCGCCTTGGCTCCAGGTGCTCCATCCCAGGCTCGCTCCGGGACTGCAGCCAAACGTTGGGTGTGTGCATGCCCCACGGGCGAGCTCGAGCACCAGTGCCCTGCCGGCAGCCAGGGAGCTGTGGGCTGAGGTTTCCAGCATGCTGAGGCATGTTCCTCTCCCAGGAGCCGGTCCGAGTGCTGGCACCCCAGCGGCTGAGACCTCTGCCAGGCCTCTGCCCCTGGCTTACGCCACCGCGGGAGGTCTTGGAGCGGAGTGCACTTTGCTGTGCATGCCCCAGGTTTCTTCTGCCTCCAGACATTCAATGTTAAACCAGTTCCTGGGACACTGGGAGCTTTGTCACACGCTACTGCAGGATCAGGACTGCTCACCACTGTGTCTCAAAGCCACAGAGAGCAGCGATGCTTCTGCTGCTGTGTCGTCCTGCCGGTGTTCCCTACAGCACAAGTGGAAGGGGAGCACGGCTGCTCCCAAGCCTCAGGAATGCACTCCTGCGCCGCCGGGCCGTGGGGACAGGCACCACGGCTCAAAGTGCACCTTCTATCTAGGGCCATTGCCAACCTTGTCAAGCTCTTTGGTTTGGGAACACCAAGGAAGATTAATTTTTTTGTGTTTCACTCAAGAAGCTAGAAAACATACAGACCAAATAACTTATTTCCAAAATAAAAGTTACAAATCAGTTTTAATATGCAGCTATGCTATGCTGATATAATTTGCCTGATAGTAGTTTGATTTCTCAAAACAAATTAATCTCTTAATAGGAGATTTTGCACTAACGTATTTGGTCATGACCTATTTGAACTCAACCCGTATAAAAGAAACCGCACTCCCACTTATTGCCACTCTTCCTGTCTGGTGGTGGATTTTTTTCCTGCTGCCCTAATTCTTTTTGGGGGGGGGCAGTTTAACATATGTCCAGCCAGAAGATTAGTGATTTTTTTTTTGAGGAAACAAACAAGAAGCTGCTTTTCTTACTCTGCCCACAACTTCCTACAGCAGCTGCATGGATTGCAAGACAGGAGCACATTGTCAGTTTGAAGTTTCAAATGCCATATAAATCAGCAACAAGAATGAAGCAGACTCAGTGGGGATATTGTCTGTATCTGCTGCAAGCTGTATTTTCACACGAAAAGAGAATGAAAGCTTTCCTTCAATCTTGGTGGAGTAGATAAGTGGGGAGGGGGGAAGCAAGCACAGAAACAGCACAAGGTATAATATATAAATCCTAGTGGCTAAAATGAAATTTCTTATCCAGAGAATGTCCACTCCAGATGGCTGGAGTATTTTAATATAGGAGCATGCCAAGCAATTTTATTGCCATGAAAAACAACCTGGGAAAAATAGATTGTGTTTGAACCATTATTAAAATGAACTGGATGGAATTTCTTCAGTAATCAGAGAACCCCTGATGGGCAGTGGTTTTATCTTTGCCAGGGATCAAAAGTGACTGCAATCAAAAATGCACATGCCTTAGCCCATCCCCAAAAAGGCACCGAGAATAACAGGCTGCAGATTTTACTCAATGCTTCGCCTCCCCCCCCCAACAAGCAGAGGCTGTTTAAAAGGCAAATAGATAGAAACAGAGGAAAGTAATGAACTATTGCTAGCTGTGTTCTCCCTGCAGAAGAATAAAGCACAACCGAATGACTTAAAGAAGATGCATGACAATATACAATAATCTAAACAACATGAGAGTCATCAGCTAATGAATTAACATGCCAGGGTGTGAACCTGGTGTACTCCAGAGCACACACACACCCAGCTACTCAAATTCAGGTTAATGGGACGACGTCTGTTTAAACACGACATCAACACTGCTGTTTTATACACAAGCTTTTACAACACTGAAGGTCAACAGGGAGAAAGGGGTTCTGCATTTTCATCACTTTGCAATTCCTGCGCAAACAGATGTTTCCGAAGCGAAACCCCGCGGCTGGGCAGCCTGCGCGAAGCCGGCAGCACGGAGTGCGGCACAGGCGTCTCCGGCGCTGCTGCCGGCTCTGGGGGAAACGCGAACCACAAAGCAGAGGCACAGTGGCAGGTACCCGGCACTTCGGCAGTGCGAAAGGTAGGTGAGGAAGCCCATTTGCAATGCTCGGCTCTGAGGGTGACTCTGTCCCCCAGTTGGGGGGGGAAGCACACAGCCGCTCCGACGGTACCCGCCGCGCAGGGACGGTGCAATGTCTGTGCTGAGACTGTAGCCCTGCCCTGGTTTGAAAACAACTCAGAAATAAGGGAAAGAGCTGAGAGCTGCCCACACCTCGGGGATGCTGAACTACTCCAAACAGCGCAGCCCCCCCGCCGCCCTCCCGGCTCCGGGGTGCCGTGCCCCGCTCCACAGCCCCCCCACGCTCTCGGCGCCACCGCTACGGGAGGGTAAAGCCCCTGCTGCTCTCCTGGGGCGAGACCCAGGCTCTGACATCTGCAGGTGATGAAGGAATACAAAATAAAAAGGTTTCCCTCTATCCCCCGCCTGGCAGAGCTGTGCTGCACTGAGTCTCTGATGATAGCAGCTCCCATGCAATAAGGATGCTAAGAGTTAATTAACTTTTAGCACATCTAGTTTTTGCAGTGCCTGGGGTTGCTAGATTGAAGAATTAAGCTGCTTCAAAACCATCCCCAGCCCAGCCCCCCTTGGGTCCCCAGGAAAGGTCTGTTCGTTACTTACCCAAGACAGCTCATCTTTCCCTCTCGCTGCTGTATTTCATCATTCTTGAGCAAAACTACAGTTGTGCACTTTTACTACATACACCAACCATATGGGCAGGGGATCTGAGCACAGGGAGGAACTGGCACAGCACGTGCAATATCCCTGCTATCCACAACCAAACGGATGAAGAAAATGTCAGCAAATTAAAATCTGCAGGAGCTTAATTCTGGATAAATGGGATGAAATCCATTTGAGCTAAAAAGAAAAAAAGAAAACTCAACAAAAAGCAGCCCTAGGACAGACAGGAGGAAGAGACGTGTCTGCAGCCCCTGCGTCTCTGCAGAAAGGCAATTCCTGTGCTCAGTCTAGGGGTCTTGGGTTACGCTGCAAACCAGCACCTTGCAGGAACACATTAACTCCCCGAGGGGAGCCTGGGGAAGGGGACCCGCAGCGGAACCATCAAAGCAGGAGGGCTGGCAGCAGCAGTGTCCCAAAAATAAATAGAGCTGGTGCAGAGGGAAGATCCAATCAGGCTAGAGCGAGGGCTAGCAGCATATCGGGCACTTGCAGGCTGCCTTGCTCTGCGCAGCGCCTGCCGGCCCCGAGAGCTGCACCGCAGCCAGGGCTGCAGTGGGAGCGGAGCGGGCCCGGGCCACGGCGGGCCAGCGGCTACCCAGGGCGCCTACCCACAGCGGCTCCCGGGCACCATCCTGCCTGCCCGGGCACCGTGTCAGGAAACCGCTGGGAGATGGTTCCCTCTTCCCTCGTCCCCGAGGGTCATGGAGCCCCAGTCCCGAGCCGACGGGAAGAGCCATCACCCTGGCACTGGCGGCTGCTGGGAAGGGGCTCATCCCGGCCCCTCTCGGCAGGTTTTCTCTTGGCTTTGCATGGTGAGAAGGCATCAGAAAGCCCAGACTGCTGAAACCTCGGGGAGTACTGGTCTGTGGGACTCCCACATCACCACAGCACCTCAGGGAACTGCCAGGCCCGCACATAGCACTGGGAAGAAACTAGGATTCAGCGTTAGTGCAAGGGGCTGACTGCTCTGCCGGGTGGGTTGGCCTGGGGGGGGGACCAAACTACAGAGAGCAGGGAGGAGGCTGGGGCAGCAGGTCTCGCACTTCCAGGCAGAGCTCCTCCTCGTCCCACCGCATTCCTACTCATCAAAGTAATTCCTGTCCGTAGATGTCTTGGAGGGAAACAGCCCTTGGAGAATTCCTGCACCCGCGGGCTGAGCGCGGGGCTGCTGCGAGGGGGAGACGGGCAGCGCCCCGCGCAGCCTGGGCTGCAGTGCGCAGCGCGTCGCTGGGGGGCTGCCCCACCAGGCTGTGCAACGGGCCCTCCCCACGGCCCTTACCCCTTCCGCACCCCAGAGAGGCGTTCGGGCAGGGCTGGGAACCGCAAGGGAGCCATCGGCACCACGATTTCCTGCACAAGGGAGAGCTCAGCGGCGACGACGGGACCAGGATGTTCGGCCTTTTGGTTATTCAGGCTTCTCGTCGTGGGAAGAGCTCTCCCCCTGGACTGGAACCACCACCTCTTTTTCCCACAGTCAACGGAACAGCCATCACCAGCAAGTGACAAATCACTGCAACGTGAGCCAAAGGACGTCCCTTCCAAAGGGCGGCTGCTCAATTAGCTCAGATCAGCTCAGCTTGTCCAAGTCACATTCAAGGCTGGGGACGCAAATGCCACCGAGCAGGCCCCTGCAAGAGCCCCAGGCAGGCACGGCGGCGCGACTGCGAGTCACAGCCAAAATCTCGGCCTCCCTCAGGGAGCCGCGGCAAGGCCGGCACCAGCCTACTCCCAGAAGAGGGGCACCAAAGCCCCGGCGCAGGGCAGCTTCCGAAGGGCTCCAGCTGCCGCCAGCAGCTGCGGACACCTCCGGAGAGCCCAGGACTGCGGAGGGCGGCTGCAGCTGAGCCGGGGCAGCGTGGGCGAAAGCAGGGGGACGGGGCAGGACCTGGGCGGGCAGCGTGGGGGAAGAGGGAACCTCGCACCCAGAAAGCAGAGCTGCTAAACTGAACGGGCGCAGCGGGCAGAGCCGAAACGCGTTGCTCGGAGAGCCGGTGCGTTGCGGGCACCCGGCTGTTCCTGCGCCCCAGCCCCTCTGCCACGAAGGCACCTCCCTACACGGCTGCTACTCCTGGGAAAGCAATTAAAAGGGAATGACCGTTTTACCTTTCCCTCCTCTCGCCTTGCAGTCCTCGCAGACGTGACGGATCAGCGGCGCTGGCAGATTTCCTTACACCAGTCCGGCACAGAGGTGCCAGGGCTGTGTGCTGGCGCAGGAGCCCCCTGCAGCAGCTGGGAACCAGGGAAGAGCCGAGCCGGCACAAGCGGCCGCGGCCGTCCCCAGCGTGGGACTGCCACTTGCACCAGCCTACGAGCTGGGAAAAGCGGGGTCCTCACAGACCTCCGCGGTGACCCTTCCTCTGGGAATCCCAAGAGCTATGCCAGACACTCAAAGCCAAATCCCTGGGTCATCTGCGGTCCCTTAACCCCACGCCTGAGACTGTTTGGGTCTCGTCACTGGATTTAGATCCCTTCTTAACAAAAAAAACTGCAGAAAACCAAACTGTCTCCAGCCATGTGGAAATAACTCAAATGAATTCACAGCATCCCATAAACCTAGAGCACATTGTAGCCTCTCACCACCTTTCAGTGAGTTATTAAAAGCATTAAAAGCTCTTGCTCAGTAGCAAACCTGTTCAATGACAAACTCCAGCACAAGCAACTCATATTATGCAGAAGCAGCAAACACAGAGCTGCTTATACTTCCCACAAGCACATCCTCAGCTAGGAAACCCGGTTTCTAAAGCAACTTTTTTCTTTGGAATTCATTTCATTAAGATTAGATGGTAAATCTTTTCCCTAAGCTAAATATTTCATTTCCATTAAACTGAGATTAGCTGCCTGATTTACTGAGCATCTTACCCCAGCCCCAGTGTTAACCTTTCACACCAGGGCATGGGGATGATTATGGGGGTTTTAATCAGTTATTTTCCAAATCAGAAGAGCCATAATTGGAAGCTGCCCCGATGGCTTTGTTGTTCTGGGACTGGGTGCTGGTGAGCTGGCAACACCTCGGCACTCCCAGGGAAGGCAGCCAGCAGCTCCGGGAGCACCAGGGCTGCTGGCCAGTGCTCTCCCCTACTCCTCGCTTACACAGGTCTTCGGGAAGGAGACCTTCCATGAGGAAAACCTGCTGTGCCCCATGCAAAGGGTGTTGGGTCCAGATGGAATAAGCACATGAAAATTTAGAAGCTTATTTAAATCCCCTCTGTGGAAAAAAGTCCCATATAATTTTACAGGGATAAAGACAATGGCGTTTTCCAAGACATTCAAGGCATGTCTGTCCATCTTACTAGAGAAAAGATGTTTTCTGTTTTTTTTTCTTAATTGAGACTAATTTTGAGTTTTGTGTGGTGGTCCCGCTCAGCACCAGTTGACTCTGCCCTGAATGCTCCCACCATGGGGTTGGTACACCCCGTCTTCCCCTTGCACCCACATTCAGCAGCCACGTTCAGCTCCTGCTGGGGCGGCAGGGCAGAGAGGCCAAACAGCAATCCCAGTGGGGGACAGCAACAGGACCGGGGTCACAGCATGGCCCGTGGGCTCGGTCCCACCCCCGCGGCACCAGCAACGTTTCCTGCCACCTGCACTCTAAGAGACAGCGTCTCACCAGTGCGCAGCAGCCCCACCTGCAATGCCGGCAGCTACACCGTCAGCGCCAAAGCAACAACCACTTCCCTGCCACCCCCCGCTGCAGCAAGTCACTCCCACGCCGCCGCGAGAGCAGGGCTGTACGGATAAGCGGAGGGCCGACGGAGCTGGTGGGGATGCACGCGCCCGGGCCCACGGCAGCGGCTTGGCACTGCCACGCAGGGATGCGAGCTGGCTTGGCAAGGATGAGTCCCTCGGGTGATGCTGGCCGAGCCTTTCTCAGCAGAGGTGGGAGCATCCCCGCTCCGGCGAGGTGTAAAGGCGTGTGTGCGACAGGCTGTGGCTCCCACCGCTGTGACGGCTGCCCTCCCGATGTACCGGCTGCATGGGACAGTGCGTGGCCCAGGCACAGCCAGCGCTGCAGACCGCAGGGGTCAAGCAAGCTAACGCGCTGCGTCTGCACCCATCCCCTGGTCAGGCTTTGACAAGGATGTCAAAGGGGCTTAAAGGGGCTCCAGGTGGCCCATACACAGTCACCACAGCAGAGCTGCTGCAAGGAGCATGGGGGGGGGGGTGCTGCAAGGCAAGGGCCACCTCTGGGTGACCCACTCTCAACGTCCTCCCCACCGCCAGGACCTCTGCAAGCACGGCTGAGACCCTGGCACAGAGGATGTTGTTATGGTAACTGTAATATCTTGCAATTCCACTGATTAAAGTAGGAATTGGAAAGCCGGGCCCAGAGTGGGGCCAGATGGAGACCTGATTCCCCAACGGCCATCGTCTCTGCCTGACTGTAATCCCCATCACGTGCCTCGTGCACAGACAGCATCTCACTCTCTCTGCTCCCTGTAAAAAGAGCAGGCAGACCTGCTGTGCAGATGGCAAGTCTGCCTGGGTCTCGCTGTGGCAGGACAGCTCCACCAAGAGCAGGAGAGATGCTAGACTGACACCAGGATGAATCCACCCAGGACCCTGAGCCCTGTCCTCACTTAAAACTCCACCTTGCACCATCCCAGTACTGCAAAGAGGACTTAAATGAGACAAGGTTATGTATACAATCACTGCAAGAAAGCCAAGTCCGATAAGAATTTGGCTTCCAGCTCACACCCACAGGTGAGATGGGATATTTCCATCCACACATGGCTGCAATGCTGTGAACTCCCTAGATCCCCCATGGCTGATATTTAGCAGGCTGAGTTTGGAGCGACAGTTTGGACCGCTCTGCCACTCTTGGAGAGAAAAAACTTCAAAGACAGCAATTTTCCTTCCTCTCCTTGATGTGAGGATTCAAGCTGTGCTAAAAGTGCCAGATCCAGAGGGAGAAAATGCTGTGAGCTGAGTGCAGCTGCTGGCCAGTGGGGAGAGCAACGCACGCACACTGCGCGAGCCAGAGGCATGCACTGCTGAAGCATGCCCTGCCGCCGCAGTGGCACCAACGCCACCGCCAGCATGCACGCTTGCTGCCCCGACAGCCATGCATGCTGCCACCTCCACGTACTCAGCTAGCTCTCAGCCCACAGCATCCGTGCATGCAGGCCAGCGTGCAGGGCGGCACTGAGCAGGGCACACGCAGCCCAGCCAAACCAAGATGTGCATTTAAAGCCAAGACATTTTTTTGCTTGCCTGGGTAGCGGATGCTACCCTTAATCATTCCTGGACTCTTCCTGCATCCTCACGAGGTGTATTTAGCTGTGCAGAAGGCAATGCAGAGACAATGCCTGAGGGAAAACACTGAATGCTCCATTTCCGGCTAATTTAATCGAGGCGGGGGGGGGGGGAGGGGTCCATCAAAAGAAACTCTGTGAGGGCTCAGCTCTCCTTTCCTGACCAGCAACCCATGCACAGGGAGCAGGGAAGCTGCATTCCCTGAAGACACCACAGGTGCCCGTGACTGCACTTCCTCTTCTCCTCCTCTAATAACAGTGATTTTCTCCCCACTTTTGGGAGGTTAAATCAGCCTGACAGGACGGGTGGCCCCTTGCAGTGCTCCTGGCCAGTCTGTCCCTGTGACAGGCGGCATCTCCCAGGACAGCACACACCAGGCCAGGGCTGGAGCTCAAGTGTTACACAGCTCCTGCAGGGACTTGTGCCTGACAATCACTGGGAAATGCCAGATCCTTTCCGAGGCTGCTGGCAGACGGGCGATCCAAGGCTATGGAGTCCAGCCATCACCCTCCAAGGTGGCAGCACAGACTTCTTTGCCTGGCAGGTGAAATTTCCCTGCCTGCCTGTTGAGGAGGTAGCTCATGATAACTTTAAGTGAGCAAGCTGGGTTACTAGAAGTCCAGACGGAGCCGTTTATCCTGCCAGGCACCAGGAAGAACAGGCCCATGCTGAGCACCGTGCTGCTACTTATGGTCTCCAGGAACCAGCTACCCCATGCACCGCCAGCTCCAGCATTTCTGCACTGTGATCTGTCGCACAGATATCACTGCCCTTTCTGCCTTGGCAATGGCACCTCATGGATCAGTCAGGATACTGCTCCAGCACTGGGAATTAGGAGGATTAGAGGAACGTCATGGGTTCAAATGGGGTTTCTAAGCAACACTGAGCAGCACTCATTCTCAGCCCCGTTTTCCCTGCCGCTGCTGGGAAGATGCACACTTTGCCTTGCCTTCCACGTGCAGCCAATGGCCCCAGTGCAGGGAACTTGCCCAGCACAACTGGGAAATGCAGGCATAGGACCCCCACGGCATCCTGCCCTTCTGACAGTTCCAGGAGTGAGCCAGGACTAACTCCTCAGTGCTGCAATGAGTATGGACAAGAGGGGGACCAAACCCTGCAAAGAATGAAGGGTGCAAACTGCAAGATGGTGAAGGAATCATTCAGCGCCAACCACAAGAACTTCTTCTAAGGGGAGGAAATCAGACAAACTGAGAGTGGAAAGGCTTTGTGAACACAAGCTGCACTGACTCAGGATCTGTCTCAAGGGGAGGGAGGGTAGCACTCCGGAGTGCAAGCTGACATGTAGAAACTGCCGGGATCCTGCCAGCCTGTGACCACGTTTAGTCTCTCCTGTCAGATGAGACCGTCACTTGTGCATTGCACCATCATCCTGGTCCTGCCAGATCTCTTTGGTCTCTGTGGGCTTTTACCCCCAGTGAAAATGTATCACAAATGCATAGCTACTTCAATTAGCAAAATTACCAATTCATGTTGGACAGTCCCAGAGCACCCATGAATGTGTGACCCACAGACCTGGCCAGATCCTATCTCTGGAACACAGCAGGCAGGTGCAGCTCTGCTCAGCGCTTGGCCCCGGGGGAAGGCAGCCCCATGACCCTCACAGAGATCCCCAAAGCCTGCTGGCAAACCTCAGCCAGACTCTAATCTTCGGTTTTCTAATTGTGGAGCTTGATTTATTTTCTGGCCCAGTTCTTGAATAATTGCCAGCCATTATGCAACTAATTTAATTTCCCTTTGAAATGATGTGTAAAAAAGAGAGCCAAGTCCCGTGTTGTCAGTAGGTGCAATGAATCAGTGAGCCTAGTGACCACTAGGTCACTGCAGGGATGGGGACAGCAGGTGATTTTGTGCCTCTGTGTGCGCTGCAGAAGTGGTGCAGGCTGCTGGCCACTGTGCAGACAAGGGGCTCTCCTTCTCATCATGTCACGAGCATTACTGCAGCTCTGTCTCACACTAGATTCAGTGGTCTGTATGCCAGAACCACTGCACATGGACCCATAGGCTGTTATGCATGGGATAGTACACAAGGTCTCCAGATCTCAGCAAAATAAGGCAAAGTAGCCACACAGGCTGCAGGGGTACAACAGTCCAGGAATAGCCAGGCTGAGACTCCATCAAGTTCAGTGCTCAGCTGCTCCCCTTTGGAAAGGGAAAGTCCAGCACTGCTGGTTCCCTGCCCCAAGCAGCGAGCAGTCTCGACTGCAGTTGTTTTTCCCCTAGTGAAGATGATCTTGTCTCAGTTAGAGCTGCAGTCCCACCGGGAAGAGGAGATGCCCTTTTGGGGAGCCACTCTGCACTTCCAATACTTCCCAAAGGAAGCTGCTCACAGAATGAGCAATGTCAGCTTTGTAGGAGGAATTTTGTAACCAAAGCCTGATCTGGTCAGCCACTGTACACTCATCATCAACAGGCTGATGCCCATGTTTTAATTACTAGCGTAGCAACATGAAGGTTACTGACACTCTGTACCTGATATTGTCAATAAGAAGCTGGTGGGACTCTTGGGTGAGAACCATGCAGAGGGCATAAGCCAAGTATTCTACCTTCCTCTCTGCTGCATATTGCTTCAGGATGGTGAAAACCTTCTCCTTTACCTCTGGCTGATCACCAAGGATTTCATCCACCTGCATAAGGACAGGAGGAAGAAAAGAAGAGGAAACAGACATTAAACAGCAGAGAAAATAAACCTACATGTATAGGTACAAACTATATAGAAAATACATCTTATCTGGTTTTAACACCCAGTCAACCAAAGAGAAATCAATGTAGTGAGGAAAGTGAAACAACTGTCATCAACCGATCACTGAGCGTTACTGGGGCCTCATACACATTACAGCTATCTGTTCTGCATGTTATAAATATTACAACGGAAACATTGGTGTCACAGAAAAACCCAGAACTCTGTTGCTTCACAACTGTTCCCCTGCATGGGCCGCAAGAGGATGCTTTTGACACTGCTGGGCATGGACCCAGCAGACCAGTTTGGAATCTACTTGGTAGAGGACATCGCAGTGTGTTTTTAGAGGTATTTAAGCCTCTAACGACACTGTGATTCTACCAAGTGACACTTTCTTGCTGCTAACTCCAGGAAGGCTGCAGGGAAATAGGGAGAAAGAACATGTGTGTGAGCATGGACAGTGGGAAAGGATCTTGACAGCTCATTAGCTGTCAGCCAATGCCCCCTCCACTCCACCTGAGACAGCCACAATGGGCAGACTAATTAGCTAATTAGCATATAACCAATTATCCCGCACCCAACCGATGGGGTTCTCTTCATTCCTTTCTGTCTGCCCCCCTGAAGGGAGATGGTGGGGACTGTTGCTGTTTTTTGCCCTGTTGCGCAGCTCTTTTGGGTGCAGGGCATTGCTGGAGACACTTTGCTCAAAGCCTACTTGATCTTCACCAGGTACAGAAAAATGAAGGTTGCAGAAAACTCTTTGTCACAAGTCTGTAGTCCCTGCATCTGTGTTGTGTTTTCCTGTCAGTTAATAGTTTTGTGCTGATGGTGGGTTTAACTGTTTTTCTCCAGCTTTGCAAGTGTAGGTGGGAACAGTCAGTGAGAGCAGTCACTCACTCTTTCCCTGTATGTGCCACTGTATTTGTATCTCACTACAAAAGCAGTGCAGATGAGCCAGAAGGCAGCTAAAGGCTTTTTAGCCTTGATATGCTGGATGAGAGAGGCCCTTTACATAAGAAAGGGAAAGAGTCATTGCCTCCTGGTGCTTGCTCTACTTTGAAGCTCTCCAAAGACAGTTATCGCAGACACTTTAACCTACATCACAAACCACCAGGTACTTGTCGATTTGCGAGAGCCATCACGTGAACACTGCTGAGATTCCCATGAAGCAGCAGATCTTTCAAGGTTATCCAATCTGGGGCATTAAAGGCAGCAGTTCCCCCATAGCCAGATCCATGTGCTTCTTGGTCTCAAGGTCCAGCGCAGTACTGACAAAGAACTTGGCATTTTTTGGTGCACCATATCCCATGCCCTTTCTGTTAAATTCTTGCCTGAGGCAAGACTGAAGGGCTTGGCACAGTAGGAGCTCGGGTGGTGTTACTACTGCTTGTATCAATGTAACTCTTTAGTATATTTCTGGGTGTGTAGGGCAAAAACAGGAGATGTTGACCTGGAACTGAAACCATGAGCATCTTTATTGCTTTCTGGTAATGCCTCTAGGCTGCTCTAACACTCTACTTGCACAACACAGCTCAAATCCTGGCCCTGCTGCTTTTTATTAATGTTACTAATTCTACCATGGGTTTGTCTGCCAAATGAGCCCTGTGAAACAGGGACTCTGTCAAGTGAACAGGTGTGGGGAAAGACTTCATATCTTCAGCTTGCAAATGACATAAGAAATGCAAGCCACAAGCACTGTTAGACCTTCCAGCCTTACATCAGGGACAGGACAGGAGTGTGTAGAGCAGTTCTCCTGGCCCTCCTCTGGCACCTGCATCGTTCTCTCTGGTTCTGTCACCAGAAGCACCAGTGAGAGCAGAGCTTGCAGGTAAAAATGGGATAAAGCACCCTGCTGAGTTTTGTGATTTTCTGCATCGTATAAAAAATTAAGCTACTTAAAACATCTGAGCCATTAACTTTCCCCTAGAGAGCTGTTTGCCAGACAAGCTGCACTCCGGTGCCTGAAAGCCAGCAGCATGCAGTACTCTGCAAACTCATTTATGCTCGGTTTCTCTGGGGTGCTACAGGCCATCGCAAATGGGTTTGTTCAGAGGGAAGGGACAGAGCAGAGGTACTGCTGCAGGACCTAGCAGTATTTCATAGATACAGTGACCATGTTTGCAAGGCCAGTCTGAAACCAGTTTCAGAGTAATCCTCTTAAGACTCGCACGAAAAAGCACTACTAAATTATCTGCTTGCTTGCCTAAAAGTGCTCTCCCATGATCATCCAGCAAACATTTACATGGTTTAATGTGACTTCACTAGACTGAGGCAGTGTGGAGCAACCTTCCCAGCAGCTGTTAATCTCCTATAATCAGCGGGTATCTGTTTCACATGCAATACTCCACCTTATGAATCCAAATCTCAATGCGTATTTGTGAATCTTTAATTTAAAAGCTGACTGAAGGGATTCAGCTGATACCCAAGAATCTCTTTATGAATGTCTTGTTCTTTTATTAGCTCATGATCAAAAAACACAAGCCTTGTTATTTTCATAACAGTATTCTAAAAGGCTACTTTGAAATGGAAATTAGAAAGATTAAAAAAACAACCATGATCAAATTTATAATTAGCAAGAGGCAATGTATTTGGTAAACTACCCACCAGGCAGCCTTCAGGAACACAATGAAGATGTAATCACATTGATATTTTTCCCTTTGCAACAAAATAAGAACTAAAATGTCTACAGGATGACATGCTAAAACTTTAAATGAGTATCAGATGCTCCTGAGTAAGAGAATTGCCCCTATGGATCTCCATTTGACAAATGTTATACTTTCATAATGCAAAAAGTAATAAGTACTTGGGATCATCACCAAGAGAATCTCAAAGCTCTTTGCAACATTTATTTATTCTCCTTGCCGTTATTGAAATATGGGTATGTCTGAGCCCCTCACTCAGACACTGAAGCCCTGAATCTGCACCCCCTAGTCCTCTGACTGAACCAAGACCAGTCCCCTCCATCCAAGCACACTGGCAAGACTGATACACTGGGAATCAGCAAAACACTCGGCACTGAATCACAGCTTTGCTGATTTATGCCTGCGGAAGATCTGGTCATTGTTTTTTTGCACTGAGAACAAGCCTTAAGCTCAAATTAAATTCTAGGAGCTTGAAATCCCCAAAATGAAAGTATCCATGTTCTACGCAGCTCAGTGCCCTCGGTGGTAAGGGGGAGGACAGGCACATGCATGTGTTGTTCCGGCTCTCTGGGATCCTGCTAATTCTCTGGCCAGCCACAGCTCACAGAGCATGCCTGCGTTTGCCTCAGCCCGGAGCAGCCAGGTGCTCAGCACCCCAATAGCCTGCCTGACCTCACCTTCTTGCTAAATTCCTGTGCTTTCTGTTTCCTCTCCTGGTGGATAGCTTCAGCACTCTGGACAAATTCCTGCACGCTGCTGCTGGCCCATCTCAGCAGGCGCCCAAGCCTCAGCAGCCCCAGCCTCAGACACCTCCCTTGGCAGGACTGGATCATGGTAGCTGCTGCTTCATAGAGCTTCACTGGGATCCCGTTGATCTCTAGCACGTAATCCCCCGGCTTGATCCCACATATGGCAGCAGGTGAGTCTGGGATGACGCTTTCCACTTGCAGGGGGCTGCTGCTGCTGCTCACCAGAGTGAAGCCGAAGCATCCCTGGGGGCCAGGTTTAATGTCCACCTGCTGCACCCGGGAGACCACACCGATGCTGGGGGGCACGCTGCTGCACTGCCTCGCCAGGCTGATGAGCGCCTCGCAGCTCAGGGAGGAGACAGGCTGGCCCTCTATCTCCAGGACCTGGTCCCCCGGCTGGAGACCGGCCATGTGAGCGCTGCTGCCCTCTTCTACAGAAAGGATGTAGCAAGGACCATTTCCGCTTATCTTGAATCCAAACGCCTCAGGCCAGCCCTGGTTGGTTGTTGGCATGGTGGCAACTGGAAAAGAAGAGGGGAGAAAAGGCATTGTGCTGTACTTTATTAATAATGTTAAACCCTGTAGATACCATGTTGATTCCTTTGGGAGTATGGGCTCTAGTCCACGCTCTGTCCTTGCACCTTCGTGGAAGAAATGTTCCCAAAGGGGATTCTTCTGTTGGTGGTTTTTCCCCCTAGAAATCGCTTCTATTCTTCTATTGTCAGGCTGCCAGCAGTGCCATCACTATTAGTAGTAAGGAAGCAAGTTGAACTGGATGATAAAGCCAATGTTTAACCTGACATCCAGAACATGAGGTGAGCCCTTGTTTCACCCGTTAGTTGTATGCAGATAATCCACCTTTCCTATGGAAACAAGTTTAGTCAGTTACTTAAATTTACTTGTCTAGCAAAATGATTATTTCATATTTCTGGCATGTCATGTTGATAAACAGCTCATCCAATAATTCGAGATATAGCCTTATTTTAACTAACTCATCCCAATGCTCAGTATTTCTGTAGTCATAAACTACAAAAACATTTTAATTAGAATTTGCGAGATCCTCTCAGCCCTGCTGGGAATATTTCTTTTTGTCCACACAAGACCACGCAAGATTGAAGTGTCCTGCATACAGTATTAACCTGATTAAGTGTGATTTATTTAAGACAGTGATTTTTCAAAAAGACTTGTCTGTGGTTACTTTGAAGTTAGGACCGGCCTCCATGGATTTGGTAGGAGAACCATGTTCAAGGAGAAATCAGGCACATCAGCCACTAATGTCTATAGAAGTTGTCCGTGCCTAAGGTAAACTCGGACCGTCTGATTTTCAAGGCTTACATGCAGTATAGAAAAGCAACACTCTTGGATGCTCTTTCAAAGCTGCGTTGGACTCTTGTGATATGTGAGTACATGCATAAATTGTCCACTGATACCTACTAGATTAATTTGCATGCAGGTTTTCACTTCATTTGATCTTGGCTGTCTGTGAAGATGCTTTTTTATTCCCACATTTATTTCATTTGTGTTATTTAACACACACTAAGCATTTACAAAAATGAAAAAGACTATTTTATCTGATTATCTTATAGAGATAGTGAGGACTCATAATCACTGACAAAATATCCTTATGAATGCATCTTTAGTTTTCTGCTGTTCAGATCAAAAAGCCAAAGTATGAAAACCAAGATGTTTCTAAAAGGCACTAGGCATCCAGTTGCAAAAATGTCTCAATGGCAATCCTGTCCTGAGACAAATCAATAATTCCCAGGAAAGAGAAGCCAACAAGAAAACTAGTTGCAAGCCCTCCTACCTAGCTTCCCCCAGTTTTGGGAAGCAGAGGATGGCTACACCGTGCTGCAGACTGAGATGTGCGAAGAAATGAAGGACAGTTACACATCTAAATGATACAGAAAATCAGTGGGAAGAGGGTACCTCAACCTCATCTGTGCTTATGTAAATTCTTCTTGTCTTAGTTTTCTCCAGTGTTTGGAGTTCACCCTCTATCTGCACCAGTCACTCAGAGGCACAGAGAGCAGAATGCAGTGTAAAGGCATCTCCTGGCTTATTCACCCCAAAGTGGCTGCTTTCTGCCTTTGCTGTGCTCACACAGGTTATCAGAGTAAATCAGGAAACTCAGGACTACATAAAGGCAAAGGCATCATTTCACATCTTCATCTTATCACTGTCAGGATGGCTTGACTCTCTATACTCTGAACTGAATGACAAAAAGACATTTCTTGAGAAGTCTTCCCTGCATTGTCCAAAATTCAACGGAGATGAAAACAGTTTAATATCCTATTATAGTCCAAAGAGATGAAAGACACATTTCTCATGTTCACTTTCAGCAAAGATAATATGGAATAGCTTGCTCTGAGACAAGAATCTTTTGAGGGCAGGCAGAGAACACAGTATTACTACAGAAAACTGTATCAATAACTAGTCTGGTTTGCTATTGCAAACAGTTACTCAATACTGTATTATAAAGGGCACTGGAAGGGTCACCTTCACAGGAAAATACTAAAAGAACCAAACAAAATGCTGTAACTGACATCATAAATGTAAAAATATTGTCCTTTGTACTGCAGAGTTGATAAAATGATACCTAAGTCAGCTATTATCAGTATTTAAAGAGAAAACAAAATTGTTGGAACTTATCAACAGGTATAAATGTCAAGGACAGGGAGGCAAAAGTTGAGATTGAAGCACAGAGGCAAGTTTGGCAATAACAAGATGAAATCCATCAGAGCACAAGCATCAAAATATCTCCAGGGCTGCTAAGCAGACATTTTGAACACTAGCACGAGCCATCTAAGCACAGAGAGAGCCACGAAGAGAGCATCACCTCTCCGGGCTGAACACTGCAACAAAGCCAGGCAGAGCAGCAGCAAGGGCAGAGCAGGCAGCACTGACCCTCGCTGCAGGACTAGCAATAATCCATTTCCATCTCCTGTTCCTACCAGTTTGCAAGCAGGTAAAACACTTACAGAAAGCTGCAGCCATTTGAATGAGCCTAGCAGGGGTCTCACCAGGAGCAGGTTTGTCCCACTAAGGACTTGAAGCTCTCTTTTCCTCCGTCTGCCTTGGAAGTGTGTATCACCTACCCACGCAGCTCCTGACTCTTCGAGGCAGCTTCCCAGCTCCAGTGTCCTCAGTGCAGCCTTCCAGGGGTGCTCAGTGCGGAGAACAGTCCATGCACTCCACGTCACAGACCCGCAGGAGTGAGCAGAACAGTAAAACACTGGTGGAATGTGCCACTCTGGGCAGGTGGGTTGCAATCCTTCAGGCACGGGGTTGTTTTCCCCCCTGTCTCATAAGGCAATCATTACAATGACTTCCCAATCTTCTTACTCAAGAGTTGCACCTTACCAGGCACTGTGAATTAATGGCAGGCACAAAGACAGGTCTTCCATTCTGTTCTAATTAACTTTACTTTCATTGCAAGAAGAACTATGGACAGACTAATTACCGTGTTGGTGCCGGCTGAGTCTAGTGTTGACCTGAGACTGCAGGTCTAAGTGGAATTAAGACCCGAAAGGAGGCAAAACAGATTAGAGTTCACATAGGAAAATCCATTGCCACACAGGCAAATCTGAATAGACAGTGGCTTAGCAAAGCAGCAGAAATGTGGCACTGACACGGCTCCCAAGTGGTAAGCTGGGCATGCTCAAACTTATTTGGTCCTTTGACCAGGTGATTTGGGTAGAAAACTGGAGACTTTGGTAGTATATGTCTGCCAAACACGAAATATGTTGAAGTGATTTTAGGATCTAGACTAACTTTCTTGTGGCTGATCAAAACTGCTCTTTCCAGTAACACTTGCTCTTCATGCTGTGGAAACTGAGGGTCATTCTCATAGCAGGGAATAGCTGAGAGTGTCTCACAGAGCACAGACCCCCACACTGGCACAGGCTCCATGTTAAGCTGCTACTGCTGATTTTCTCTTTTGCATCCTCAGCACTTAGGGATCCCAGAGCTTAGCGAGCTAAGAGGTTTTAGGGTATTACGCGTCCTGCTGTGGTAGCAGCAGCAGTGGGAGTCTGCAGCCAGGATATTGCATCCCATTATGAACCACACAGCATCATGTCTTCCCTTTAATGTACCAGAGCAGGCTGGGCTGTCAGCAGCGTTGGTCTGGATGTGAAACAGTCTCCACAGGAAACTCTGACTTGGGACAGTTGACATGGGCTTGAATAATGCCTTGGGAAAGGGAGCCGTAGGGAACTGTCCACCTAACTAGAGGATGAACACAGTGCTGCAAAGGTTCTTCGTCTCACTAATGCCCTTATTGTTCATGAATGTGTCACTGCTGCAATGGACTTGGAAACCCTTTCTCCTTCGATCCTCTCAGCTCTGGTCCCCATGCTCAGTACCAGTACACGAGTGCCCAGGCCAGGGTGACCTTTTGCTGGAGACTAGGCATGGCTTCATGTGATGCCTCTGCTCCCATAGAGGGCTGATCTTTTGCAGAAACCAAATTTGCATAACACAATGTCCTCAGTGCACCCAAGGGGAATGTCTCATTCCACCAAAAGGTTGACTGCTGGGAGTTTTCAGACATTTTTAATAAACTATTGTGATGTGTGTGCCTGCTGTTTGTGATGATTATGACAGTCCTCAGCCATCCCTACTCCATGGTCTGATTCCCTGAATGGCTTTTACACTTGGCTGATTTTCCTACACAGATTTTCAGAGGGATTTTATGTTTGTTTTCATCGTTGTTCACAGAGACATTCCTCTATCAGAAGAGCACCACTGCCTAAACAGCCTTTTCTCTTGTTCTTCCCCTTTTCCAAGCCCTGCTTTCCTGTAATGCTGGTACTCTTGTCCAGGTTGCCACATTCTCAGACATGAGGCCAGAAGAAATGGATGTGTTATCACAAACATTTGGGACTCTGAAGTCAAAATGCATTGCAAGTCTCTGCCTAATTCAGCATGTGCTCCCATCACCAAACTCAGTTTGTGGTCAGTCACCAAAATGGATTGCATTTGCTCTGGAGAAGAACAGATGCTACAGGACTAAGATGCCATGGCAGAACAAGACACCCAAGCCAGTATGAAATGATTTTTTATAATCCTGAACTGGGCTGCAAGTCACTGATGTGACTCCTCCGCAGTGTAACAAGGTGGCTTAGGACTGGATCGGAAGCTAAGGCTACAGATTAGGAACAGGGTTCACTGGCAGACTTGGTGAAAGTTGGTGGCTGCGGAGGGAGGGGTAATGCTGGTCGTAGCAAGGGGAAGGCCAGTGCAGAAGCGACTTGTGTTGGCAGAAGGGTGTGAGGACCCCTGCAGTACAGCTGGCTCCTCTTCCTCATTTTGTGCGCAGCAAGGTCACCCAAGGTGAAACACAAACGTGGAGCACAGACGTGCTCCTGCTGCTAGTGTGCTGTGATCAGTATGTTACCAGTGTGCCTCATTAGCCTAGGAAGAATTTCCTGATTAGAGAAGAACTAGAAAAACATGATAATTTGTCACTGCTTCTGTTAGGCCTGGGAAGTATGAGCACCTAGTGACAGGTCCTATGTAAACGATAAAAGGAGCAGTTCTGCCCTGCTCAGACACTGGCAAGGAAAGGCCAGTGCGCGCTGTGACTGCTCAAGCTTCAGGCTGTAACAATTCTGTTCACACAGGTTCTGAACAAGCAGAAATCTCTTCCTTACCAGCTGAAATGCACCAGCTGGTGTTCTATGATGCATGCACTGCCCTCCCGTGTCGACACAGAAATGCACACTCTTACAAAAATGTCAGGGATTCTGCTTAGCTATTAAACTGCCCAAACACACAAGAGAAAAACTGTGGTGGATATTCAGCTCTTAGTGAGTAATTGCTTCCTTTTCCACTGTTTTTAAGTGCCTAAATATTTTAAAACATTGACAGTGAATTTTAGTCCTTGCAAGAAATTAATTACGGAAATCTAGACTAAATCTACGGATGAGAAAAGGACTGTTGTCCTTGTAGACCTTTTAGACTTCTGGATCTGAAAAAACTTTTACATGATTTTCACAGCATTTAGATTGAATGAGCTTCATCTCTGTCAGAGTCAAGCTACTATTAAGGTATTTACTGTCTGTTTTGTCCCCGAGCACAGACCAGAAGGCCACTGAGCAAAAGCTCAACTGCAATACCTGTGCCAGCACCCTGCTCAGTGGCTCTGTAGTTACTCTTGTCAGTGCAGCCAGCTGTGTCCCTATGCCAAAAGTACATATTTTAAAACTCCATGGGGCATGCCGCATACACACCACAGAGTTTTGCACCACACTTAAACTAATGCCAGCGGCCCAGCCAAGGGCCCCTTTATACATTGCCAAACTTGCAAAGTTATATCTAATGTCACAACCAAATCTACATCTGTATTGTAACAGTATAAAAATTTTTCTTGCTATCAGTGGGGGGGGGGGAGGCTCCCTCACAGTGTTCTCTGGCAAAGCACCTTGGGCTCTACAGTACGACTCCAGGCTTGTCCCTGGGGTAGACTTTAGGATAGCTGTGCCCCTGTGAATTTAGGCTGCCAGAATCTCTCACATTCTAGTTTGGTGTGTTGTTGGTCAACAACTTACTAGGGAAAATAAGATCCCTTTCCTGAAAGTAACCTCCTAGCCACTCTTCCTGACCAAGCAAATTATTTTATTCTTGGTGCAAAAGCATTCCTTGTAAGGCTTACCTGTCTTGCCCGAGATCTAGCCAGCAGCAGACTGGGACCAAGAAGATTAGCTGACAAAATCATCACAACAGCTTCAAAGCTTTTGGATCAGTTACTTGATGGCAGTAACTGGCAGAGTTTCTATGGCAAATTCTATCCAGGTACAGTAACCTAATAGGCCATTCATTAGCAGGCTGACCTAAAGAGTATTCTGGAGTACAGAATGTGCTGGAGGTATGGGAACGGTTTCAGTTAACAGTCACCACGAAGGGAACCGGCAGAGGACCTTCATCTCTTAAAGTTTTAATCCATTTCAGCCTAGTTCTAGATGCTCTCCCTGCACGCACTGGAATAAATTCACCCCTACTTTTTACAGCACATAGGACGTGTTGGTTCTAGAGGAGGCTCCTCATTGCCAGGGAACATAACACCCAGAGATCCTGCAGAAGCCAGAGGGATTTTGCTTAAGAGAAGATTTCACCAATAAATATGAGGATTTTTTTGCAACTTCCTAAAAGCTACATACAGCACAGTGTGCCAGACTGCAGCATCACACAGAGCCTTCTTGGGTGATTGCTACCTTCTAGATCATAGTCACAAATACTTCATGTCATTCTTTGAAAACTGGGAACTTATATGTCTTTTCCCTTCAGTTCACACTATAATGTGTTGCCCTGGCCTGTAACAATTCCAGACACAACTTTGGGATTTAGCAAAATTATTTGACCTTAACTTTTACTTCTGTTGCTTTCGTCTTCCTTTTCTGCTGTGGAGGAAGGAAAAAGGCCTGTAATGAATAGCAATACTGCCATTTGAAACAGCTTCATCTGCTTCAGAACTGATGGCTGATTTCTAGCTCACTTTAGAGACACTTCCTAGTGGTTTTGTCTTGTGGTAGCTACATCTTATATTCATGACACTGTTAACTAATTCCCTTTGTGCCTTGCAGAGCCCATTTCCACGGCAGAGCTGCCCAGCCTGTCTTGGCACGACTCACTTGAGTGCTGACAATCTGGGAGGGCTGAACCGAGTTTTCAAAACACTTCCCTAAACAGAAATACTGTCTTTTAAGATTGGGTTTTTTGTTTGTTTGTTTTTGAACTTCTTGGGCAAAACACTCTGCATCAGGCTCCAGTCCCAGGGGTGGCTCCCCACGAGCCGGTTTGCTCCGTTCCTTTGCAGTACGTTTGTTATTCCAAGGACAGGGATGCGGTGCGGCAGCTGCCTCGATCCTGCCCTTCCTCCAGCGGGTCTCCAAGAGGCCGCAGCTAAAACCCGCCTGTCCGCAACGCGCATCTCGCAGCAGGGGATCGCCGGTTTGCGTGCGCTGCCCAAGAGGTCCGTGGGGCCGGGGCAGCGCTGTCCCTCCGTCCCCGTCTCGCAGCCCCCACCGCACGGCACACGGCGGAGTCGGGTTTAGGCCGTTCCTGAGGGGGCCGGAGCGAGCAGGCGCCAAATCACCTCAGGGGCGGCCGCTGCGCGGCGCACGCCGCTCCTCCGGGAGCGCAGCCGGGGCCTCTGCCGCCTGCCCAGGCTCGGCCCCATCCCGCAGGCTGCCGCGGGGGGCGGGTGGGGCGGGAGCAGGCGCAGGCCCGACCCGTTGCACCGGGCGCGGCGGCGGCGGCGGCGGCGGGGCCCGCGGCGCGGACAGGGCCGCCGCCACTTCCGGGTGGCTCCCGGTTGCTAGGCAACGCCTTCCTAGGCGATCCCCGAGCAGGCGGGCGGGCGGCGCTCGATTAGCCGGCCTGGGGAGGAGGGGGCGGCGGTGAGCGGCTCCCTGCGGCGCTGCGCGGGGCGGGGGGGGGCGCGGGCAGGGGCAGCCCCTGGGGCGGGCCGGGGTCCCTGTGCCACACTGGGGGGGCCGGCGCGTCCCCCCCCCCGGGACAGCCCCAGCGTCACCCCCTGGGGCGACCCGCCCTCGTGCCTGGTGTCCCCTCAGACCTGGTCCCCTCACAGGCCGCGGGCCTCGAGGGGGGGGCGGGTATCCCCCCGTGGTGGGTGCCCTGGGGGTGTCTCCTCCCCCCCGGGTGTCCCCTGGGGGTGACCCTGGCCCCACACCGCTGGGTATCCCCCCGCGGTGGGTGCCCTGGGGGTGTCCCCTCCCCCCCGGGTGTCCCCTGGGGGTGACCCTGGCCCCACACCCCTGGGTATCCCCCCGTGGTGGGTGCCCTGGGGGTGTCCCCTCCACCCCGGGTGTCCCCTGGGGGTGACCCTGGCCCCACACCCCTGGGTATCCCCCCGTGGTGGGTGCCCTGGGGGTGTCCCTTGCCCCCCGGGTGTCCCCTGGGGGTGACCCTGGCCCCACACCGCTGGGTATCCCCCCGTGGTGGGTGCCCTGGGGGTGTCCCTTGCCCCCCAGGTATCCCCTGTGGGTGTCCCCTGCCTTGGTGCCCCATGTGTCCTCTGTAATGGGTGCCCTGGGGGTGTTTTCTGCCCCCCCCCCCAGTGTTCCCTGCCCCCAGGTATCCCCTAGGGGTGTCTTGTGTCCCAGGTGCCCCCAGATTTCTTGTCCTTGCACCCCCCCTCCCCATAGGTCCCTTTTAATAAGTTACCGCCTATGCCGCTCTTGGCGTATGCTTTGTAAAACACTCCCTGTGCCTGGTCTGGGGCTGCACAAAAATAATGTCTTGAAGTAAATACTTTGGCCAAATGCTTTGGAGAGGATTTGTGCAGATAGCCTGGACTTCAAAATGCTTCGTTCCTGTATTTTGGTGATTTGGTAAACTGCGCAAGGCATTTTTAGGCCTCGGCACTGATGTAGGGAGACTAGGTAAAGACGGCTCTGATAGAGGCACTAATAAGCTCCTTCTGTTGTGTTGCAGGACACAAGATGGATTTTCTGACACTCTTCTTGATATATTTGTGTTTTGTTCTTGCTACTATTAGTCTAGTCTGCATCTACTCCAGAAGGAAACAGAGTTTCCTTGCACGGAGTGTCAATGGTGCAGCCCAGGTAAGGAGCTGAGCTTTCAGAAGGGTGATTATTTCCTGTTCTGGTGTCGTCTCTTGATTCATTGCACTAAAATCAGCGCAACTTATATTTCTCCTGCATAAAAAATGCTAATATATGTGTACGGTTACCACAATATAATAGTAAATACAAAACTTCTCATGATACTAAAATGATGCTGTTCAGTGACACCATAAAACATGAGCTTTAAGAAATTAGGTAATAATAAGGCCCCAAGTATTTGCAATTTTGTACTATTTGCTGCTCTTATTAGGAGAAAAGTGATGGGGGGTGTTAGGAGAATAAAAGTAGAAAGAGAGTTATAACTGGTGGCAAGTATTTTAGGAAAAACTCTTTAATGTGAGTCTATAGTAATGCTGCATGCTGCTGCTCCCTAAGAAAGAGAGGGGAAGAAGAGCTTTAAAAGAAGATTTAAAAATTGGCTTTGTGCTGTAAAAACAGAGGGGTCTTTCGGACTGTGTCTGAATGAAAAAAAAAAAAAGTGTAGTATTCTAGGCAGGGAAAGGATAAGGGAATTACTTATGTTGTGAAAATATTTAAAGTAATATTTGGTTATATGAGTGTAAATAGATACTGATTTTAGTTATTAGCATTGTATTTTCTTCTCATTTTTTGTTATAGGCACTCAGATCAGTGCAGAGAAATTTGTTACTGTGTTACATTACTTAATAGGTACTTGTACGAAGTGAGTAACAATTAGCTGTTAAAATTCTACTATGGTGTAAAAGTCACTGTCTGGAGAAATATAATTGATACTTGTATGCATGAAATAATTAAAGGCAATGCTAAACAGTTTCTTTATATGTTGTATTTTAAATTCATTTCTGACTGTAATTAGTGAAGTGGATAGGCCTGAAAGTTTGTTGTAAGTTGTTTGACTGCATTATTTTAAGGTCCTTTAGAGTGTTTATTGTGAGCAACACAAAATAAACTTACACACACCGCAGCTGTTTCTAACTCTCTGATGAGTCAGCTTCCATCCTACTGATCTGTTTTCGGTGCTGCCGGTGATTCACTAGAGTGAGATGATTATATGCATTACATAGGTCTTTTCATGTTCATATTCTCTTAGTTCCATAATCATTGTAAGCACAAATCATGTAAGAGGCTTTTGCTTTGGCGTAAAGGATGTCTGAAATACAAGGGATTACTTTATTGTATGTAGGGGAATACTGGGTGTTTTGGTTTTTGAACAGAGTGCTATGCTGTAATTAACATACACGCAGTTAATTTAGATTTGAATCCACCGATTCCATAATGTGCTGCTTTTCTGTCTAGTTGTGTCTGATGTTCCTCCTACGGCAATATATAACCTCTTTTTATAAAGATCTGTAACTTCACCCACTGATATAAGGCGTACCACTTGAAAGAAAAATATTTAACATCTTCCCAAACCTACATATGCTTTTTGCCTTGTGATCTTTCACATCTAAGATGAAAAGCTCTGACTGCATATTTTCTTTCCGTGCCTACTGGAAGTAGGCTCAACTGCTCTAATTCTTCCACCACTGATGGAGCCGAGCGTTGCTATAGAGATATGTCGTCTTCTGAACAGCAGAGTTAAACAATTTCACAGTTGCAGACTTTTGCCAAGAATTTCACTGAATAAAGACAGGCGTTTTTCTTCTTCATGGTGCCTAGCTGTTTTTGAAATGGCATTAGACAGAGGTAGAGCTATCAGACTGCATAGTGTTTGAACTAGAAGAAAATGCTATTTTTTTCCTGAAAGATAGCAGGCTTTCTCCTTTTGCTTATCTCTGCTTATATCTGTCAGATGTCCTGATGAAGCTTATTGTAGTTTAGAAATCGCCCAGTTCTATCCCATGCTTAATCAGTTACCCAGTCTGTAACCTGATATAAGCTCCTTATAAATTTCATGCATTAACCCAGATAGATTTTTTTTGTGCCCTTTGGTCTTACAAGAATATATTAGCAGCTCACTTCTATTTTGAAAACCCCAGCAAGGTGCTTGTCTGTATTTTAGGAGCTCATATGCCCCTCAAGATGAGCTTCCCCAGTGATACGAATAGTGATATGAGGGATTAGGTGACTTGTATTTTTCTTTGATTTTTTCAAAGAAGTGATGCGCAATTCAGATAACACAGTGTTTTCATTTTCTTCAGATATTGTCATTTTTAATCCCCACATGGCTTCAAAGAATGACACAGAGGGTGCTTCACAGACTCTTCCACACACGGTATTTCACTTTTTAACCTTTTGACATTATTTTTTGCTATTGTTTCTGACTGTCATTGATGGCTTCCTCCCACTTCTGCTGTCAAAGCTTTCATATCATCCTCAAATATTCTTTGTTAGGAGTACCTTTTGGGGATTACAGATTCCCTTCAAGGTTTGCTGTGCTGTTCTCTTTCTCTTCCTTGCTTATGGTTGAGAAGATGGTACTCTGAGATGTTTGAATAGGTTTGACAAATAAACATAATATGGCTCAGTAGCTTCCAGTGTAATGGACGTTGGTCACACTGACTGGAGACTGCATTCCTGGAAGATTTAAAACAAGCTCCGTGGCAGCTGCAGAACAAGTTTAGACAGAACTAGTGATACTTGTTCTCTCTTGCCCTCAGAGCCCGCAGTCCGGCAGCTAGGATGTCCAGCTGGCACAAAGGGAGGCTGCAGTCTGGTATATGAAGGTGACACCAATTTTGTAGTATCATGTAAACTTTGGTGCTTTAAGATGTGTTCCAGGAGCTATTTAAATACCCTTCCTTTAGGGGTGCAGCAACTCTATATGGCAGGCATCCCAGGGGCATAACCTCTACAGCTGGTGCATGTGCACTGCTGTTGTTTTGTTGCCTACTGTTGAGATTCTCTCTTGTTAAGTTAGCACTGCCCAAGGGAGAGCACTTACACTGTCAAACATGCTGTCACCAACAGAGCAATTATCTGATGAAGCTAATGTTGTCATTGCTAGATTATGCTGTGTGCTGGAAGCACTTTGATCCTCCATATACACCCTTCAGTTGCACCATGTAATTAAGGAAGAGGTTTTTCAGTTCATGCAGGAGTGCAAAGAGGTGCAGCACCTGGAGTGTATCTCAGTGTAATCCTGCAGTGGAGAGGAGGATCTTCAGGATCTTAGTGGATTGCACATAGAAATGGTGTACACGAGAGCAGTGAGAAAGCAGCAGAGGAGAGCTTCTCTGCAACAGAATTCCAGCTGTACTAAAATACACATTGCTAGTTCTTTAAAACTGGTGATACTGATGCCTATCAAATTGATGTACAGTGCAAAGAACTGTTGTAAATGAACATTGCTCTCCTAATATGTGGCTTATCTGAGCACCTCTTCTCAGGGCAGCTGAAAGCTGTTGTTCAGTATGATGTATTCCAAACAAACCTGCATGCCAAACACTTAGGCAGTTTGTCTAATAGAAGCCATAGTCTGATTACAGATTGGAATTAGCGTTCACCATTGCAGAGCTCCCACCACACTTCCTTTTGTAGTGGCTGCTGAAATAATTATTATTACTGGTTTTTAAAATTACCTTTTTCTGGGATTTTCTTTGCTTTCAGAGCAGCATAAAGCAAATGTCTTCTGGCAGAATATTGCATGGCCTGTTGCTGTCACACATTTTGGCAGCACAAAGGAATTATGAGACTTTCCACTTGACTCATTACCTGATGAAAAAAGTCCAAATAATGAACCAATAACAGAAGTGAATTTAGCTGGGAGATTTAAAGGAGTATGTATGGGGAAAAGGGAAGGAGAAGCAGTTGGCTGGAGAGATCTCTTTTAACGGGCAATTCATGCTGGCCTGAAAACTAAAAGAGGTGTTCCCTTGCATTTGGAAAGTCTTTGCTGATCACCACAAATGTACTTGATCTGTTAATCTGGATGATGAGTATTAAATACACTGTCACTTTCTTATTACAGAAGCTGTTTGTTTGTTGTCCTGCATATAGCCTTGCAAGCAGCAGTTTATGGTGAATACACATGGGAAGTGTTTGGTTACTGCTGGGAGCTGGAGTTCCCCATCCACCTCCTGCTGCTACCCTACCTGTTGCTGGCTGTGAATATGTCGTTCTTCATTCTCTGCTCTTGGGCCAATCCTGGTAAGCTCACGCTGACAGTAAGTTTAAGCTATTTGAAAATGGAATCTAATTGATTTAATCATGCTTGATTTTTTTTTTTTTTTTTTTTTTTTGAGGAAACTACTATTACAGTTTTGTTTCTTTCACAGGTATAATAACCAAATCAAATCACACATCATTGATTAAAATTTATGCATATGATGCTGTATTGTTTCAGAAAGGTATCATGTGCCCTACATGCAACATGGAGAAACCAGCCAGATCAAAACATTGCAGTAAGAATTTTAATTTCATGGACAAGTATAATAGTAATAATACTTTTGCAAATTAACTTTCCATCAATAGCTAACTACAGTTTGCACAATATCTGTCGTGTTATGTAACTGACTGCCCACAGTGTTTTGTCTGTTTTCAGGAGGGTCCCAGATCACTGCTGCCGTTTGCCCATCCATGGGGCTTGTTCTCCTAATTACTGTCTCAGAGATTACTAGTTCTGAGGGTGTCATTTGGAGTCAGGAATAGGCAAACTTTAAACATCTAAAGGTTAAATGAAAAGTTGTCACCTCCCAAGTGTTCATTTTGTTTGTCTTGCAAAATTTGCTGTTATCTTCATCATTTAAAACAAGGAGGTACAGTTTCTACCTTTCGTGTGCTTTTGTTAGGCAGTGCTGTCAGAGAAACCCAAATGCTTGACCTACAGTCTTGGTTGGTGAGTAGGAGAGGAAATTAACTTCAGATCAGTTAGTGGTTTGAAGTTTTTAGGTGATATGTGATTGAAATTAATTTATTTGCTTAAAAAGCTACCATTATAAAGAAAAATATTAAATACCATTAAAAAGAGAAATATTTCTCTTTTTCTTGGATGAAAATTGAACTATACAGTGTAAAAATTATATTGATTACTTAAAAGCTAAATAACTGAACTGTCTTGTCACTCGCTTTCAATCAGGTTTATGTAATATCTGTGTACATCGTTTTGATCACCACTGTGTGTGGGTCAACAACTGCATAGGTGCCTTCAATACAAAGTATTTCTTCCTTTACCTATTGACACTGACTGCTATGGCTGCAAACATTGCAGTCATCACAGCAGCATTTCTCATCCAAGTGGTGCTGCTGTCAAATATGATGCATGGAAGTTACATTGATAACCAAGGACAAGAGCATGCTATTGAGATTCTCTTTCTCATTCAGGTAAGTATATGCTATCTGGGTTCTTTGCCCACCCTCCCCCCCCCCCAAAAAGAAAAAAGACTTAGCATTTTCTTTCAAGAATTTTTTAAGTCTAGGTGTTTTCAGAGACAGAATGCAGGCAGACTGTTGTTGGTAACCAGCTTATGTAGTTAGTTAAGTTTAAAAAGCTGAGATTGGAGAATACTTTAAAGATAGGACATTTTTCTACAAGCACTGCCTTCAGCTCTCCTGTTCTCTGGATTTTTGTCTCCAGACTGCTTTCACTCAACACATCTGATCCATAAAGAATGACTTTACATTCCAGTGACCATCTACTGCAGTAACATTTGTGAAATTGTTTACAATTCTTGAGATATCTTATTGGAGACAATAAAGCAGGACCATACTACCATGGAATTGAGATATTTTAATATTTTCTCTCATTTATAAACAAATGGTGGCTTTAAGTCACTGTAGCATTTGAGTCACTTGTATGTTGATCCCCTCACTCTTTCTGTAATATGGCAGTGTGGTGATAAGCAGCAAAATCTCCAGTATTAAATGTATGCATTCAGAGAAATATATATATATAAAAAAATAACCCTGCGTAATAGCAAGTTCTGCAAGGAAGTATCTGGAAATCTACTTGCTTTACTAAAAGATCCAATTAGGAGTGTACTATCACTGTCCTGGATAGAGGATGGAGCTATGACCTTTTCTCTGGGGCTGAACAATAATGAGTTTGTATGTGCTCTCATTTCAGACAACTTGTTGCAGCAGCTCTTATGTCATCATCTGATTTAGTGCTTCAACTTTTTAACTAAGCTATTATTTTCTTTTTTTTGCAGCACCTTTTCTTGATTTTTCCTAGGATTGTCTTCATGCTTGGTTTTGTTATTCTTCTCACTCTTGTACTGGGAGCATACTGCTGTTTCAATCTATACTTGGCCTCAACCAACCAAACATCTAATGAATGGTATAAATCTAGAAGATATGGGTGTTCTCACCATCTAGCATTGCAGCCTCAGGACAAACGAGTTATCTACAAAAATATTTATTCTAACGGAATCTGGATGAATTTAAAGGAAATCTTTAAGCCTCATACAGTATTGGAAAGAAAGAAGAAAGCATAAAGATATTACTCTTTTTTTTTTTTTTTTACTTTTTCTAAAAGACTATTTCAGGAGTATGCTTTGTGGTCCTAAAGGATTTTTGTAAAACAATTACTGTATTTCAATTAAGTATTAAAAATAATTGGAAAATACATTTTCATAAAGCTGACTAATCTTCATAAAACTAGTTTTATGAAAACTATGAAAACATAAAACTAATGTTTGCAAGTTTGTCTATAATACTACCCAGACCAGTTGTGACTATGACCTGTTAGGCTCTTCAGACCCAATTGCCGTACAGAAGCAAGTTGTACTGGAGTTAGGTTCAATTAATGAACATATACACGAGGAACTCTCTTTATTTCTATAGTTACTATTTGTAAACTGCATAATATATGCCACTCTATAATAGGCAAAATGAGCTCCTAAGTTATCTTGGCTTATCATAAATGAACAATTCCTGCAGATCTTCCAGAGATATCGTTGTGTCACACATGAGAAAGTGGTAAATGTCTGAATGCATTGATTTGTCAGTTACTCACATCCCTGCAGGAAGATAGCTCACAGCTGACTGCAATATTCTGATTAACAATGCCTCAGAAGAGCAAGAATTTAAGATGATTTATTCCTTTTTTTTTTTTTTTTTTTTTTTTTTTTTTTTTTTTTTTTTTTTTTTGGAGATCTCTGAGGTTAAGATCAGTCCTCTGTTTCCTTGCTCGAGGAGGGACTAATAGTAAAGTTGCTGGTGTGGAGAAAGACGTGTGGTCCAGCTAACTGAATCCTTTTCTGTATCTACACTAGCAAGGGAAGAGCTAACAAAAAACATTGCAATCTTTGAAGAAACATGTCATCTTTTTGTAAGTACCGTTACATTTGGCAAATGATTAACCCATACCTATTAGCAAAGTGTGGAGTAAGTTACAAGTATTTAATGAAGAAACATGATTACTGGCAGAATCTTAACCTGTAGAATCAATGTTGTTCTAGTACAAATTCAAAATAGTGTAGAACATGTTGATTTCAGAAAGGAAAGTAGTAAAAGTACTACTTATCTGCTAAATCTCTTTCTGATACTCAGCTCCAGCTCTTTCCTTTTCAGCTGTAGAGCCCCTAAAATGGTAGGCTTTTAAACCATGTCAGCATCCTGAGAAGGGTATTAGAAATTTGCTGCTGAACTCTGAAGATGCAAAATCCTGGCAGATTACACTTAATTCCTCTGGCATTCCTCATCTTCATTCCATTGTTTAGCATCTGTTTTCAACCATGTCTCAGGTATCTCTTTGTATTTTGGCCATTTTGCAGCAGAAGAAACTAGTTTTTTGAGGCTTTTTCTAGGGCTGCCTGCTTGCAGTCACTCGACAGGCTGCTTTAAAAGCGTAGTGGTAACACAGCCTTCCAGTCCTATGCTGGCATCATCTAGGTGAACACTGAAAAGCACTTACCCGTGTCCCTCAAGAAAACAATCTGCCTTGAGGTTGTAAGGCCTGAAGTAAATGGTGTCTATGCAGACAACCTTTTGAAACCTCGCCACTTTGGACTTTAACCAGAGATTGCTCTAAAGTTCTCTGGAGTATAGGAGTCTGTGGTCATTTTTGTGAAAAACTGAATGTGCTTTACTCACCCAATGATTAAGCACAGTGTTAAGGGGGCCCGTTATTTTCTTCCAGAAATTATTCTCTGGGTCATAAACTCAATACAGCAGAAATTGAAAGAATATAAGAAGAACTTTAAATAACTTTATTTTTATAAATGTATTTATTTACATGCTGAATCTGTACAATAGGCAATTAAAAATCTGTATAGGATTTAAAAAAAATCATGTACAGTATGGCTTTACACATCAACAGGCTAGCTCTCAGAGTAGCCTGTTTGGCTAGGGTACAATGATGCATTCTTTCATAGATCAGTACGTAAGGCTAGTTATCCAGGAAGAAAAAAAAAAAGAAAAACTAAAAAATTGCAGTACCATGCCTTACAAGGACTAAAGTAGTGAGGTTAAAGGCATGGAAGTCTTCAAGTGGTGGTGAATTCACACCAGAAGTCCTTAGGTTTGGTTTTCTTGTTTTGTTTTAATGCATATGATTAAGTTATGTGGTCTCTTATGAGAGACAACATACTTGATTCAGTTTCTGAATTCTTTTAAACACCAGAACACTATTGTCCTGTGGTCAGAGGTAAATGCTTTGCAAAGGATAGTCCTTTATTTGAGGCAGCTGTACAAAATACTGAGTTAGACTGTCAAATATGACATATCAGTCACTTCCACAGTATAACCATGCAGAGGCTCTTAACTACTGTTATTTCCATTTAAAATAGAAAACACTTCAGGGCTGTACCATCCTGTTAAGCCACTCATCTGTAGAAGCATTCACTCCCTTGCTCTGCAAACAATTACAATGGCAAACTTAGGACTGATCAAATTCCCCGAACTGGAGAAACATAGTATGTTTTATATTAAGGTCTGTCATTCACTACGTGCTCTTCACTATACAATCACAGTCTGGACTTCGACCTCCCCCTCCTGGGAGGCAATCACAAACTCTCCTGCATGTTCCATTATTTCAATGTCCTCAGATGCAACCATTGTCACTGTTGCTTCTTCTGTCTCAATGCTACCCTCTGTGGTCAGCACTGCTCCTTCTCCGATTGCAGAAGCCAGTGTCATAGCGACCTGCTCCGTGAGGCTTTCAGGGGTCGCTATGGTGATTGTGTCTGCAGCATCTGTGGTTACTTCAGCATTTTCTGCCACTGTAACATTCTGTACAATGATCTGGTGACCAGAGTTTGCTTGATTTACTATTTGTTGCACAACCTTCATAATGTGGCTGTCAACCTACATTCAGAGAAAAGAGGCCAGGTTATTTCATGATTTGTTGTAATGTGTTAAAAGTACAGAAAATAATCATAGGTATAAACAGTATCTGATGACAAACAGTGCAATAGAAAAGTAGCATTTAATTCCAGCTTAGTCCAGCCATTCACTGAAGTTCTCATTATCACCCCAAGAACAGGACATTCTTAGAACACATCACACCTCATGTCACTTAAAGTGTTTTGCCAGGAGGGTATTTTCTCCAGTAAGTCAAACTTCCATTTATAGGAAAAGCTTGGCAGTGCACACTCAAGACATTCAAACTCAACGAACTACAATTCAGGAGACTAGCCAGTGTCTGATTTTGCAACAACCGTGACTATTTCTAGCATTCAGGAGTTCCTCAGGAGAATCATTTCCCAAAGGCTGAAGTGTTAATGCACAATTCTATTTACCTGGCAGGTAGGTTCTTGTGCATGAAAGCTATACAAGTTACTAGCCTCCACTGCTGACGGGAAATGGGGTCAGACCTTTGGTAAAAGCCAGTATGTCCAGTATTATGTTTTTTCACAGACAGGTTTGCAAAATTACATTTGTAGGTAAATGAATTACTTGAGGCCGAGTTTATTTAGCATATCTTTCAGACACTAAAAGCAATTCGTTTCATCTACAGCAAGGTTCCCAAAAGAGTAGTCTGTGTGTCTGCTTTACCTCATGTCTTGTTCCCTCTATTATTTCAGCAGCTTCACTAGTCTCCATGTCTTCAGTAGCAGTCTTGAAATATAAAATATGATTCCTTTATTAGATTATAAAAAAATCTTTTACTTCCAAGATGTAAGACAGTAAGATCTACTAAAATCTTCCTGTTTTCCCCCTCCATGATGCACTTCTCTATAGATAACGCTCTCAAATTCCCGCCAAATCACATTATCAAGATTTACTTAAAAGTAATGCAAAATGCTCACAAAATAGCATCCTCTCTTAGCAAGACCTTGCCAACTGGCAGATTCTTCTATTGGTAGCAGCCACAATGTTTACCATAGCAGTACTAAAGGGACTCAACAAATAGACTGTGTTATATCCTGCACAGATGAGAGCTGGCACTTTGTCACAGAGAAGGGAAAAAAGTGAAATGCATCTTTCCGTTGCTTCTGGCAGCCACAGCCAGTTAAAAACAACTGAATTTATTTTGGACAAAATCTAAATAGGGAGAGGAGAAAAGAGTAGGTGAAAGTTGAGGGAAAGTTGGAGCAAATATCTGAGGGCAGAAAATCCAAAGTAGTCTCAAGTTTTCAGTGTCTGGAGCTTCTGATTAACTGCTGTCAGTCCTCCCTACACTCATTTTCCTGCCTCAGTCACATGCAGGACTTCAGGAGGGAGAGAAAGTATGCTCCAAGTAGTCTCTTTCTGAATAAGATTACTCCTACTTTTTTCTAGGATCACACAGGCAGGGATAGCACTAGTTAGATTCTATTTTACTTTTTCCCAGAAGTCCAGATGAGAAATATGCACACCTGTGCAGCTATTAACTGACAAACCACTGTGCTCAGTTCAGAACAGCACAACTCTCTGCCCTACTTCTTACCTCAATGATGTATTCCTGAGTGTCTGCCACCACTGAAGAAAATTCTACCAAAACAGTATGAGGATCTTCAGAAATGACTGTTGCAGCTAAGTTGTCAGCTGACTGGCTCTCCTCAGATACCATCACTTCTTCGACCTCCTTCAAAGCAAGCAGGCAGCCACCTGAATGGTATTCCAAAGATGCCAGAAAAATTAGATTTTTTCATAACCAAATCAGATATCAGGAGTACCTATCAAATACTATGCAGCACTAGTGAAGATCCATTCAATAGACTGTCACTGTCAAATGACCAGCAGTCAGACAACAGTCATTAATCCTATCAAGACAGGCCAAATAATAGCCTAGATGAGGTCCATGCTACACCAAAGAACTGAGCCTCAAGAAGAGCAGCTGTACAGCGCAATTTCAAGAAATATGCAACTAAAGTCAGATGTGTAAAGTCATATAGGACTTCAAAAGCCGTATGTGAGAAACATACGATAGATTTAAGAGTTTTGGTAAGTTTTAAGTAGTGTCTTTACTGAAATTATATGCATCATCAGTTACTATGTACTCAGAAAATTCTTTCCCCCCAAGTAAGCATGTATTGTCCTTTACAATCTCTGTACATCATCATCACTACTCAAAGAAGTTTGAAAATCCACGCTTACAAGATAAACAAGAGAAGCAACTCCAACACCACTAATCCAATCAGGTGGGATTATCTTTAAGTACTTAGTATACTTAAGACATCTTCCTAGCAAAACATTATTTCATGTTTTTACAGGATTTCATATTTTTTAAAAAATGAGTATTTATTTAACATCAAGAAACCAATGGGCAAGTTTAGCCATAGCAGTATGTGCTAAATCCTAATTTTTGCCAAGTCTTCTCAGAAATCACACAGAAATCAAGCTCCTTCTGGCATTACTTTCTAAAAATGTTCTTTTTTTCTTTTTTTTTTTGTTCATACCCTTGGAACAGAACCATTTCAAGATTCAGGGCAGAGACTCCAGTACAATATAGGGTCTCTCTCCCCCATTTAGAACAGCAGCTACACTTCAGAGACCACATAAGGCAGAGTTTGGAGCAGAGAGTCCATGTGCTTCTGTGGTTAGATTCTTAACAGAAATTCTGTTTTGGTTATCTTCCTCTTTATTTAGATTATTCAGCTTTTATATTAGAACTGCCCTGCAGTTACTTGTCCAGCATGATTTATAGTCAGAAATGTCACAGCAGAAATACTCATTAATATAGATTAAAAAAAAAAAAAAAAAAGTATCTCCTCTTCTGATGCAACTGAGATGATGCAGGTAAGCAAAAGGCTGTTAGACCTTTTGTAAACATTTAACACCACCCTAAAAAATCATTACTATTCAAACAAAAAGCAGCTTGTGCAAACCAAATCATAAAAGAACACACACACACACTATCTCTCACCTTTGGTCTTTAAGTGCCTGTTGAGAGTGCCATGTTCTGCAAACCCTCGTCCACACTTGTAACACTTAAAAGGCTTTTCACCCGTGTGATGGCGGATGTGACGGACCAGCGAGCCCTTTTCCCGAAAGCCCCGACTGCAATACTGACATACATAAGGTTTATCTTCCAAATGCGTACGGAAGTGAACTTGCTGGGCATTCTGTACAAAGAGATGCAACAGAAGAGCAGCTAAAGAGAATGACAAACTCGGGCAAGCAGTATTTTAGCTTCCACTGTAACAGTCAACATCTTTAAGGACTTCTTCCCATCTACAACATGATAAAGATGTGTTTGCGTTACTTTTATGTAAACTGTTCATACATTGAACAGCAGTTTCTTCCCAAATATAAAGATTTATTAAGACTCTTCCTCTTTCCTTCACTAAAACAAAAGCGCCTTCTAAAGCTTCTGCCTGTATCAAAGGCAACTGAACCTGGGCATTTATTTTTTCAATAGTAAAGCCTGCTAACTTCTCCCAAACACGCTTTTGAAAGGAAAAGTCAGAAGGGAAGCTTGTTTTGAAAGGGGCACACCTTTGTCTTGTAACGCTTGCCGCACTTTGGACAAGAATATGGTCGTTCATCAGAATGCACCCTGCGGTGTCCCTTGACATGTGCAATGGTCTTGTAGAGCTTGCCACACTCTCCGCAGCGGAAACGCCTTTCATTCACATGCACTTCTTGATGCTTTTTTAACAGATACCCTTTTGTGAACTCTTTGCCACACTCCTCACACTTAAAAGGCTTGTAATCTAGAGAGAGAGAAAATGCAGCACATGGTTGAGTAGTATGAAAGCAAGAAAATTCTGCAGTCATTACTGCACCCAGATGGCACCACTCAGTGTCAGAGGAACTGAAATACCCTGCCACTACACAGTAAGAAATCAAAGTGATTTTACCCACCAGCAGCAGCAGCTCAGATCAAAATTATCAGGCTAATAAAAATGGTGCTGTTATTCACTTCAGGTCTTACAGGAAGCAAAGCTTGTCTTAAGCCCGTTCCTGGTGTTGCTGTCTGTAAAGATCACAGCTAACTGATGGCTGAAGAAGTCACAGAGTCCCTTCTCTCAACACAAGCAGAAAGCAGGGAAAAAGCTTGTCCCTTTGCCAACTGCACTGCCCTCTTATGCAGTTAAGCCCTTTCCAGATGAATATCCAGTACATGCCAGGAGAACAAAATTCTTGCAGGATTCTAACCTGGAGAAGGAGGGAAGTGATGTTTTCAGTTGAGCGTATGGCCTTCAACCCATTCCAAAATGAATTCACCTCAAACATTGCTCTTGTGGCTTTTAGTGCCTTTCAAAGAACTCTTCCAGACCATCAACCTGTTCTATCTCACTACCCTTTTTATGGGCCCTTCCACCAAATTTTATTTCCAGGAATGCAGTGTTCACTCCACAGCAGGCCCTCAAACATGGAACCTTCTTTACACTTCCTTTATATTTTCCTTCCTTTGTATTTCCCTCTAGCTTAACAAAAGTCAACTGCTCTAATCTTTTCAACATTTGTCTGTTAAGCATCAACTGACTTTGCATGGCTGAAGTATTCCTTGTGAAGACAAAGGATTTGGAACAAAGCAAGCCGTACTACATTTCAGACCGTAGTAAGATAGAGCACATTTTAGACAACACCATACGCAGTAGGACCTTACCTAAGTGTCCTTTGATGTGTGTTTCAAGGGATGTGGCTTCATTGAAAGCTTCACTACAGTGAGGGCAAATATAACTTTTGCATCCATTTGTTCTTTCTGTATCTGTCTATTGGGGAGAAAAAAAGTACAACATAATTGGGTTTTTTGTACTAGTGTGTTGCTAACCAAATTCCCATTAAATACACCACTTTAGACAAAGAAAAACAATCTATGTTATCAAACAGGAGAGAGAGCACAAACACCACACTTGCAGCATATTTGAAAAATTTAACTGTAAAAACCCCCTTATCCTTGACATAAAGGCACAGACACAGGCACAGGGAGAGATACACTGAGGATAACGTGCAGGGTGTTCAGGCTAGTTGCTGCTCTTCACAACCAAATTCAAGCACAGAATATAAAAAAAAGTTAACCTATTTACATAGCGAAGTACAAACATACAGACTCTGGTGGTTCTATTTCAACACATTGTTCCACACATGGCTCCTCTTCTGCTTCTATCACTTCATTTTCTAGTTCTTCTGTAGCAGCTACAGGAGGTTCATCTGGCTTTTGCATTTCTTCCATAGTGACTCTCTCCATCACAATTCCGGAATTCCTCATGGCCTGCCTCAGCAGATTCTCACTGTTCGCTTCCCCCTCACATGGCTGCTCCTCAGGATGTGACAACTAAAGCAATAAACAGTCCAATGGTAAGTACAGCAAATTCAAAGCAGCCTCTCTGTTATGACAGTAGTTATTACCAAGATAACTAACGCTGTGATATAGGATAAGAGCAACAAGGGAGTAAGTTTGGACTGGAGAGGGAGATGGAGCAAATCTATAATCTGAAAACATACAGCTCAAAGGATAAGCCTTTGCTCCTACTATAGTCTTGTATAAGGGCATGGTCAATAAAAACACGCTTTCAACTTATACATCATCCAGGATGCGGTGGAAAACCCTATGCATCCCCACGTATGCTATGCACATACTGCTAAGTCTCATTATCAAAAGTTTACCAGAAGCGGTCAGAGCTGGCAGTTTGCTGCCTTGGTTTTCTGATGAAAAAGGAAGCTATGTAACCATTTATTTCCAGCACACATTTATTCTAAGCATCTAAGAAAGTGGTGTTTATGAGCCAAAATAATTAAAAATATGCCTTTGCATAAAATGCATGAAGGGTATTTAAGAGAAATGACACTTACATCTTGGTCCAGAGATTTTGCATCAACGACAGGAAGTTCCTGCATTTGGACATGAACTTCATGAAGAACATTGCCTTTTGCATCTGTCACTAGATGAATCACAGGTGAGGTCTCGATCGATTCACTTGCAATTGATGAAACTGTGTCTGTGTTTGAACTACTGGATCCTTCAAGAAAAGCAGCAGAATGAATCATTTGGCTTAGTTCCAACCCCTCATCAATTTGCTGTGCCCTCCAAAAACATGCCTTGGAATATGAATATGGCAGACACAAAGCACGTATTTACAGCATCACTGACCTGCTGGCAAATCATCTTTATTGACTACTATCTCTTTGTTCATGTTGAAGCGAATTTTTTCGGTGCAAGGTGTCAGAGATTTCAGATGCCGAGTCAAAGCTCCCGATTCCCTGAAGCTTTTCCCACATTTCTTGCATTTGTAAGGTCGTTCATCTGGAAACGGCAAGAATCAAAACAATAGTATCAAATTAACTGTAACTGGTATTAGTTCTGTATCGTGAACTTCCAGAAGAACACTGCCCAGCTTTTTGCAACAAGTTGACTATGCTTAGTCCACAGCCTTGCATTACCTCCCAGAACCCCACACATCAGGGAGTTTGAGGTTCTCAGCTCAGCAAAAAGGGAAAGCAGCAGCTACAGGAAACTAAAAAACCTCACACCATGCATTCCAGCAATAAGGGGCTCTTATTTGGAGTACTATCTTACCAGTGTGACGCCGATGGTGTCGAATCAGAGACCCTTTTGTCCTAAAGGAAGTTCCACAAAGTTTACATTCATAGTCCTTTCTGCTGCTGTGGGTAATCATGTGAGCTTTGAGGATGCTGGCCTAGGGTAAGAATTTATTTTAGAAGATGTTCCAAATAGATAAGAAGTTAAAATTTCAACCATAAAACATAAATACTCCTTCTGAAATCAGAACTTTACTTTTGAAAGCACAACATGCAGTAAAAAACACACCTTTTATCGAGTCCTGAGGTACCTCAACATACAGCCAACCTAAACAACTTGCTAACTAGAACACAGTAAAATTTACACTTACTGTTTTAAATGTCTTCTGGCACAATTCACATACATATCGTCCTTCTTTATTAACCAGAAGCTTAACCTTTATCAGTTCTGTGGAAATATCCTGCTCCTGATCATCAGGATTGCCTTGATCTTCAGAGACTTCTTCATCAACACTACCATTTGGGTTTTCAAAAACATGGTCTCCTGCAACAATGACTTCTTTTATGTGCCCACTACCTAGGGAAAGGATATGAAGACAGTTATGTTCTTTACAGAAAAGAGCTTTGCATAGCTGGATCAACTTATTGTTTCACACAATAGGACAGAGAAAGAGGTACTTTAAAAATGGAACAGTTCCTTATAATGTTCTCGGTATTATAACAGAAGTATTAAAACTGACGTTTCCAGAACAGAGATTTAAATCTAAGTTGTGTTAAATCTCAGCTAGATGAGAATTGCACATGTGGCCTAAGGAAACCTTTCTGTTACCTCTTCAGGATAATCTCTAAGTCCAAACCATATAAAATTTCATCTACCCAATTACAATGCAAATCAAATACAAGAGGACACACTACTAACTTAGCTGGGATACAAAAGCAAGTACCTCAAAGCTTACCTACTATAGCTGATGCATTATTGATTTCCTCTGCTATTGAAGATGCTTCAACAACTATATGAGCAACAGTTATGGACTCCTCAACAGAAGGAACAACCTATTGTAACAAATAACGTTTTAGTAGAAGAGCTTTGTTTCTTTTAAAGCTGTCACATTATTTTCTCTCCCCTCTAACCCAACAGACCATGGCATCCTAATTACTGAACCACAGGGCTTGGGGAGAAGCTTGCTGTCACCTTTTGTACTTCTTGGTTGAGAAGACCTGCCGAGGCAGCAGCAAGAGCTTCTGGAGTGCGCTGGCAGATCTTCTGCAACTTGTGCTGAACAAATTCCTCCAAGGAGGTGAACTCTGACTGGCAGCGCCCACACTTATGGACATCATCCTCGTCTGCAATTTGAAACAGAGTCATTAGCTCTGGGAAAAACGCGGCGCATATCAAGTGCGTGACTTCACGCCAGAAACGTTCGTGTCCGCTCGTTGCGGTAAGCCTGCAGGCGGGGCAGCCAAGGCCCGGGGGCGCGGGGGGTGCAGCTGCCCGCGCCCCGACAGCGGGACGCGGCTCCGCAGAGGCACACGGGCTGCTACGGCGGGCCGGGCCGCAGGCCACCGCCGGTGCGGCTTGGCGAGGCGGGGAGAATGCCTCGCTGGGGGCCAAAACCCGCCGAGCCCGGGGGGGCTGCGGGGCCCCGGCCGCCGCCCCGGCCGCCCCGCCCCGCCCCGCCAGTACCTTCCTCGCTGAAGGGCGCCGGGAGGCTGAGGAAGGCGGCGGGGCCGGCGGGGGCCGCGGCGGGGCCGGAGCCCGCGGCCGCCGCCCCCTCCCGCGCCTCGGCCGCGGCTGCCGTAAGCCCCGCCGGCCCCGCGCTCGTTGCCATCGCGGCCTCCATGTCGCAACGAGCCGCACCGCCAAGATGGCGGCTTTACGGCCGTATCGTCATAACAACGGGCCCGCGTGTGCCCACGGGACCGGCGGCCTTAGGGGCTCGGCGGGAAATGGTGCCGCAGCACGGGGGTTCCGGCCGCGCGGGGGTTCCGACCGTCCCCGGCACCGCTCCACGGCGCGGGTGTGTGTGCGCACCACACCGCACCGCCCCCCCAAACCCGGCTCCTGATGACCTTTGACCCCTCGGCGACCCTGAGGGGGCTCCCTCATGAGCCCGGCAGCGGGCGGGGCTACCGACTCGACGGCCCAATGGGCTGTGAAGTGCCCGGAGCGGAGGCGGCCGCTGGCCAACGGCAGCGCGCGGTGGGCGGGCCTGTGAGGCGGGCTGCCCAATGAGAGCGGGGCAGAGCCGGGAGGCCCCTCCTCCCCCTCCCCACACACGCACGCAGTCGGCCCCGTCCGCGGGGCGGGACGGGGCTCGGCGACGGCCAATGGTGGCGCGGCCGGCGCGCGGCCGGCGGCCAATGGGAGCGGGCGCGCGGCTGGGCGGCCAATGAGGGCGCGAGCGGCGCGCGGCGGGCGGCCAACAGGGGCGCGCGCGGGGGGCGGGCGCGCGGCGCGCGGGCGGCCATGGCGGCGGGCGGCGGCGGGCGGCAGTGCCGGCGGCTGGACGGCGAGGCGGCGCGGGCCGTGCTGGGCGCCGCCGAGGCGCTGCTCTTCGACTGCGACGGCGTGCTGTGGCGCGGCGAGGCGGCCGTGGCGGGCGCGGCGGCGGCGCTGGGCCGGCTGGCGGCGGCGGGCAAGCGCCTCTGCTACGTGACCAACAACAGCAGCCGCACGCGCGGCGCCTACACGGAGAAGCTGCGGCGCCTCGGCTTCCCGCCCGCCGAGCCGCGCCACGTCTTCGGCTCGGCCTACTGCGCCGCCCGCTACCTGCGCCAGGCCCTGCCGCCCGGCGCCGCCGCCTACGTGCTGGGCAGCGCCGCGCTGGGCGCCGAGCTGGAGGCGGCCGGCGTGCCGCACCTGGGCCCCGGGCCCGCCGCCCTGCCGGGCCCCGCGCCCGCCGACTGGGCCCGGGCGCCGCTCGACCCGGCCGTGCGCGCCGTCCTCGTCGGCTTCGACGAGCACTTCAGCTACGCCAAGCTGTGCCAGGCCCTGCGCTACCTGCAGCGCGGCGGCGCCGCCTGCCTGCTCGTGGGCACCAACCGCGACCACCGCCTGCCCCTCGAGGGCGGCGCCGCCATCCCCGGTGCGCGGCGGGGGGGAGCCGCGGGGTCCCCAGAGCGCGGGGGAGCGGCGGGAGGGGCGAGCCGGGGGCCGCCGCGGGGGCCCCAGAGCGCGGGGCTGCCGCGAGCGTTGCACCAGAGCAGGGAAGGCAGTGTGGCAGCTTTCCCGCACCTGGCAGTCCCTTTCCGCTCTTGCACGTGTAGATCGGGTTTTACGCGCTGCCACGTGTGTCGCTGCTTGAGTCGTTCTGCCTGCACGCACAGTGTTCACAAAATATCGTGTGATTTTTCTGCTCTGCCCCATCTGGGTGTTGACAGTCTTCTGTGGTCTCTAATCAGTAGTTTTCTATCCTGTCTCTAGGGACTGGTTGTCTGGTAAAAGCAGTGGAGACGGCGGCCGAGCGTGAGGCATTTATTGTAGGCAAGCCCAACCGGTACATGTTCGATTGCGTGGCCAGCGAGTTCAACATTGATCCTGCTCGTACCATCATGGTGGGAGATCGCCTGGACACCGATATCCTCATGGGAAACAACTGCGGCCTCACGACGCTGCTCACTCTCACAGGAGTCACCACACTGGAAGAAGTGAAAGGTCACCAGGAGAGTGACTGTCCTGCCAGGCAAAGCCTGGTTCCTGATTACTACGTTGATAGTATAGCTGACCTTCTTCCAGCACTGGGGGATTAAAATAGCAAAACCCTTACAGCCTTCAAAGCGGTACCCTGAGGAGGGCCCTAATTAATCACCTTGTGACAGTAACGTACTCAGTATACCACCAGAAATTGGCCACCCTTAGCTTTTTAAACTTCCCTTTCTGTATGATTTCTGTTTACATCTTGGTCTTCTAAAATGCACTTTGAAATGAAGAGGGCATTATGGTGTCACTCAAGTCCTGTTGGTTTGGGACTTTTTTATTATTATAAGTAATACATATATCTAAATACATGCGATACTAGGTGTTTCTGTCTTCTAGACTGAGTTGAGGAAACAGCAGAGTGATCTGAGGAGATGAACCCAACAATTTGCAGTATGTTCTCTTATGGACAGACTGTAACTCAGTCTTGCTTATTCAGGGAAATAATTCTTTGAGTGTGTAGTTACTCAGTGGCTGTGTTTGGAAATGCTTGCAGTGGCTGATGTAGCTAGAATTTGACCTTAGATTGTTTTTTCAGGCTGGGTCTGATTCTAGCAGTGCAGCCCATTGCAAGTGTGACTTCAGGTCAAAGAAACTGAAATCTGTCTCCTTTATTTGACCATAAAAATTGCACTTGTGATGCAGATTAGGATGATTTCTCATGCAAAATGCAAATGGTATCTTCTGTATACTGTATTTGTCCAGGTATTGGATGTATATGTAAAGTACACATACCTGCAAGAACTATCCTGATCCTAAATATATATCAGAATATATTTAAAATATGAACCTAAGTATAATATATGATAATATATCTTGCTTCCCAAAAGGGAGGATAAGAGGAATGTACTTCACTCATCACTATAGGTTTGATTCTTGTAAGCTTTTGCATTTGGTAATGTAGAAAGTATGTAATCACATAGGACGATCCTGCACTAATACTGCTTCCCCCAAATAACTGGATTGATTAGACATGAAGTTCTAAATTTTATTATGCTTCCTTGCTGGCTCAGCATCAAAATAATTGCTTACCTTGGCTTTATTTGTAGAATATGAATTAGGACTCAGTCTACAACAGATGAATATAATTCACAATGCTATTGCTCACCAAAGTAAACCTGTATTGGTTAAGTGTGATAACAGCACAGTGCTTCCTTTGAATACCTGCTTGTAATATCTTCCTTGTGTCTAATGTCGGGCCCTGGCAACTGTTGCTTGTCTGGAAAGAGTGCCTGCTCAGGTGGTTGTTTTATTTTCATCTTTAGATACGTTTTGAGCGATACGCAGCTCAGGCTACAGGATAGTGGGGGGGGGGGGGTTTGTTTGTTTTTTTTTTAGTTGGCTGAATTGAAGGCCACAGTTCAAAATTTTTGTATCACAGAATTAAGTGGAAAATAAAATATGCAAATACTGTGTTACTCCATAGATTCCACTACTGGCAGTTTAAACTTAAATGCTGAACTTCCCTCATCGCCAGCTGTTTAGCTGTATAGCTCTAGCAGCGTATTTGATACCATTTCCTTCCACTCAAATACTAGAAATAAGTAAATTTGCCACCTTGTTTGTACAGCAATAACTATGCCATTCATAATGTCTTTCAGTGTTACTGGAATACTCTCTGGATCTTATAAAAGACTCTTCATTTGTAACTCGGAGTTGTGTAAGGAAGCATGAATAACGTCTTTCCTGTTTGTGTCTCCACCGAGAAGGCTTACGAAAGTCACAGGGAAATGCTTATCAGGTAGAACTTCTGCGTTCCCTAAGTAACATAGAAATAGACATAGTGGATTCACTGCGGTTAGGGCTAACTTAGCAATGCATTCTCTGATTCACTTCCTAGTTTTGGTGCTTATGATTTAAAAATAAGTAACGTAGTAACTCCAAGTGAGGTGGTCAGCCTTGTTGAAGCGGCGCACTATCCTGTCTGAGAACTGTTCACTGTACAAGGGAACCATTACCTCGATTCACTGTTCCCCACATATACTGAAATGTGTTGGTGAAGGTGTCAATTGTGCTTCAGAAGTTTCTGTATCAACTTTCCAATGGTTTTTGATCCTCTACTTGAATTCACATTAAACTTAGAAACCTACTTTTCTCTTGCATTCTTCTTGTTTTGTAATCTCTTCTGCCTATGTAACAGTACTTTGTTAAAATTGTAGGAGTTAAGGATATGGCTTCAGTCTTCATCATCTTTACTCTTGACACGCAATTTTACCAAAAAAAGGGCGGGGGATATATTTTAGGTGTCTACAATGGTGCTGAGCTCTTAGCACTGAGCTGGTAGCTCAAGGTCATGTTTTTGCAGTGCTTTCTCCTTCTTACAAATGCTTTTACAAATAACCTTTTATAAATGGTTTCGCTTAATTTTTGTGCCTTAGAATAAGGATGGTGCAAACTTCATGGAGTAAGAAAGTGTCTGCTGTGTGTCCATTTAGAAATCTCTAGGGGGACGATATTCTGTATTTTACAGCTGCTTTTCCAAGTTTCTTGGGCTAGGCCTCGCTGCAGCAGAAATCAGCTGGTAGACTGCAGTGGAGGGGACTGCTCTGTGCTCCTCTGTAATCTCTGGCTTTGCAGAAGTAGATCTGGTGGTTGGGCTGTTTCAACACTTCCGTTTCTTCAGAGCGGCAGCTGTGGTGTGCTGCAGTCTCATGTTTTCCTTTTAATTATATTAAAAAAGAGTGATGGTTGACTCTCTTGGGCCATAGCATTCAATTAGGCCCATTAGCATTCAACTTGTCAATAGAATCCAGGTAGTCCCAATACATTGAAATCACAACTTAGTCACAAGGTACTAGAACAAGATTGTGATTTTTACAATTAAATAGATTACCTTTGACTTACAGACCGAAGTGTACAAGAGGCCAAGTGGGGAGAGAAGGGGAGCGCTAGTGCTTCGGCAGCGTGAAGCTCTAGGATGAGCTGCCGCCTTGGTTGAATTTGATCCGTCTTGGGCCGTGCTCTTTTGGAAAATGTCCAAACGCTAAATCTTTCCTGGACAGACAGTATGTGAAGGAATTCTGTTGGACTGTGGCTTGCCTCTCTTGGGCTGTTTGGCTGGCTGGCAGGTCTCCATAATACAAAGCTCTCACGGGGGCTTCCAGACTAGCTAGGATAATTTTAAGGTCTGACTACCTGGGAAATGTGTTCCCTGTGGGGTAATGCTCGTCACTGGAAATGTGTGCGGGTTGGAGTGTAACTGGTGTTGTGGCGATGACTTTGCATCACAAACTCTTTTCTGGGATCTGAACGAAGCGAGAGCTGGAGGTGGAACATGAGCTCGTCTGTACAGGCAAGACTTACAATGCGCTAGTCTGCAGGATAAACAGTTGGCTTCAGCCCACAGAGCTCTGACAGCACAAAGTTCATGTTGAAATGCAGAAATAACTGATGACAAGGGCAGGCTGCCACTTCTTCCCTATTCATTTTATCTTTTAATGAGACTTATCCAGTCCCACTGTAAGCATGTGCCAGCAGGGCAGGCATACACAAAGACTTTGATTGTATTCTACCTCAATACCTCCAGCTGGCTCAGAAGGTAAGCAGGAAGAGTGTTTTTATACCAATGACAGCATCTCTCTACAACATTGGGTTTTAGCCCTCCCTTTCTTTCTCCTCTCCCAGGTCGCAGCTCTAAGGTTTCACCTTCTGTGCAGGTCTGAGTTGAGGAGCACCTGACTGGAGGTTTCTGTGACCATAAGGGACACGTATTAAGGTGTTTCCCAGCTGCGTGCTTTGGCTTCCCAGGCACGTCTGGAGTTGAAGATCATGCGCAGCCTGTGCGTTGTCAGGAGGCAGAGCCGCGGGAGCGAGGTCCTGCTCTGAAGTGGAGGATGGAGGGTATCAACAGCACCAGCAGTATCGTTTCTTCCGTAAGTACCCCTGGGCCCCCAGTCATCGCAGAGTTCTCGCTCTGCGCTCGCTTGGTAACTATTCCTCTTTTTAAGGGGTGAGCACTGCAGTTCCTGTGGATCCTGGTAAGATTTTGTTCACCACCTCTCCAGGGCCCACCACCAACTTCATCAATCCACAGTTCAGCTCCTGCTAAGGCAGCTGAGTCTCTCACCTGGTTTTTCCTGTAAGTGTCTATACTTACATGGCACCAAACGATTGTAGAAAAAAGCAGGTTGCCTGGGCAGAGCAGTCAAATTAGACATGCGAAAGAATCACAGCCTAAGTGCTGCAACGCCACTAGCGATGTGTGTGCACATGCAAAGTGCTCCACAGGCCTCCAGAAACCTGCCAAGACACGGGACTTGCTGGATTTGTTTATTTTTATTTCCTATTTCCCAACTGAGGCAATTTCAGTGTTGAAAATCTAGCAATTATTGTAATGCTTTGGTTCTGTTGCATTTGAATTGGTAAGATTTCAGCTGTACTACAGTTTTAGGTTTTTTAATACTCACTGCTTTTTTGGTGGAATATATTTAGAACTTGCACATTACCAAAAAATGGAAAGAAAAGAAAAAGAACTGACCAGTAGGTTTGCAGAGCTTGTTTATTGTTTGACTGTAGCAAATCTAACCACCCGAAACTATTAGACTCCTCTACAAGCTTTAGAGGATTGAGAAACAGACTTCCCTCCTCCCTTTTTTTTGTGTGTGGGCTTACTGTTATGATTATGGAAAGTGCTGCCTTTCTGCTTTGTAGAAATGATTTTACGTGCCAATAAATTACATTAAATTGTTTTAGTATAAGAATTAAACTGATTTTTATATCATGCTACTAGAAGCATCAACATGATGCCAAGCTTATTTTACTTCAAATAACAGCTTGTTTTGCATTAAGCAACAACTTTATCCAGAAAATAAAATATAAGTAAATATATGGAAGGACAATGAAGTAGATAAGATTGCCCCACACAGGATTGCTTCAAATGCTGATGATTGTTTTGGAAATTTCTACTATAAAATAAATTCTTTTGATGATTAAAGTGTAACAGCAGCCCCCATTTGTGAAAAGCTTCTTGTTTTTGGCCTTTCCTCAAAGGTTTTGTGATGTCTGCATGTTTCCTCATCTACATGAGGAAAATGGTCAGCTGGAAGAGTGCTTTTCGCTGGGATGTCAGAACTGAAACTCCAGTCACTGTGCCGTAAAAACGATGTTATTCCAGGATTGTTACTGAGTTGTGGCAGTTCTGTGGGTCCATTTCTGTATTCAGACATCCCCAGCAGTTTGCGTATAGTCCTGAGAGTGCCCAAATGATTTCCTTTATAAATAAGGCATGTGTTTTATAGCACAAGGATAAACCGCGGAAGAGTCAATTTTAACTCCTGTTCTTTCCTTATTCTGCCTTGGCTCCCAGGACAGGAGGTTCCCAGCACAGTTCAAAAATCTGTCCAGGACATTCTGGATCATCTTGTCCATTGCCTTGTTTTTTGCAGTTGTTGGCATCAGCGTTGCAGGGATTCTCAGCTTGTCCCAGAGCTCTGCCCAGGTAAGGGACCCGGACCTAGGCAGGGACAGACCCTCGTGGTCGGACACCCTTGCCCGGAGGGAGGAAGGGGCTGAGACGGGGGCTGGATGCGGCCCCCTCTCCCGCTCGCTCAGGCGCGTGGGCAGTCTGCTGCGACCGGAGCTGCAGAAACTCCCCCGAGGCGCCAGGCAGCGGCTGCTGCATCGCCCCCCAGCACGTCTGCCAGAAACCAGAGCTTAAATTAGAGCAACTTCAGTGCATCGTTAGCGCTACAGGCATGAGCTGCCGTTTTGCTAAGCAGGCAAATTCCCATGCGTCGCTGGAGCGAGAGGGGAAGCGAGCAGCTGCGGAGCAGCAAGCAGCGGCTGCCTGGGAAAGCTGGTTCAAGCTCCCTTCGGTGCACAGAGCCCCGGAGCTCGGCGAGCCCCTTCGCTAGCCAGCACCTGGGCTGCGTGCAGGGCGCTGCCTGCAGCGCAAGGACCCCGGTGCTAAATGCAGCATCTAAATGCTTTTTATTCTGGGTGCGTTGGTCCTTTCTCCTTCCCAGCTGCAGTTCGAGCTGGGGCAGCCGGGGCTGCCCCAAACCCGTCCTCCTTCAGTCGGAGCTTGCTTTCTCCCTGGCTATATAACTTGGGCAAGCGGCATGGGCCGGCGAAGCGTCCGGGAGGGGAGACGCGCGCGGAGCCCGGGCGGCTGTCGGCCGGTGCCGCCCTCGCTCTGCGCTGAGGTCGCGCGGCCGGCATCGCAGGGCCAGCAAGGCTCCCCGAGGAACCAGTCAGCCTTCGTGGATGGGTCCGGGAGCGCCGTGACTTACTACGTAACCTCGCGGAGCAACCGCACCTCCGCCGTGCTGTACGACGGCGAGAACGTAAGCGCCTTGGGGCAGCTGGGCATCTCGCCCGCACCGCGGGGAGGGCGGGCAGCCCGCGGAGGCAAGCGGAGCCCAAACCGGGCTGCTGGGGTTTGAGCACGAAGCGTGGGCCGGGACCGGCTCTGAGCTGGGAGCAGCCACGACGGTCGCTGCTTTGTTAGAGGAAAATAGCACAGGAGGAAAAGAGATGCCCATGTTTGAGCTGGCTGTTGATGGGGGACGATCTGTCCTGCAGGGCTACGTGTGCTACAAACCCGCGGAGCAGCGCGCGTGCTACCTGCGGAGGATGGACTCCTGGGACCTGCAGAACCTCCGGATGGCTCTCAACGCGTCCGAGCAAGGAGTGAGCAACTGCTGCGACCATCCATGGGGCAGCTGGGTGGAAGGGGAGGAGGGGTCAGGTCCTGCAGCAAGCCCCGGCTGTCTGAAAGCCCTTTTTGGGGTGGACCTGTTCACGCAACAGGAGATCCTCAGGCCCCAGCCTGGCAGATGTGCCAGGACGCTGCCTCTCCCACCGAGGCAGACCGGGGGCTGCAGAGCGTCTCGGGAGGAGGTAACGGGGCCGCTCCTTGCAGGTTGACCAGCCGCCGCTTCGGAATAACCAAACCAAGTACTACCGAGAGTTCCTGGGCATTTCGGCACGGAAACCGGTGGATCCGAAAAGCTTGGGGGAGGCTGTCCAAAACCTGTGCGAAGAGACCCCCATCTTCTGGGCCAGGCGAGGGGAGGGTAAGTCACGGGCCTCTCAGTCCTGCCCGGTTTGCCCGATGCAGCCTGCTCGCGCTGCAGACCGTGACGCGCGGCAGCCCCCCGCCGCCCTCCTCCTCGCCGCAAGCGGCCCGCGGGGCGCCCGTCCTGTTTCGTGCCAGCTCTTGCCCAGAGAAGGGCCGTGCCCCGGGGCTGCGCGCTCGCTTGGCTCTCTAGGGAGTTACCCGCAGGACAGCGAAAGGCTTCCTCTCACCGTGTTTCTGTCCTTGCCCGTTTGGCAGATCCAGGGAGGCAGCGACTGATCTACCTTTGCATTGACATATGCTTCCCAAGCAACGTTTGTGTCTCTATCTGCTTCTATTACCTCCCCGAGTAAGTCCTGTGGCCACGGGTGCCCCCTCGTCGCTCCGCATACTTGAACCGACTCCTGAAAAACCTGATTTCAACAAGGAAGGTAACATCTATGACATCCCCGAAGCACCTCCCGCCCTTTCATACGGCAGTTCGAGAGAGTTTAGGAAAACAACAGAGCTCTGTTCAGCTTCGTCGGTACAGACATTTTATTTGCAGCTGCGCTCCAGGGCTGCATCTCACGTGTAGCTATCAGTAGATCTAGACACAGACGGATCGTGGGGAGTAGCTAGTGTTTTATGGCCACGTGCCCTGTTCAACACAAGGTTATCACTTGGCCGGGGCTATTAATTTTGTCAGAGCGCCATTCTCGAAGCAAGTCTGTGAAATACACTTTGAATAAAGGGATTGCAAAACGAGAACAGCCGCCCTTCCTCTCTCTGTTCAGCCCGTTCCACCGTTTAGAAAGGCTGATGGTTTTTTCAGTTTGGGGTACATGAACGTCACAAAGCTGCCCGCAGCAGTGCCACAGGAGAGCCTCCAGCTATCTGCCCCCAGCCACCCTCCCAGGCCCGTTCCCTGCTGTCCAAGTGGGTCATTCAAGGTCAAACGCGTTTCGGTTACGATCTGCTCAGAGCCAAAGCCTGGTCTTGTTCCAGGCAGATGCAGCTGCTTCCGCCATCTCCGTCGGAGGAGGGGATGGTTGCAGGTGTCTGTCGGGCTCCTGAGGGTGCTTGTCATCCCAGGACAGGGGAAAACGAGCCGAGGCCCTTTCTTTCTTGCACACAGTTGTTAACCCAACACGCTGTCGTTGAAAGCAAGGCAGACAACTGCTTTCTGGTGGCCGCTGTATTCCCTCTTGATCTCTCCTGTCTCCACGCACCAAAGTCTGGCCAGGTTATCCGAGGAAGCTGGAACACAAAGTGAAAACAGGAGCAGTGGGACAGGTTACAACATTCTTTCAAACATTTTTGTTTTTATCTGCAAGAAAGACTGTCAGACTGTCCTCTTGCTTCACTCAACACAGTTATTAGAGCTGTTGATGGCAGACAAGGAGCCATACCCAGCAAGGAGCTTAGTGCGTTTCCGTACGTGGGGTTTTAAGCATTCTGCAGAAAACACTGTGGTGGTAGGTACAACATGGATGTTTTGAAAGCACTATCATGCTGCAAACACTGCAAGCAGCATTGCTACCAGGTGAAATAAACAGCACACACGAGGGTCATCACTCCAATTTAAACAGGAGGCAACAGACGTCCTGTTATGGTACAAGCAAAGGGAGCTGGTGTAACGGAGGGGGTTTCTCTCCTCATCTGCGCAGGGGCGCTAGGGGTTGGTGAGGAAGCAGCGTGCCCCGCCAGGCAAATCACAAATCCCGCGCTAGTGCACAGCCCTCCTGCCAGGGCTCCTGGAGTAGTCCACATCGACTCGCTGGCAACGGCGGCTGCAGAGCCAGTGCCTTACCTGTGACGATGTACTGGGAGTCCCCAGAGAAGGCGCAGTCCCACATCCAGCCACGAGAGGTTTCCCCGGGGTTATTGCTTTTAATGCTCAGTTCTGTCATCAGAGAGAAGTTTGAAGTCCTCCATATCTTGCACGTTTGATCTGCAGAACATGTAGCCAAGAGCCTGCAAGGGAGAGATGCACACGAGTAACCTTGTTATTCATTCTGCATGCCTAAAAGCCTCTCGTTAATGCGGGCCTGGAACGGTAATGAACTGGAGACCTGCATCCTTCGTAATCAGATTTCTTTGCCCCTGTATCATCTGCTTTATGAAATTCATATCATCTGCTTTTTGAAATTCAAGTTAAACAGATTTGGTGAATGAGTATGCCAGGTTCATCACCTTGCTCTCAGAGCTCAGCAGACCGATCCCAGCTGCGAATGCAACTCACGGCTGCAAAACCTGCTAAGGCTTCGCAGAGCACTTCTGGGATGCCAGTGCGAGCACCCCCTGTCCCGCTCGCTGAGGGGGAGCTGCAGAGCCAACACGCGCCTGCGGCGGGGGCCCAGAACAGACCTGCTGCCGGCCGCGGAGGCGAGCGAGCGGCTGGCAGTCACTCACGTGGAATCGGGGCTGAACTTGCACTGCAGGGCGTAGCGGTTGTGCGCGGGGATCTTGGTCTTGGGGATCAGCTGGGTCACCTCCTCTCCGATGCCGCCCGTCAGATTCCAGACGTAACAATTTCCCTGCCAGGAGACAGGAGCTGCCGTCAGAGCGGGATGCGCCTGCCTGCAGGGGGGTTCCCTGTTCCAGCCTGCAGAACCGCAACGCAGCACAAGCTGCACGTGAAGCTGGTACGTGGAAACCTGCTGCCTCTGCCCCACGAGGCGCGTGCCAGCAGCTGCTGCAGCACCAGGACGTCCCACGGGCCACGCTTGAGGCCACCTGAACTTACCGAGCTGTTGACGGCCGCCATGTAACTGGCGTCAGGGTCAATGTGAACCGAATTCACGGAAACTTCAGGCTCTGGGATCAGTTGCTCATTGTGGTCCGTCTTCAGGTCCCAGATGTGAATAGCACCGCTCTGATCACCCACGATTAGCTCTGCCTGCAAGAAACGGACAACCTCGTCTCCCGAGGAGCAGCCCCACGAGCAGGCGCCGAGGTGCACAAAGCACCCCTAAACTTAGGCAGGACGCGAGGGCGCCGAGGGCAGCCGAGTTCTGGCTTCAAGCCCTGGGGCCTTGCCCAACGACTGCCCAGCGCAGGGGCACTGCAGAGCTCCGGCTCTCCAGACAGACGCCAGCCGGCTGATCGCCCCCGCGCTCTGCAAAGAGGCTGCTGCCTTCTCAGCGGCATTGGCCGATTTTACGAACCACGGCACGGACAGCTGCCGCCGGATCTCCAGAACAGCGGTCCGGCTACGACGCCAAACGCCATTCACCGAAGCCAAACGACTTGCACGGCTCCTGCGGAGCGGGCACTGAGGTGCAAGCTGGCCAGCGAGCGGCAGAAGCGCGCAGGGAGCTGAAAAGCGCATATAGGGCAGAAACGGCTCCTGGGTGCCTCGGTCGCCAGCCCCCTCCCAGCACGGCTACGGCAGCCGCAGTATCCCCGAGGCCTCGACAAGCCTCTCCAGCCTCGGGCAGTCGGGGTCGCTCCGCAGCAGAGAAGTGCAAGGAGCGACGGAGCTCCGGGCACCGCCGCCGCCGGCCCGACCAGCGCTGCTCTGCTCCCAGACCGGCGTTTCCCTGGCTGCTCAGCGGCACTTTAGCTAGCGAGGACTCGCACGCTACATCCGTGCGCGACGGCAGTATCTTGTTTCAATCTAACGCATCCCCGCAGCAGTGGCCCTGCGGGAGGAGCGACGTGACGGGCGTCTCGGTGACGGGTGATCAGGCTGCAGCTCGCTTTCCCCTGGCTACAGCGTGAGCTTCAGCGCTTCCCAGCCCGCCTCGCGCTGCTGGTTCCTCTCCGACGACGTCTCCTCCGTTATACAGGACAGGCCCGCTCGAGTGCCCCTTTCCACGGGACCAGAGGCCAAGCTCGGCCATTAATTTAAGCAACAGCTACAGGTAATTAGCACAAGCCCGCTGGCAGGAAACGAGCCCCGCAGGCGGGTTCCCCTGGAAGGGCCAGGAAGCCCTCGTGCAAACCACGTTCGTACAGAGAAAAAAATCCGTGCAGCAGCTGCCAGCATAAAACGTCTGAGCACCTCAGCTCCGCCGGCCGGAGGAGCAGAGCCCGCCGATCCCGCCCGGACGGCGCTTACCTGGTTGGGGTGCAGGCAGACGCAGTTAATGGGAGCGTTCACTTGGAAGATGCGCTGGCACTGGAGGTTACGGGACCTGCGGCAGAAAAGGGCCGCGGGAAGGTACAGAACCGGCGAAGCCCCGGGGGGGCGGGCGGTGGCGGCGGTACCTGAGGTCCCAAATCCTCGCCATGCAGTCCTCCCCGCCGGTGTACATCCAGCGGCCGTCCTCGTGGAAGCCCACCGAGGTGATGTTCTTGCTGACGCCGTCGTAGTTGATCACCGGGTTGGGGTTGTTGGAGTTGAGGTCGTACATCCGGATGTGCTGGTAGCCTGCGGCCGCCGAGAGGGAGCGGAGGGTGAAGGGACCCAGCGGGGCCGGGAGACGTCCCGCCGGAGCCGCTCCCCCGCCCGGGCTCACCGGCGGCGGCGATCATGCTGCGGTCCGGCGTGATCTCCAGCGCGTTCACCTGCTGCGGGGGCCCGTTAAGGTACGTAAGCAGCTGCGGTTTTTCCCGGGAAACCCCAAAACGCGGGACACGCCAGCGGGCGCAAAGGATACGGAGTCCTGGTGCTGCACGGTGCGGGTGCAGATGCCGCTGTGCGCCTGCCAGAAGCGCACGGTGTGGTCGTAGCCGGCGGTGGCGAGGATCACGGGGTCGCTGCCCACCGTGCCCTGCGCGGCGTTCATGGTCCTGCGGGGGCGTGGGGTCAGCGTGGGCGCGCGCCCGCTGCTCCCCCCTCCCCGGCTGCACCCCCCGGGCACCCTCCCTGTGCACGAGCGCGTGCTGAGCCGTGCGCTAACGCCCTGCGTGCCCGCGTCCCCCCACCCACCACCGTGAGCCGCACGCTAGCGTCCTGCACGCACCCCCATCCCAGCCGAGCACACGCGCGTGGAGCCGCGCCCCGACGCCCCGTGCAGTAGTGCCCGCTCGTGGACTGCAGTTCCCCCGTGGACTGCACCAGCACGCGCAGCGCTGCGCGCCCCGCCCGTGCCCCCGCGCGCAGACCGGCACTAGTGCCCACGCGCTGGCTCGCGTCCCCCCGCGCGCCGCCCACTAGCGCCCTGCGCGCACCCGCGCCCCGCCCGGGCACCCGCGCGCGACGCCCCGCGCGCTGCTGCCCACTCGTGGAGCGGAGTCGCGCGTGGGCTCCCGCCCCGCCCCTCCCGGCGCCTCGGTACCCGCAGCGGCGCCCTGCGCCGCGCGCCGCGCAGGAGGGAAACGGCTCGCTCTGCGCATGCGCCGCGCAGCGAGAGCGGCCGGACGCCCGCTGCGCATGCGCGAGGCGCCCGTCCGGAGAGCGCAAGCGCGCGCTCGCCGGCGCCTGGGGCGCCGACCTAGGGAGAGCGCATGCGCAGAGGCTCTGGCCGATGGCGGGCGATACTATGCGCGTGGCGGCGGCGGGGGGAGCGGGCCGGGACCATGGGGCACGTGGTGGGGGCGCGGGGCCGGTTCCCAGCGCCGCCGTGCAGCGCCGAGCACGGGCCGCGCGGGGCGCGCATGGAGCACGCGGCACGTGGAGCAGGATACGCGGACACGCGTGGGGCCGCTGCGCCCCGGGGCAGCGCGGGCGGCCGTGCCGCTGTCACGCGCTGCCCCCTCCCTGCGCTGCCGGTGCCCGCGGGGCGCCCGCCCGGCCCTGCCCGCGGCTCCGTCGCCGCCCGGGCCCTTTGAGAGCGGCGGCGGCCCGTGCCCACGCCGCGCCCAGCGAGGCCCGCGGCGGCCGGTAGGGCCAGGCCGGGCCGGGCGCAGGGCGGTCCCGGAGGCGCAGCGGAGCCCGGGGGTGCACGGAGCGCTGCAGGGTGCCGCAGGGTGCCCGGGGGTGCGGGGAGCCCAGGGGTGTCCCGGCTCTGCGGGGTGCTTGGGGAGGTGCAGGGGAGCTCGGGGGCACGGGGGGTGCGGGGATGCCCTGGGGGAGTGTGCGGAGTGCTGGGGGCTGCTGCAGGATGCAGGGGTGACCTGGGTGTGCGCGGGTGCACAGGGATGCCTGGGGGGTGCAGTGCAGAGCTGGGAGCTGCTGCAGGGATGCTCTAGGTGTGCAGGGGTGCACTGGGAGCCCAGGGGTGCCCGGGATGCCCTGGGGGCTGCCGGGGGCATGGGGGTGCCGGGGCATGCCAGGGGCAGCCAGCGTGCGCCGCGGCTCCGCTGCGTGGGCATGGGGGCTGGCTGCGGGGCTCTGCTCCCAGCTGTGCTGAGCCACGGAAGACTCTGGGAACGGTGTATATGTGCCTGCACGGTGCAGGCACTGCTCTTCCCGCCGCCTTGCTCTCCTCCGCACGGAAAGGGTGCGGGAACGAGGGCTTTGCATGGCAACGATTGAGGGATGACTTAAAGAGGAGCCGTGGGCAGCCGTTCCCCGGTGCTGCCGCGCTGCGTAAGGCAGCGTTGCACAGACGCCTCGCATCGTGCTGCAGAGCGAGAAACGGCTGCTTGGGGCCGCCGCGGGCGCCGGGACCCTCGGATGCTGCCGGCAGGGCTGGGCACCGTGACGCGCTGCGCTCCCGCTCCCTGCGCCCTTCCTCTCCACGGGCCCAGCTTTGCTCTTGCGTTTGCTTTCGCTCGCGGGCTGCTCCGCTCTGCGCTAGGGCAGGTAAGCGAGGGACGCGGCGCATTTCCGTAGCAGCCCCTTGCCTGGAGCGATGGCACGAGGGCTGTTGTCTGGATCTGCTGGCCGTGGGGCTTTTCTCTGCCTCTCGGGCACCGGCCTGGAAGCCTGGGAAGTGGAGGGAGGTGGGTGCCAGAGAGGGGGGTCGCTCTGTTGCTGGTTAAACTAGGAATTTGGGCTTATCGCGCTCTCTTAGTGCCTGCAGCCCTGCGCGGTGCCTGTTTACGGGCTTCCCGGTGCAGGCCGGTGCAGAGCACCCGGCTCCCGCGTGCCCAGGGCTGGCGGCATTTCCAGCCCGGAGCGCCACTGGCAGCGATGTGCCGGGAGGATGTTCCCGGGGGCATCCAGGGCTGGTGCAAGGTGGAAGAAGCTCTGTGGGGACGGTGCCGGGAGGCAGCAGGTGCCGGGCGCGCTGTGGGAAAGCGCCCGTGCTGCTCCGGCGGCCTCTCCGCGGGGCCCCGATGCAGCTCCCGAGGAGCCGGGGGCGACCCCGGCGCTGTTGGCAGTGGGAAGGACGCGTCTGCGCTCCGGGGGAGCCGCGGGGCCTGGGATTGTCGAGGGCGCTCGGCTGGCGCTGGGCTCGCCTGCACGGACCCGCTCGCCAGCGGACAGCACCATGCCTCGAAAAGGGGCACGGCACCCCAAACCGGGCCCCGACGGGGCCCGGCCCGCAAGCCTCCGGGGCGGCCCGAGCTGTAGCTCGCGGCCCCTCCGGGCGCTCGCCCCAGGAGATCGCTTCCGCAAAGCCAGGCGGCCGGCGGAGACCTCCAGCAACGTCCCCCTGCCCCGAGGCTCCGGCCGCCCTCGGACCCGCGCGAGCGCGGCGGCGCCGGGAGCGAGCGCTGCCGCGGGGCTGGAGGCGCCCGGAGCCCTTCGCCGCAGCTCCCGTAACAGCAAAACCCTCGCGAGCAGCTAAGAGGCTTGAGCGCGGGCAGGGACCAAAGTCTGCTTTTCAGCTCCCAAATCCGTCCCGCCGATCCCTGCGGCATCCCCGGAGCCGCGGCCTCGGGGGCGGCAGGGGAAGGGTCTCTGATACAAGTGTTATTTTCCACTATCCAAAATCATTCGTGCACCGGCCGCCCCGTAGCGGCGGCTGGGGCGGTGGGTCCGTGAGCGGCCCCGTGCCGGGGGTCCCTCCCCGCTCTCCCGCGGCAAGGGCGGGGGGCCGAGCGCGGCCCCACGGCAGCCCGGCGTGGGCGAAGGCGCCGGGCCGGCAGCGCCAACCCGGGCAGAGCAGCTTCGGCGGCGCGTGCTTCACCAGCGCCTTCAAGGGCTGCGCCGCGCTGCAGCGAAGACGAAGCTCCCGGACGTGCCGGGCTTCCGCGGCACCCGGCTGGAGCAGAGCACCCGGTGCCCGGGATGCCGGGCGCTCGGATTCGCCCCCGTGCCGGGGAGCCGGGGCGAGCCCCCTCCGGCTCCGAGGCTGCCTGTCCCCGTCGGCACCTTCCCACGCGCCGTCGCAAGCAGGTGCGTCCCGCCGGGTGCCCGACACCCGTCCCGGCGGGTAGCACGTGCACTCCAGGAGCGCGGGGGGCTGCAAGCGCCCGGCTCTGCGGGGGGCCAGGGGTGCAGCGCCCCGGCCCCGGGCCGGCTCTCCGGCAGCCGGACGCGAGGCGCCGGTGCTGCTGCCCGCTGCGCCGCCCAGGAGTGCGCGGTGAGGTCGCGTCTCCCGTGGAGGAACGCCTCGTCCGGGAAAGGGGGCACCTTTCCGAGGAAAGCCTTTCGCGAGCGCTTGTGCGGGGGGGACCTGCCCGGGGGACCCCGGGGTGCAGCGCCCGCGGCGCCTCTCCCAGCGCCGTCGAGGGCTGCCTGAGCCCCTACCGCCGGCGCGCCGCTTCGGCCACCCGCGCAGCGCGGAGAGCTTCGGCTGCGGGCTGCTAGAGCGCGTGGGGCACCGTGGGGCCGGAGCGCCCGCGGGGCTGGGGCCGGCGCTCGCCCCCCGCTCCGTCCCGCCCCGGCTCCAGGCTCCACCAGCACCGGGCGAGCTTCATCCACAACCTGCGCGCCCAGCCGGGGAGCGTGCACGTCCCGGACACGGCGGCGGAGTGGCTGGAGGAGAACGTCAGCCCCTACCCGGACGCGCTGCGGGACCCGCTCAGGGACCGCCAGCCCGAACGCCCAGCCCAGGTGCCGTCGGGGCTCCCTGGGGGTCCTGCAATGTGCGGAGCGCAGCAGGACCCGCTGGACCCTGCTGCCCTGGGGGGCCGGGGGGTCCCAAGCGTTGGGGACGGGAGGGTGCAACGCCCCTACGTGGGCTGGTCCCCCCGGGTGGGATGGGTGCTGTCCGGGCCGGGCGTCCAGCGTCCGGGGGGGTGGTGCTGGTTGGCTTGCCAAGCTGTTCTGCTCCGCGCGTGGCTCGGTCGGTTTGCGCTGCGCGTGGAGCTCCGCTGCCACCCGCTTCCACAATAAAGGGTTTTCTTAGAGGCGGCTGGCGATGGAGCGGCGACCGCGGAGCACCGGCCCCCTCCCCCGGAGGAGGGCTGTTGCAAATATTTTGAGGGAAGTTGCTGTGCGTTTGTGGGTGCTGGTGGGTGGCCCCTGCGGCGCTGGTGGTGCCTCGGGCTGCTGCAGATGAGGGGTTTTTCAGGTGCGCTGCTTCTTCCTCAGTCCTCTCCCGTGCAATGCAGTTTGCTCCTAGCTGGCCTGTGGCCCTCGTGGGGCTGGCGTGCTTCTTGCTGCACATTTTTCTGCACTTTTCAACCCGCCTGGAGCTGGCGAGAGCCCCAGAGGGAGCCGCAGCAGCGCCGGGAGGGTTGGAGCTCGCGGCCGCAAGCGCCTGGCTCGGCTAGGGAAGAGGGCCGGGAGCAGCAGGAGAAGCTGCAGGTCACCGAGGGCCTTCGGTTGGGTGCTGCATGGATGGTGTTGGGTGGGGACAGACGCGAGGGAAGCCCTGGGCACCTGGGACACGCGGAACTGCAGCTGCGAGCCCCAGCCCCCCGCGCTGCGGCCCCCGCTGAGACCTGCGGCGAATGTGGCCCACCGTGCAGCCACGGGATTAGAGGGCAGATTAGACGGCGTTTCGCACTGGCAACCCAAATATCCTGGATTGGAAAGTGGGGGTGGGGGAGAGGAGAAAGACCCCGCTGTGCCCGGGGGGGTCAGTCCTGAGCCAGGAGGGGGCTGGTGCGGCACAGGGAGGCCTTGAGCTGCAGCCCAGGGGATGCGGGGAGGCCCAGGCAGGGGCCCGGGGTGGGCAGGAGGCATCTGGCAGGGATCAGATTCATGCTTATCTGGAGGGGCTTTGTCACCCTCCATATTTTCCTCTGCTCCACTCACTAACCAGACTCTGCAGCTGCACTGCTCCAGGGCACCGCAACCCCTGATGCATCACAGCTGCACTGCTCCAGGACACTGCAACCACTGATGTATCGCAGCTGCACTGCTCCAGGGCACTGCAATCCCTGATGCATTGCAGCTGCACTGCTCTAGTGCACTCCATCCCTGATATATTGCAGCTGGACTGCTCCAGGGCACCGCAACCGCTGATGTATCGCAGCTGGACTGCTCCAGGGCACTGCAACCCCTGATGCATTGCAGCTGCACTGCTCTAGTGCACCGCAACCCCTGATGTATCGCAGCTGCACTGCTCCAGGGCACCGCAACCCCTGATGTATCGCAGCTGCACTGCTCCAGGGCACCGCAACCCCTGATGCATCGCAGCTGCACTGCTCCAGGGCACTGCAACCCCTGATGCACCACAGGTGGCCTCCCCCAGTGCCGTGTGAGCACCAACATGCTGCAGCCGGACTGCCCCGCTGCCCTGCAGTGAGCAGTGCCTGCGACGGCTAGCTGTGATACTCGCCCTTTGGAGCAGTGGGCCGCAGGGGTCATTTGTTTACTGGGGACCTCAGCAAGGCTTTTAGGCAGCAGCTTATCTAGGACAGCAGAAGTTTGGGTGCAGTTTTGTGCAGGTGATGTATTTACTCTGCATTTCCCAGGCATCATGAGCACGTTAACACCTTGTGCACTGCTGGCCCCATTTCCCAGCTCGTTCTTCAGCATCCTCTTCATCCTCAGTATGGCCGGGCATACTCCGCTCTTTCAACGTCTCAGTCATTTAAACTATAAAAAATGCAAGAGGACGAATGTCACTGGCCATTGTGTCTACAAAAGTGGAAGGTGAGGCAGTAGTAAAGGCTTTATCTAAAGAAACCAAGAAACGGCTCCAGCCTGGTTCCTGTTGGTAGCCAGCAAAGGCTGACGGCTGGCGACGGCAGAGGCCGGGGGATCAGGGGCTGCCAAGGGTGCGCTGAGCCGGGCCGTGGGCACGGTGACACTGGGCTCTCCTGCGGGCTCGGGGCTCCGCGCCAGCGCTGCCCCCCAGCCCCTCTGCTCCTCTCGCCCTGGAGGATCTGCCCTCCACCCTGGGGGTCTCCACCCAGGGCCGTGGCTGTGCTCTGCCCCAGAGTGAGGGTCCGGCCCGGCAGCAGGGCCCGGGCGAGCTGTGCTGGGGGGGGACACGAGCGGTGGGTGACACCCCGCAGGGCCAGGCTGCCCTGGGGCTGGCGACGCCCCTGCCCGGGGATGGGGGCACCGAGACTCGCTGCGCCCCGGCTGTGCGGGGGGCTGCAGGGGGGTCCCGCCTGCCGGGCGACATCCTCCGCCGCCCCCGGGGGCCCCCCGCGCCCAGCCCCCCCCCACCCCCCCGCGCCGCCGGTGGCGCCCCCCGCCCGCCGCGCCCCGCCCCGCCCCGGGCGCCCGCCGCCGCCGCCGCCGCCTCCGGAGCGGGCTGGGCGGGGGGGCCCGCGCCGAGCCGAGCCGCGCCGCGCCGCGCCGCGCCGCGCCGCCCCTCGCCGGCGCCGCGGAGGATGCTCGGGCCGTGAGCCCCGGCAGGCGCGGAGCGCCGGCGCCGCGCAGCCATGGGCAAGGACCAGGAGCTGGTGCAGGCGGTGAAGGCGGAGGACGTCGGCGCCGTGCAGAAGCTGCTGCAGAGGCCCAAGCCCGGCAAAGCCAGTGAGTGCCGCGGCGGCGGCGGCGGCGGGGCCCGGGGCGCCGCGGCGGCGGGGCCGGGGCCGGGGGCCGCGGCTCCGGGGGGCCGAGCGGCGCGGGGCTCCCCCCGCCCGGGCCCCCCGCGGCGGCGCCCCGGTGCCCGGCGCATCCCCGGTGCCTCCCGGGGCGGCGGCGCCGGGCCGCGGCGGAGCTCGGGGGGGCGGCGGCGGGGGGGGGGGGGCTGCCGGGTGCGCGGCGCTCTGCTCTGCACCCGCCGCTGCCGGCACCCCGCAAACCGGCCCCGGCCCGGGGGGGCCGCGGGGCCCCGGCCCCGGCCTCGCCGTCCTTGCCCGGGACCAGCCCGTGTCCCCGAGCCCGGGCCGCGGGAGGGGGCAGGGGGCTGCGGCCTGGGGGGCGTCTGCGGACGTGCGCGCGTGTGTGTGTGTGTGTGTGTGTGTGTGCGCGTGTGAGCGTGTGTGCACGGGCTGTGCGTGTGTGCGCTCGAGCTGCCCATGTCCGCAGGCGTCTGCGGGTGTCTCGGCGTGCGGGTGCGTGCCCGCCCGCCCGTGTTTGGGTCGGCATCTCTGTTTGCGTGCCTGTGTGTATCCTGGCATATGTGTGTTTGGATGGGTCTGTGTTTGTGTATCTCCGCGTGGGGGTGGCTGGATGTATCTCCGTGTGTATCTCCGTGTGTGCACCCGAGTGTGTGTGCCGGGGGGTGTATCTCTGCGAGTACCTTCATGCGTGTGCCCGCATGCATGCGCGTGCCTCTCCGGGAGCGTATCTGGCCTCTCTCTGTACGTTTTAGTGGCTCCGTTAAGGCGGTTCACTGGGGACTGAGTTATTCACGGTGCTGCTGCAGCTGCAGGCTCCTGGCCTGGTGCGGGGGTGCCGAGCTGGCGTGGCCGCCGGAGGTGCCCTGCGCCGGGGCAGTGCCCGTGCCGAGGGCTCGCACAGCCCCAGCATGGCTCCGTGCACTGCACCCCCTCCTGCCCCGCTTCCCTCCCTCCCTCCCTCCCTTCCAGGGAATGACGCTCCCCAGATGTGGGCATCCCCCATGTCCCCCGGGCTAGCGTGGCACTGTTAGTTCCTAGCAGTGCTGGAGTGTTCTCAGCAGGGTAGGGCTGGCGTGGGGCCCCCCATGTCCCTGGAGCCATGCAGGGTGGGCATGGGGTCCCCCACGTCCCTCAGACTGTGCCGGGCTGGCATGGGGTCCTCAGCATCCCTGGTGCCATGCTGGGCTGGCATGGGGTCCTTCATGTCCCCAGGACCATGCAACGTGGCATGGGGTCCCCATGTCCCTGGTGCTGTGAAAGGTAGCATGGGGTCCCCCGCACCGCCAAGGCTGTGCAGGGCTGGCATGGGGTCCCCACATCCCCAGGGCCATGCAGGGTGGCTTAGGGTCCCCCACGTCCTCAGTGCCATGCAGGGCTGGTGTGGGGTCCCCACATCCCTGGGGCCATGCAGGGTGGCTTAGGGTCCCCATGTCCCCAGGGCCATGCAGGGTGGCTTGGGGTCCCCCACGTCCTCAGCGCCGTGCAGGGCTGCTGCGGGGTCCTGCTGTCCCCGATGGTGCAGCTGCTCTTCCACCACCGTCAGTCCGGCTGGTCCAGCCTGGCGCACCCTGTGCCCTGGCAACCCCAGCAGTGCCAGGGGCTCCCACTGCCTCCTCCCCAGCCGGCTCCATCTCCCGCCTTTCCCGTGCTGCGATCCGCCTGCCGACGCGGGAACGACCCCCGCGCGCCCTGCCACTGCCCAGCCCGGCCGCGTCCCTTTCCCGCCCGGCAGCGGGCACGTGCGCGGCAGCAGGTCCCGCGGCGGCGGTGGTGCCGGCGCAGCGAGCAGGGGCTGTGCCCGCCCCCGGAGCGTCCGTGCGTCCCCGGCGCCTCCGCGGCGCCCCGTTCCCACGCGTGCCTCCGGCGCTCCCCCCGCGCTTCCGCATGAGGAAGATTTGTAACTTAGCTCCGCTATCTGGATAATATCCTATTCATGTGGGGTTTAAAAATGAGATTTTAAAAATCCCTGTGTGAATTAACACGGGTTGCCATGGCGACGTGGGGCCCGGTGCAGCGTGCGGAGTAAGAGTTTTCCCGGGCTCCGGCCGGGCCGCAGCGTGCACCGCGCTCGCTTCCCGGGCATCCATAATTGATGAGGTTGTCTGCAAGTTACGCAAATCCGAGGCAGGATTTTGGCAGCAAACTGGTTCCTGCCCGCTGCCCTCCTCCGAGGATGCTACCTCGAAGAATCGTAGTGACTTGGCGTTTTCCGGCGCGGGGCTCCGGGCAGCGGGAGCCGTGGAGCAGCCGGGAAGGCGCCGTTCCCGCGGTGGCTTCGCTGTGCCGTTCCTCGCCGGAGCGCGCGGGCTCCCAGCGGGGCTGGCCGGGGCTTTGGACGCCGCGGGGCAGCCGCACGCCTCCGCCGGGGGCTTTGCGAAGGGCCCGCGCCGGGGCAGGGTGCGGGCTGGCTGCCCGGGGCGGCGGAGCCCTTGCTCGCTGCCGCCGGCCCCGCCGGCGCGGCCTCCTTCGCTGCTGCCAGTTAATTCTGGGGTTTTCTTTGCCTGCGCTTGATTGCATTAATAATCTCCTCTGATAACCGTGTTTAATAAAACCGGGCTAATACGGCGCAGTTAGGAAATGTCTTTGGCATTTCACAATTCAATTTCCACGCAGGCGAATGCGACCGCGGCGGCGGGCGGCCGCCGTCCCTGCTGACGGCTCCCGGTGCCGCCGGAGCCTGGAAACCGCGCGGCGGAGCCGGCGGAGCCGCTAAACGGGGGCGTCCCGGGCACGGGAACGTGGCGCCGCAGCCCGGAGCGGGAGAGGGGCGCCGGGGCCGGGCTGCCGGGACACAGCCCTGCGGGAGCCGCCGTGCCCAGCTCCCCGCTCCCAGGGCGGGGGACGGCCGGCGCGTCCCGGCCGCGGGGCCCCGGCTCCCGCCGCGCTCCGCCGTGTCCCGCCGCTCCCCGTATAAACTTCTCCTGGGGGGTTAGAGCCGCCCGCGGAGCCGCGCTGGGCGCGCTGCCGCAGCCGCGTTCCCTTGCCGAGGGGCCGTTCCTCAGCCGGCGCTGAGCAGTTCTTATTTTGCGTTTTCTCGCGTCTCCCCGTGGCTGGCATGCAGCCGGAGCTGCAAACCCCGCGCTGCGCCGCGGCCCCGGCGCGAGGGTGCCCGGGAGGCCTGGCCGGCCCTGCCCCGCTCCGGGCTGCCCGGGAGCCCCGCGGAACCCGGCCCGACCCCAGGGAGCCCCCGGCCCTCCCGGAGGCGCGGGACGCTCTCCCGCCGGCGCTGCCGGGGCCGCGGCGCTGCAGCATCCCCGTCCCCGGCGGAGCGCCCCGGGTGCCCTCGCCTGCGCGGTTTCCTTTAGCCTGGCCGGGCCTGGCTCCCTCCCGGCTCTGCCCGCGCTCCCTGTTAACCCTCCCCTGCCCCAACGAGCTGCGTGTGTCCCCAGGGCCAGCTGCAGCTCCGAACGCCACCGGAGCGTTTCTGTGCGATGGAGTCCCGGCCAGCCGCGTGCCGTGCCATGCTGTGCTGTGCCGGCTGCGGCACCCAGGGCAGGCCGTGCTCCTGTCGTGCACCGTGCAGCACCGGTGCCGCACGGCTCCCCGGGGTGCGGGCGCCCTGGGAGCACCGCTCAGCGGCACAGGACCCCGATGGGCCCTTGGGTGCTCCCGGCTGGCCGTGCGCAGCGCGGGGGCTCCTGCTGTCGCTCGGTGCCGTGCCGCAGGTGCTGGCTCTGCTGCGGTGCGTGGCCCCGGCAGCAGAGCTGCAGCCAAGCGGCTGCACCCGCATGTGCTGCCCACGAAGCTCTTCCTCCTCCTCCTCCTCCCATTCCTGGTGCCTGCCCGGCAGGGCCGGCACTGCCCGAAGAGCCGAGGGCGGTTTGTCCTGCGCTGGACGCGCTCCGCAAACCCGGCTCCACGCCGGCCTCGTCCCTGTGCCGCCCTGCGGCCCCTCTTCGGAGTCGCCCTCCCCGGCCCCGGGCGCGCTGCCCGCCCGGCGCATCCCTGCGCGGGGCGCGGAGCGACTCCCCGGCAGCTCGGCTGCTCGTGTCAGGCCAGAGGGATCTTTAAGCCGTAATGAAATGTTAATGGTATTTTCCAACCCAGTACGGCAGTAGAAAATGAGGTGTTTAACGCCGGGCTCCGCACTGACAGGAGCAATCAGCCTGAAAAATGGGCAGCGGGGCTGCAGCGCGGCGCTCCCGCCGGGCACGTGCCGCCCGCCGCGGGCGGCTCGCGCGCCGGGCCGGCGCTGCGGGAGCCGCAGGGAGCGTGCTGGAGCGGCTCCGGGGCACTCGCCGCGCCGCTCCCGGCGGGAGGCGCGGTGCCCGGCGGTGCCCGGCCGCCGTGGGGAGCGCCTGCTCTGCCCCGAGTCTCCTTGGGCCTCGGCAGCAAGGTCGCCGCTGCCGGGCTGGTGCGGAGCCAAGCGATTAGAGCAGGGATTGAGGCGGCCTCGCGGCTGCCGGGCCCTGGGGCGCCGCGCGCGGGTTGGGGTTGCAGCCTGCACGGGCACTGCCTCCCCGAGCACCGTGCTGCCGATGTGCCCCCGTGCCCATGTGCATCCCCGTGCTCACGTGCATCCCCATGCATCCCCGTGCCCGTGCACATCCCTGTGGCAATGCACATCCCTGTGCGACTCTGTGCATCCCTGTGCTCTTGTGCACATCCATGTGCCCGTGTGCATCTGTGTGCCCGTGTGCATCCGTGTGCCCATGTTTGTCCTCATCATGCTCCGCTGGCTGCCTCCAGCAGCGCACGCTTCCCGGGCCCGGCGCGGAGCTCGGCGCTGGGCACCGCTCTCGGCTGCAGCAGCGGCCAGCCGATCCCTTCCGGCGGAGGCCGGCGGGAGCTTGGCGCCGTGCCGCCTCCTCGCCGAGGCCCCCACAGGTTTTTGGTGCGTTAATGCCGGAGCCGCCTGAGCGCACAAAGCAGCAGCGGGCCCTGCTCCTGCATTGCAGCTGGCCTGTTTACAGTGCGCTCCTCGGCGGCTCCGCGCTGCTCATCAGCAGCTATTCTTCCGGCTGTCTCCGTTCCAGCCTTCACAAATCCTGGGATTGCCTCTGACTAAGCCCTGGCGGCCCGGCTCCCCGGCAGGGAAAGGGGCCGGCGGCCCCACGCAGCCCCTCGCCGGCCTCCCCGCAACCGCTGTGCCGGGGACGCTGGGGATGGGCAGTGCTGGGAGCAGCCCCGCACGCGCCCCCACCCCCGGCACCCTGCCGAGGCCGCTCTGCGGATCCCTGATCCGCAAGCTCGGAGCCGGCGCCAGGGCAGCGTGCGCTCGCTCGCTGCCCCGGGCTTTCTTCAGGCTCCCTGCACGGCCGTGCGATTGCACGTGCGCAGGGGTGCGTACACGCAGGGGTGCCCACACGCGTGCCCGCGCTCCGGCTATTCCCGGGAGCGCCCAGCCACTCCCAGTGATGCCCCGGCCCTGGCCGCGGTCACGGAAGGGCGGGTGGGAAGCGGCCAGGTGGGGTGCAGCGGGATGGTTCTCAAAGTCTCACTCATAAAAAAAGAAAAAGAAAGGAAAACACCACTTAGCCCCCGCCGCTCCTTCAGCCGCTCGCCGGGCCCGGCTGCTGCGCGCGGCGGCGACCCGGCTGCCACGGCCGCTGGACCGGGGCGCGCGGCTGCGTCCTGCGCGCTCCTGCGCCCTCCCGGCCCCCCTGCGCGCCGGCCCCGCCGCGACGATGTCCCGAGCGTGGCGCCCGCCCGGCGGTGGCGGGGAGGGGGGACCTGCGAGGCGCTCGGAGCTGCGGAGCGCGGGGCCAGCGCCCCTTGGGGCCCGGGGGGCCGGGGAGCGGCCCGTGACGGGCAGCAGGACGGAGGGAGCCCAGCTCGGATGGGCCCCAAGTGCCCTGCCGCGGTGGGCAGTGGTGTATCCAGCCGTGATGAACAGCAGGGCAGCCAGCTGTGCTGGTATCCAGCTGTGATGGTCAGGCCTGTGCCCAGCTGTGGTGGATGGAGGTGCCCAGCTGTGGTGGGCAGGTCGGTGCCCAGCTGTGGTGGGCTGGTCGGTGTCCAGGTGTGGTGGCTGGAGGTGTCCAGGTGTGGTGGATGGAGGTGCCCAGCTGTGGTGGGCTGGTCGGTGCCCAGCTGCGGTGGGCAGGTCTGTGCCCAGCTGTGGTGGCTGGAGGTGTCCAGGTGTGGTGGATGGAGGTGCCCAGCTGTGGTGGGCAGGTCAGTGCCAGCTGTGGTGGATGGAGGTGCCCAGCTGCGGTGGGCAGGTCGGTGCCAGCTGTGGTGGGCAGCAGGACGTGGGCTGCTGGCCAGGGCACACGTGCACGGCTGGGCGTAGCGGAGGGGCCGTGCGCGGGGCGCAGGCGGCGCTTCCCGTCGCGTCGCCGCAGCAAGTGCCCGTTGCTCGGTCCCCTTTGCTCCAGGCGCCCTCCGAGATGTCCCCGGCGGAGGCTGCTGGCCCCGGCGGGCGGCGGGCGACAAGGGCCGGCGGTGCGGCCGCGCGGAGCGGGCGCGGGGCCGGGCGCCGCGGCCGCCGCTCTCCTGGCCGCGGGGCGCCGAGGCCGGAGGCTCGGGCTCGGGCTGCGGCGGCCGCCCCGTGCCGGCGCCGGCTCCGGCCCCACCGCGAGCGCGCTCAGCGGCGTCCCGCCAGCTCCCCCCGCACGGCGCGCGCGCTCGGGCGCTCGGCATTGATCGTAAGGCGCTAACGGCTCTATTGGCATCTGCACGTAGCGCGGGCGCCTCGCTCGGCCTGACCTTGGCTGCAGGGGCCGAAACGTTCGCCCGCTGCACGGCTGCTGGGACGGGACGGGCCGCCCGCCGCGGCGCGGCCTCGGCCCCGCGCGCCCCGCCGCCCGGGGGGCCCCGCCGGCGGGGTGCGGCCGGGGGGCCGGCTGCCGAGGGGCCGGCTGCCGGGGGCACCCGCCGAGCCGGGGGCACCGCGCCGAGCCGTCGCGTAGCGTCGCCGGGTTGACGCCTCCCGCGGGCTCCCTTTGCCAGCTGCTCGCCGTGCGGGAAAAGGCCGGCTCGGCCCGGGAATGCCTCGGGTCCCGGGCAGCGCCTGGCGGGCTGCGCCGGGAGGGCGTCCTGCTGCCGGAGCGGGGGCCGTGCGGGGGTGGCCCCTGCCCCGGCGCAGCCCCAGGAGGGGCCGCGGGGCCGGGCGGCAGCGGGGCCCCGCAGCGACCGCCCGGGCTCGTCCTTCCCCGCCGCGATGGCTCGGGAAGTGCGGACAGGAGAATATTGCTGCTCTCGCCAAGGCTCGTAACGCAACTCGAGCTTTCAGCCCCCGGTGCCGGCGTGGCACTCGTCTGCCAGGAGATAATTAAGAGCAGCTATTTTTGATGCTTCCTTGAGCTGCTGTGGCAGCTCACGGCGATGCCGTTGCAGGATCCCCCCTCACCCACTGAAACAGGCGCTCGGCTCCTCCACAACCGTCTTCCCCGCACGGGCGCGGGAACGCGGGGCGCAGGAATGTGGGGCGCAGGAATGTGGGGCATGGGAACACCGCACCTGCGGGGTGCGGGAATGCGGGGCGCGGGAATGTGGGGTGCGGGAACACCACACCTGCGGGGCATGGGAACACGGGACGCAGGAATGTGGGGCATGGGAACACCGCACCTGCGGGGTGCGGGAACGCGGGGCGCGGGAATGTGGGGTGCGGGAACACCACACCTGCGGGGTGTGGGAACACGGGACGCGGGAATGTGGGGCGTGGGAACGCCACACCTACGGGGTGCGGGAACGTGGGGCGCGGGAATGTGGGGTGTGGGAACGCTGCACCTGCGGGGTGTGGGAACACGGGGCATGGGAATGCGGGAATGTGGGCGCAGGAACCTGCAACCCACGCAAGCGCCAGGCTCCGTCCGCAGGGGCTCGGCCAGGTGCCCCGGGGATCAGCCGTGCCGGGGGGCGCGTGCCAAGCGCCCTCGTTAGTTGGGGGAGCTTCCCTTGTGCTTCCGTGCCCTAACGAGCTCTCCCGTGTCTTGCTCCCCGCCCCCAACACACTGCATCTCCGGCGCTGTGCAGCAGCACCATAGCAAGGGCTGTGCTGAGCCCCAGCTGGCAGCGGGTGTCCCTGTCCTTGACCGCCATCAGTAGGTTTCAGAATCAACACGAGCTCCAGCAGAGGGACTGGGCCAGCTCCTGGCCCTCCTGAAGCAGCCTCGAGGGACGTTTTGTGGTGGGCTTGGGCCAGCTCTGAGGCCCTGGGAGCGCTGGGGACCGAACGGTGCCGGGGCCGCAGTGCTCGGGTTGAGCAGGGAGGCAGGAGTGCGGGGACGGGGCTTTTCTCGGGCAGCGACTCCATGCAAAGCCCCGGAGCCACCCTGGAGCGGGGGGCGGAGCGGGGCGCCCCCGGGGCCGGGAGCTGGAGCGCGGCCCGGCTCGGAGCGGGGCCCGAGGCCGGAGGCACCGCTGGTTGCTATTCCGCCGCCGTCCGCCCCCGGTGCCTCGCGCCAGCGCCCGCTGCGCCGCTCCGAGCAAGCGTCCTGCCTGTCGGGCTGCCGCCCGCGCCGCCCCCACGGCGCCCGCTGCCCCCCGGCGGGTCCGCGGCCCGGCTGCTCTCCGGGCTGCCCAGCACCCCGGTGCCCTCCGGGGTGTCCGCTGCGCCGCGGCGCCCCGGGGCCGGGCCGGCTCCGCCTGTGCTGCCCGGCCCCTGGGCGCCGGGCGCAGGGGTGCCTCATCGGCATGCAGATGGCCCCACTCCGCTGCCAGCGGCTCTGCTCCTCCAGGCCAGGAATTTAAAATTCAATCAGGGCTTAACGTGCCCCGAGGAGCGCTAATTAAGCGCAGGCTTGCTCGCGCCCTGGCGTCCTTTGCTCCCTGGTCTCTGCCACTGCAGCCAGACTTCTGCGGAGCTGCAGCAATGCGACCCCCTGGCACCACATGCCAAGGGGGCTGCAGGGGACCGAGGGGTGCGGCATGGCACCCGGGGGCTGCAGCAATGTGAACCCCCACTCCTATGTGCCGGGGGCTGCACGGAACCCGGGGGGCTGCGCGGGGACCGGCGGGGCTGCACAGGATTGAGGGTGCTGCACTGGACCGGGGTGCTGCATGGAACCAAGGGTGCTGCATGGGACCTGGGGAGGGGGGCTGCAAGGGCCTGGGGGGCTGCACGGCACCCAGGGGGCTGCACAGGATCCAGGGGGCTGCACAGGACTGGGGAATCTGCACAGGATCCAGGGGGCTGCGCAGGGCCGGGGGCTGCGCAGCGCCCAGGCGGGCAGACCTCGCCGGCCCCCGTGCACGCGCGGGCCCAGAGCGCTGCTGCAGCGCTGGCCGCGGGGCCGGCGCCCGGCGGGGCCCCTCGCCGGCAGCCCTGGCGCGCAGCCCGCTGGGGCCGCCCGCGGTGCCCCCGGTGAGCGCCTCGCCGGGGCGCGGGAGGGGGAAGCGGGCGCCAGGGAGCCGGGGCACTGCAGGGCACGGCGCCATGCTCCGCCGCCTCCTTCCTCCTCCTCCTCCTCCTCCAGGGCTGCGGGGTTGCCACAGCGACTGCCGGATGCGTGGGAGGATGCAGGGCCACGCGTGGGCAACCCCAGGGCTGGCCGTGGGGCAGCCGTGGGGCGGCCCCGGGCCGCGCGATCCCTGTTCCCGGCTCAGGCGTGCAAGCCGGAGCGGCGTTGGTGCGTGAGCCTGGCTCCGGGCCTCCCCTCTCCCCGCGCCGCGCCGGGTGTTTGGCTTTCCTGTGGGAGCCTGCGCCCCGGCTCGCTCCACGCTCCCGTTGGCAACGCACTGAGCCGGCCGGGAGCGGTGAGCTCGGCCCGGGCGGCCGGGCAGGACGACCCACGCCGGCAGGACGACCCCGCGGCCGAACACGAGGCAGCGGGTCCCGGCACTGCCCCTCCGTCCCGCGTCCGTCTCCTCCTTAACGTGCTTCCCCCTTTCTCTCTCTCCCAGAGCTCCTCGGATCAGCAAAGAAAGTCAACGTCAACTTCCAAGACACCGATGGGTGAGTGGGAGCCCTGCTTCGGGGCGCGTGTGCCATGGGGCGCGTGTGCCGTGGGGCGCAGCGAGCAGGGGCGTGGGTGCTGCTGGGTGCTTGTGTAGTGCTGTGCAGCGAGCAGGGCTGCGCGTGCCATCAGCTGTGTGCGCCGAGGCGTGCAGCAAGCAGGCGTGCAAGTGAGCAGATGTACAAATGAGCAGGCGTGCGCGTGCCGAGGCGCGCGGGGAGCAGGCGTGCAGTGAGCACACAGGCGTGCGCGTGCCGAGGCGCGCGGGGAGCAGGCGTGCAGCGAGCGCACAGGCGTGCGCGTGCCGAGGCGCGCGGGGAGCAGGCGTGCAGCGAGCGCACAGGCGTGCGCGTGCCGAGGCGCGCGGGGAGCAGGCGTGCAGCGAGCGCACAGGCGTGCGCTTGCCGAGGCGCGCGGGGAGCAGGCGTGCAGCGAGCGCACAGGCGTGCGCGTGCCGAGGCGCGCGGGGAGCAGGCGTGCAGCGAGCGCACAGGCGTGCGCGTGCCGAGGCGCGCGGGGAGCAGGCGTGCAGCGAGCGCACAGGCGTGCGCGTGCCGAGGCGCGCGGGGAGCAGGCGTGCAGCGAGCGCACAGGCGTGCGCGTGCCGAGGCGCGCGGGGAGCAGGCGTGCAGCGAGCGCACAGGCGTGCGTGTGCCGAGGCGCGCGGGGAGCAGGCGTGCAGCGAGCGCACAGGCGTGCGCTTGCCGAGGCGCGCGGGGAGCAGGCGTGCAGCGAGCGCACAGGCGTGCGCTTGCCGAGGCGCGCGGGGAGCAGGCGTGCAGCGAGCGCACAGGCGTGCGCGTGCCGAGGCGCGCGGGGAGCAGGCGTGCAGCGAGCGCACAGGCGTGCGCGTGCCGAGGCGCGCGGGGAGCAGGCGTGCAGCGAGCGCACAGGCGTGCGTGTGCCGAGGCGCGCGGGGAGCAGGCGTGCAGCGAGCGCACAGGCGTGCGTGTGCCGAGGCGCGCGGGGAGCAGGCGTGCAGCGAGCGTGCGTGTGCCACGGTAGCGCGTGGCAGCACGCAGCAGGCCGGCGCAGCGAGCAGGGGAGCCGCGTGCGGTCCCGGGGCTGTGCCGAGCGCGCTGCTGAGATGCAACCCGGCTCGCGGGGCTCCCGGCGATGAATCGCTCGTCGCGGCCTCCTGGCAGCTGCTCCGCGGCGGCCCCGAGGGCCCCTCCGGCGGAGCCGCCCCGGCAGGGCCGAGGCACGTCCTGGCGCCGGCGGTGCGGGGTTTGCCTCGGCATCCCGCGGTGCCTCGCGAGGGTCCTCGCCAGGGCTGCCGAGGGGCTGCAGCGGCGGGGAGGGGGCGTGGAGGCCCGGCACCGCAGCGCGTCCCGGGGCCGGGCGAGCGGAGAGGCTGCACGTGCCGGTGCGACCGTGCCCGGCGGCAGCCTGCGGCCCCCCCTCATCCTCATCCTGCCGAGCGGCGGCGCGCCACAGCCTCCCGCAGCCGCAGAGCCCCGAGGGGAGCCGGGCCCTGCCCGGGGGCCGGGAGGCAGCAGTGGGGCAGTGGGAGCGGGCGCCCGCTCGGTGCCCGGCGTCCGGCTCCGCCAAGGCGCGTGTGCGTGGATGTGTGCGTGCACGGGCGCATGCAAGCGTGCACCTGTGCAGCTGTGTGTGCACGTGCACGCAAGTGTGTGCGCGGCCCGTCAGGGAGCTGGCGCCGCTCCGCGGGGCGGGCGGGCTGTGCCAGCGGCCGGCGGGCTGCGGGGCGCTCAGGCGGCTGCGACGCCGGTGCCGAGAGGGGTCGCGTTGCCCCCCGGGCTCCCCTGTGCTGCGGCCGCGGGAGCGGGATGCTCGGCCGCCCGCGCGCCGTGCCTCAGTTTCCCTCGGTCCGGGCCGCGGCGGGTGGCAGCGCACGGCTCCCGCTGCCCCGCGCAGCCCTTGTGAGCGGCGGGAGCCCCGCGGCCGCCCGGGGCAGGGCCGCGAATTGCACCGTCTTGGGCCGAGGCGGACGGGGCGCTGGAGCGGAAAGCGCTGACGTTTCCCAGGCGGACGCCTGGGCTCAGCCTCCGGCGCGCGCTGCCGGCACGCCTCGCGGCTCCCTGGGCGGCACGGAGCGGGCGGTCGCAGGCGGCGTGGACGCGGTGGGCAGACCCGGCGCCCCGGCAAGGCCCGTGCCCGCGCTCGGCCGCACGCTCCCGGCCCCCGACGCAGCCGCCCAGGCTGCCGGCGCGGCCATCTGGCGCCGACCCCCCTCCCCGTGCCGGCCGCGGCGCCGGGGAACTGGGTCAGGCGGGGAGGGCGCGAGCTGGCCGCTGCCTCCCGGCGTGCCCCGGCCCCGTCCGCCCCACGGCCCCGTCCGCCCCGCAGCCCCGTCCGCCCCGCGGCCCCGGGCTCCAGCGGGGCGGCCGCGGCCCCGCTGACTCGGCCGTCGCCCGCCAGGTTCTCCGCCCTGCACCATGCGGCGCTCAACGGGAACACGGAGCTCATCACCCTGCTGCTGGAGGCGCAGGCCGCCGTGGACATCAAGGACAACAAAGGCGAGCGGCGGCCGGGGAGCGGGCGCGGGCGCGGGGCCGGCGACGCCGGGCGGGCGGCTCGGCTGTGGGGCCGGCGCGGCGGGCGGCTGCCCCGTCCCGGCGGGTGCCCTGGCCGCCTCGGCAGGCTCTGCCGCCCCGCGGCTCACCGCCGCGCTCGCCCCGCCTGCCCGCAGGGATGCGGCCATTGCACTACGCCGCTTGGCAAGGCAAGAAGGAGCCCATGAAGATGGTGCTGAAAGCAGGCTCTTCGGTGAACATCCCGTCGGACGAGGGGCAGATCCCCCTGCACCTGGCGGCGCAGCACGGGCACTACGACGTGGTAGGGCGCCGGGGCCGCCGGCGGGGCCGCCGCGCCGCCGTGCCGCCCGCGGCGCGCTCAGGCCTCCCTCTCGCCCCCAGTCCGAGATGCTGCTGCAGCACCAGTCCAACCCCTGCATCATGGACAACTCGGGGAAGACACCGCTGGACTTGGCGTGCGAGTTTGGCCGCGTCGGGGTAAGTGCCCGCAGAGCCGGGCCCTCCGCAAGGCGAGCGGGGCGGCCGGAGGGGAGGCGCCGGCGGCGGGCGGCGCGGTGCTCCGGCCGGGGGCAGCTCCCGGGCCCTGCGCCCTGGGCGGACCCGGCCGGGTGCCAGCCGCTGCCCCGGCCCGTGGTGCGCCCGCGTCCCGGGGCCGGAGAGCTTCGCCGCCCAGAGCAGCCCGGGGGGCGCTGGGGGGCACGGAGACATGGGGTCAGGGCTGCAGGGATGTGGGACTGGCAGGGACACAGGGACACCGGGACTGGGGGGGACACTGGGCCGATGGGGATGTGGGGACACCAGAGCCAGCAGGGATGCGGGGACATGGGGCTGGCAGGAATGTGGGACCAGCAGGGGCATGGGGACACCGGGGCCGATGGAGACATGGGGCTGACGGGGGTGCGGGGACACGGGGCTGATGGGGACACGGAGACACCAGCAGGGACACGGGGCTGGTGGAGATGCGGGGCCATGGAGCCAGGGGCCATGGGGCCGGTGGAGATGCGGGGCTGGGGAGCTGGGGGCCGTGGGACTGGTGGAGATGCGGGGCTGGGGGCCTGGGGCCGTGGGGCTGGTGGAGAGGCGGGGCTGGGGGCCGTGGGGCCAGTGAAGATGCGGGGCCGGGGGCCGGGGGCGCCCCGCCGCGGCGCGGCCGGGCCCCGGAGCCCCGGCCGGCAGCTGAGCTGTCTTTGCAGCCCGGCTCCGTCTGTGTTTGCTGATCCAGGTGGTCCAACTGCTCCTGAACAGCAACATGTGCGCGGCCCTGCTGGAGCCCAAGCCCGGGGATGCCACCGACCCCAACGGCACCAGCCCCCTGCACCTGGCCGCCAAGAACGGGCACATCGACATCATCCGGTGAGCGCCGGCGCCGCGGCGGGCGCGGGGGCGCCGGGGGCCGCGCTCACCCTCCCCGTGCGCCCCCAGGCTGCTGCTGCAAGCCGGCATCGACATCAACCGGCAGACCAAGGCGGGCACGGCGCTGCACGAGGCGGCCCTGTGCGGCAAGACCGACGTGGTGCGGCTCCTCCTGGACGTAAGGGCCGGGCGGCGGGGCGCCGGGCGGGCGCCGGCGGGCGCCGGGGCCGCCCCGCGCCAAGCCCTCTGTGCGCCGTTGCAGAGCGGGATCAACGCCCACGTCAGGAACACCTACAGCCAGACGGCCCTGGACATCGTCAACCAGTTCACCACCAGCCAGGCCAGCAAGGAGATCAAGCAGATGCTGCGGGGTGAGCGCCGGCGCGGGGCGCAGCGGCGGGGCCGGCGCCGGGGGCTGCCCCGGGCGGGGGTGCCGCCGCCGCGCCGCCGCCACGCCGCCCGCTCTGTGCCCGCAGACGCCTCCGCCGCGCTGCAGGTCCGGGCCGTCAAGGACTATTGCAACAACTACGACCTGACCAGCCTCAACGTCAAAGCTGGGGACGTGATCACGGTGAGTGGCGCGCCGGGGGGCGGCTCGGCGCCCCGCACCGGCACCCCGCGCCCCGCGCCGGCGCCCCGCGCCCGCCCTCACCCCGGCTCCCGCGCAGGTCCTGGAGCAGCACGCGGACGGGCGCTGGAAGGGCTGCATCCACGACAACCGCACCGGCAACGACCGCGTCGGCTACTTCCCCTCCAGCCTCGTCGAGGCCATCAGCAAGCGAACAGGCAAATACCCCCGCGCGGCCCCCTCCCTGCCGCCCCGAGGTGCCGGGGCGGCGCGTGCGTGGCGCCCCGCGGGGCTGCGGCGCAGCGCGGGGACCAGCCCGTCCCCACGCCCGTCCGCACACCGGCAGGCTTCGCAGGCGGCGGCGAAGGCGCACCGCGGCACGCAGCGCCCGGGGCGCCGGCGGCGTCTCTGCGGGCAGGACGCGGCGGCGGCGGCGGCGGCGCGGGGGCTCGGCCGGGGCCGCGTGCCATGCCGCACCGCGTGGCGCGCGAGGGCGTCGAAGCCGCGGCGCTGCCCGGAGCGGGGGCCGGAGCGGGGCCGGCCCGGCCCTGCCCGGCCCGGAGCCGGCGGCGGGATGCGCCCGGAGTGAGGACGGGCCGCGCCGGGCCCCGCTGCTGCCTCTGGCTCCGGCCCCTCCGGCGGCAGCGCTTGGGTCTCGGTTCTCGGTTCCCAGTTCCGGCTCTCCACGTTTCTTCGCCCGCTTCTTTCATTTGCTGCTTTTTTATTTTCCCTTTCTGCCTTTCTTTCTCTTTCTCTTGGTTTTGGTGGTGCTGAGCTCGTCTCTATTATTTTGATTCTTTTCATTTTGTCTCTTGTTATGTTTTATTATCAGGTTCATGGGAGACTGTAACAATCCCCCAACAGTACCAAAAGATCCCGCTCCCGGCTTACGGGGCTGCTGTGCTAAACGGTGACGCCTCGTCCCATCCGTTCCATTCCCTGCCTCCACCTCCACCTCCACCTCCACATTCCCATCAGACTCTTTTCAGTTCCTTTGGCTATCACAGGCTCTCCCCTAGCAGTGCCGACGAGCCGCGTTTCGGACAAGGTAGTTCCCCGCTCACTTCAGCCCCTCGATGGATTTCTTTCGTTCCTTTTTGTTGGTTTTTCTTTTTTTTGCTGTGTATTTATTCTTTTCTTTCTGTTTGGCTTCTCTCCCCTTCGTTTGGTGCCTGCTGTGTGTTTGCACACAAGTGTGTGAGTGCATGCGGGTGTGTGCGCGCAGGCGTGTGCACACCGCTGTGTGCGCGTGCACGCAGGGGTGTGTGTGTGTGTGTGTGTGTGTGTGCAGGCATGTGAGTGTGCACACAGGTGTGTGTACGCATGCAAGTGTGTGCGTGCAGGTGTGTGTGCGCAGGTGTGTGCAAGTGCATGCAGGTGTGTGCATGCAGGTGTGTGTGTGCATGCAGGTGTGTGTGTGCAGGCATGTGAGTGTGCACACAATTGTGTGCGTATGCATGCAGGTGTGTGCACGCAGGTGTGTGCGGGTGCATGCAGGCGCGTGTGTGCAGGCGCGTGCATGCAGGGGTGTGTGTGTACAGGTGTGTGCGTGTGCATGTAGGCGCGTGTGCAGACGTGTGCGCATGCATGCAGGTGTGGTTGCATGCATGCAGACGGGTGCGTGCAGGTGTGCGCACGTGTGTGGGTGCGTGTGCATGCCGAGGGACCCATCCCCTGCACACCCCTCGCCAGCGCTGCTGCGGGCCGGCTCGGCGGCGGGCACGTCCCGTCCCCTCGCCGCGGCGCGGCGGCCCCGCTGCGGGCCGGGCCGGGCCGGGCCGGCGTGCGCTCCGGGCCGGTGTGCGCTCCGGGCCGGCGGCAGACGCCCGGCCCCGGCCCCGGCCCCGCGAGGGCCCAGGCGCGACGGCCGCTCATGCCCGCGGTGGCCGGGGAGGTAGGGACGCGAACCCCAGGGGAGCCGGGGGCGCCCGGTCCCGCCGCCGCCGCGGTCTCCGGGACGGGCAGCGCCGCTCGGCCCCTCACCCGGCTCCTCCAAGGGCTGCGGGCAGCGGCGGGTCCCGCCGGGGCGGCGCGGGAGCGGCGGCGCTCGTAGCGGGAAGCGGCTCTGGTGGCGGCCGCGTCGCCGCCGCAGGGTGCCCGGCGCGGGACGGGGACGCGCGCGGGGCTGCGGACGGCAGAGCCGTGCCCGGCGTCAGGCCCGGGCGCTCCGGGAAGCTTTTCCGCGAGGATTTGCGGTGCGTAGCGGGTGCTCGCAGCCCGCTGGAGATGCGGTCGTTGCTTCCCAGCTCGCGCGCCGCCGGCGAATTCGTCACCTCGCGCCGGCTGCCCAGTGCCGCGGCCCGGCCGCTCGCCGGGGAAGCGCCGCAGCGAACAGGAGCAGCAGCCGCAGCGGCTGGGCGCGAGCGGCCCGGCACGGCTCGGGCGCCGGCACTCGCCCGGCGGAGCAGCGCGCCGGCGGAGGGTGCTTTCGGGGAGCTCCTCGAGCCGCGCGCCGGGCGCCCTCGCCGGGCTGCGGGTGCCGCGGGGCTCCCGGGGGTCCCGCGGGTCGCCGCTCGCCGTGCCGCCGGCGCGGCCGGTGCACTGGGGCCGGCGCGGCCGGGCGGCTCACGGCCGCTCTCTCTGCTCTGCGCCCAAGGTTCCCGCGGGGCCGACGCGAGCCCGTCCCACGTCTCGCCCTCGCAGGGCGGATCGGCCGCCGCGCCGCCTCCCGCCGAGGAGATCTGGGTGCTGCGGAAACCCTTCGCAGGTGGGGCGGCCGCGCCGGGGGCCGCGGCCGCACCGGGGCACGGTGCCGCCGCGCCGGCCTGACGGCCTCTCCCCTCCCGCGCGCAGGTGGCGACCGGAGCAGCCTGGGCAGCGCGGGCAGCGGCCGCAGCTCGGGCAGCGGGCAGAGCGCCGGCGGCGGGGCGCACGCCCTGCACGCCGCCTCCGAGGGCGTCAAGGTAAGGCGGCTCCCGGGGCGGCCGCCGTGCCGACCCGCTCACCCAGCGGGGCCCGAGCCCCCCGGCGCCCCTGCCCCGCGTCGCCGGCCCGGGCGGCAGCCCCTCGGCAGCGCGGCGCCCGGCCGAGGCCGCGTGGCTCTGCTGCCCCTCCGAGGGGGCCTCGCCGCACTGCGAGCCGCCGCCCGCGCAGCATCCAGCGCCCGCTGCCCTCGCGCCCCGCCGCCCGCGCGGCGCCCCGTGCCCGCGGCGATGGCGGGCTGCCGCCCGCCCGCCGCAGTGTCCCCCGCGCGTTGCCCCGTGCCCGCCGCCAGCCCGCGCCTGCCGGGCGCTGCCAGCCTGCGTCCGGGCGCTGCGGAGCCGCTGGCGAGGCACCATATGTGCCGCGAGCGGTGCCGCTCTCCCCGCCGCCGCAAGCCGCTGCGCCCCTCCCTGCCCGCCCGCGCCTCCGGGCTGCAGCGCGGCGGCGGCGGCACGGCCCCCCGCGGCCCCCCAGCCGCCCGCTCGCCTCGCTCCTGGCTCGGCTCCCCCTCTCCTCCGGGTGTTTTTCAGCTGCTGGCAACGGTCCTTTCCCAGAAGGCTTCTGCGCAAGAGACTGCCGTGGGCGATGGGCCGGCCAAGGCGCAGGACGTCCCCGCAGGTGCGTGGCGCCCGGCGGCCCCGCGGCTCGCAGCAGCCGTAGCCCTGGCCCTGCCCGGGGCTTGCCGGGGAGCGAGGGATTTGCCTTTTTTTTTTTATTATTGCCACGGCACCGCTCGCAAGAAGAAAACGCGTGGGTAAAAAATGACTCTGTCGCCTTTCGGCTGCTGCCAGGTCTTCTCCTGCCTCGGTTAGTGGGGGCGCCGGGGGGCGGGGGGCGGCGGGCGGCCGGCCCGCGGCGCTCGGCCCGGCCCCTTCCCTTCCCGGTGCCTCGCCAGCCGGGGCCGCGGGCTCCGCCGCTGCCCGCGCCGCGGGGCTGCCTGCCCGCGGGCCGTGCTCACGTGGGGGATGCACGCGCCGGGGGATGCACGCGCCGGCGGGCGCCGGGGGCGCAGGGAGGCACGCGTGGGGGGGATGGACACGCGTGGGGGGATGTGTGCGCCGGGAGGATGCACGTCTGAGGGGGTGTACACCCTGGGGGGGTGCGCACGCCAGGGGATGCACACCCAGAGAGAAGGCACACGCGAGGAGGATGCACAGGCCAGAGCCATGCATGCGCCGGGGGGTGCACGCATGAATGGGATGCACACGCCAAGAGGATGCACATGTGAGGGGGGGCTGCACACATGAAGGGGTTGCACACACGACGGGGATGTAGGTGCGGGGGGAATGCACAAGTGTGGGGAGGATGCACACATGAAGGGGGTGCACACGCGAGGGGGACGCACACGTAAAGGGGTTGCACACGCGTGGGGGACGCATATGCAAGGGGATGCACACACGAGGGGGATGCACGCATGAAGGGGATGCACACGTGAGGGGGACACTTATGCAAGGGGATGCACACACGAGGGGGATGCACGCATGAAGGGGATGCACACGCGAGGGGGACACTTATGCAAGTGGATGCACACACGAGGGGGATGCACACGTGAGGGGGATGCACACGCAAGGGGGGCGCACGCGTGAAGGGGATTCACATGCGAGGGGGACACATATGCAAGGGGATGCACGCATGAAGGGGACGCACACGCGAGGGGGACGCACACGCGAGGGGGACGCACGCATGAAGGGGATGCACACGTGAGGGGGACACATATGCAAGGGGATGCACACACGAGGGGGATGCACACGCGAGGGGGACACACACACAAGGGGGACGCACGTGTGAAGGGGATGCACGCATGAAGGGGATGCACACGGGAGGGGCACGCACACGCGAGGGGCACGCACACGCGAGGGGGATGCACGCGTGAAGGGGTTGCCCAGTGCAGCAAGGGCAGAGGGTTACACTTGTCGGTCTGATGGGAAGCTGCAGGCAGAGATTTCCAGACGGCCCTTGCAACCCCCTCGGGGCCAGTGAAGGCTGCCCGCGGCGGCGGCGGCGGCGGCGGCGGCTGGCCTTGGGGTGGGAGCCATGGGGCTGCCAGGGCCCCCCCAGCAGGGGGGCGAGGACGGGGCAGTTGTGCGGAGCCTGCCGTGCCCGGCGGGGGCCTCGCCGGAGGGCACAGCGGTGGGGCAATACCTGGCTTTGCAGCGCAGCCAGAGGAGCAGAGACCGGCGGGTTTGGGCAGCAGGCTCCGTTCAGGCCATGGCCCTGGGGGACACAACGCGCCGGGCCCAGCCGGGGTGCTGGCGTGGCACCGCCGGCCCCAGCCCGGCTCCGCAGGGCCCCCGGCCCCATGCTCACGGCTCCCTCTCGGCCCAGGTTCGTCGCGGACGCAGAGCGTGGCCAGCTCCCCGTACGCCCCACAGCCCCCGGCCGAGCAGCAGCTGAAGAAGATGGAGCCGGTGTCGGAGGGGAAGGTGAGCGCGGGGCTCGGCGGAGCACGGGAGGGGAGCGGCGCGGTCCGGCGGGGAGCGTGATGCTGTGGGGTGGCCCTCGCCGTGCACCGGCCCTCGCCGTGCACCGGCCTCGCCAGCTCCAAGCCGAGGGCAGACCGCCCCGCCGGGGTCCCCACCCCAGGGGCGCCCCGGAGCAGCCGGGAGCCCTGGGCTCCCCCACCGTACTGGCTCTGCAGGACATCTGCAAATGCAACCTGGCCGTGAGCTCTGTCCCGGCCCCGGGGCTGCCGGCGGGCGCCTGCGGGGCGCGCGGCGCTGCGCGGCGCGGGCGCGCGGCAGGGCCGGGGCACGGGCAGCCCTGAGCCGCGCTCCTCGCAGAGCTCGGAGGCCGTGTACCAGTGGCTGTGCAAGTTCCAGCTGCAGCTCTACGCACCCAACTTCATCAACGCCGGCTACGACATCACCACCATTAGCCGCATGACGCCCGAGGTGAGGCCGCGGAGCCAGGGCCCGGCGCGGGGAGGGCGGCCGGGCCCGTGGCGGTGACCCGCCTTTCCGCCCTAGGACCTCACGGCCATCGGCGTGACCAAGCCGGGGCACCGGAAGAAGATCGCCTCCGAGATCAACAACCTCAACATCCCCGAGTGGCTCCCGGAGTACAAGCCGGTAAGGGCTGTGCCGGTGCCCGGACCTGCCCGGGTCCCCGCTGTCCGCCCGTCCCGTCCCCATCCCCGTGGCCCCGGAGAGGCGGTGCGCACGGGGAGGCGATGCCAGGCGCTGGCTCACGCTCCCAGATGGTGCCCGCATCCCACGGCTGCCCGCACTGCGCATGCACGTCGGCTGCTGATAGCTCGGGGGCTGGCAGGCTGGCGCCAGCCATCTCCACGTGGATGTGACACTGCATGTCCCTCCCCGACATCCCACCCGGCACCAGCGTGGCGGAGGGGGCTGGGATGACCTGGGGAAGGAGGAGCCCCCGGGGGTCATCCTGGCTGGAGGAGGCACCTGCACAGGACCACATGCACCACGGTGCTGGTGCTCAGCCCAGGCCCTGCAAGGGGACAGTCAGGAGCTGTCGGTGGGTTATAACCTGTCCTCCCGCACAGGCCAACCTGGCCTTGTGGCTCTCCATGATCGGCCTGTCCCAGTACTACAAGGTGCTGGTGGAGAACGGCTATGAGAACATTGACTTCATCACGGACATCACGTGGGAGGACCTGCAGGAGATCGGCATCACCAAGCTGGGTAAGGCCCAGCCCTTCGCCTCCACGCGCCCCAGCTTCTCCCCATTCCTTGGTCGGGGCTTGGCATCCGAGGCTGTCCCTCGCCGAGGTCCCCCAGACGCCACATGCCATCCCCAGGCCACCAGAAGAAGCTGATGCTGGCGGTGAAGAAGCTGGCGGAGCTGCAGCGGGCCGAGTTCGGCAAGTACGAGTCGGGGACGCTGAAGAAGAAGGCGCCGCCGCCGTCGCCGGAGGTGCTGGCCATCGAGTCGCCGCCCCCGGAGCCGCCCGAGTGCCAGTCGCCCAAGATGACCACCTTCCAGGACAGCGAGCTCAGCAACGAGCTGCAGGTGGCCATGACGGGCTCGGGCGAGGGCCCCGAGGAGCCCCCCGAGAAGCAGGCCAACCACGTGGCCCACGTGCGGGAGGCCTCCGGCTACCGCTCGCCCTCGGGCCGGCACGCGCCGGACAGCGGCCTGGGCAGCCGGGCCAAGCACATGAGCAGCTCGCAGGAGCTGCTGGGCGACGGCCCCAAGGCGCCCAGCGCCGCCATCTCCAAGAGCCAGGAGTACCTGGCGGAGGAGGCCAAGGAGGGCTTCCCGGGGCCGCCCAAGGAGGTCCGGCCCCTGCGGCACGGCCACACGGTGAAGCGCGCCAGCGTGCCGCCGGTGCCCGGCAAGCCCCGGCAGTCCTTCCCGCCCTCGGCCGCGGGGCACTTCACGCCGCCGCAGACGCCCACCAAGCCGCGGCCCGCCTCGCCCCAGAGCCTGCTGGTGCCCCACGCCACGGCCAAGGTGAAGCCCACGCCGCAGCTGCTGCCGCAGGCCGAGCGCCCCATGTCGCCCCGCTCGCTGCCCCAGTCGCCCACCCACCGCGGCTTCGCCTACGTGCTGCCGCAGCCGGCGGAGGGCGAGGGGCCGCCGGCGGGGGTGCCCGTGCTGCCCGTGTCGGTGCCCGTGCTCTGCCTGCCGCCGCCGGGCGAGGGCGAGGAGGAGCCGGGGCGGCCCAAGAAGCGGGCGCACAGCCTCAACCGCTACGCCGCCTCCGACAGCGAGCCGGAGCGGGACGAGCTGCTGGTGCCGGACGCGGGGCCCTACGCCACGGTGCAGCGCCGCGTGGGCCGCAGCCACTCGGTGCGGGCGCCCCCGGGCGCCGACAAGAACGTCAACCGCAGCCAGTCCTTCGCCGTGCGCCCCAAGAAGAAGGGGCCGCCGCCGCCGCCGCCCAAGCGCTCCAGCTCCGCCATGTCCAGCGCCAGCATGGCCGAGGACTTCCCCAAGGATGGCGAGGGCGAGGCGGCGGGCGGCCCCGCCGGCGAGGACGGCGAGGCCCGGCACGGCTACCGGGAGCAGCGGCGGGCCAGCGACTTCGGCGGCAGCGTGGACACGGGCAGCGCGGGCAGCGTGAAGAGCATCGCCGCCATGCTGGAGATGTCCTCCATTGGCGGCGGCGCCCGGGCGCTGGCCTCGCAGAGGCCACCCGGTGCCAGCGGGCCGGGGCCGGCCAAGGGGCCCGACAGCTACTACCTGCAGCCGGGCCCGGCGGCGGGCAGCCCCGAGCGGGCGCGCGTGGCCACCGTCCTGGCCACGGTGAAGCACAAGGAGGCCATCGGGCTGGACGGGGAGGTGGTCAACCGGCGCCGGACCATCAGCGGCCCCGTCACGGGGCTCCTCGCGGCCGCCCGGCGGGAGCGCTCCGACAGCGTCCGCTCGGACACGGGGGCGGAGGGCGCGGCGGAGCGGCCGGGGGCCGAGCGCGGGGGCTCGGCGCGCGCCGGCTCCTCGGAGAGCCCCCCCTTCGCCGGCGAGGGCTCCCTCGCTGCCAAGCCACGGCCGCGGCCCCCGGGGCCGGCGCGGCTGGAGGCGGGCGAGGGGCCGCCGCCGCCCGCCCACCGCCACGGGGACCTGGCCAAGGTGGAGGCCAGCGCCACGCTCAAGCGGCGCATCCGGGCCAAGCAGAGCCAGCAGGACAGCGTCCGCTTCGTCCTCACCGAGTCCGACACCGTCAAGCGCCGGCCCAAGGCCAAGGAGAAGGAGGCGGCGCCGGAGCCGTCGCCGCTCGCCCTCTACCAGAACGGCGCCGGGGCGCGGGCTGAGCCTGGCGCGGCCGAGCCGCCGCCGCCCGCCGCCGAGCTCGGCCCACCGCCCGCCGCCGAGCCCCGGCGGCCCTTCAAGCCGCCGGTGTCGCCCAAGCCGGTGCTGACGCAGCCGGTGCCCAAAGCGCCCGGGCCGCCGGCCCCCAGGAAGGCGCCGGCACCCGGCCCCGGCAGCCCAGGTAGGTGCATGGCGGCGGGGGGGGGGGGGGGAAGCGGCCGCCGCCGCTCGGCCCCAGCCCCACGCCTGCCCCCCGCCATGTCTCTCCGCAGAGCCGAAGCGGGTGCACGGCACGCCGCCGCCCGTGTCCCCCAAGCCGGCGCCGCCCCCCACGGCGCCCAAGCCCCCCAAGCCCCCCGGCGCCGCGCCGTCCGGCAGCGCCGGCTCCACGCCGGCCCCGTCGCCCGCCAAGCAGCTGGGCGCCGCCGTGAAGCCCTCGAGCACGCCGCCCTCGCTCTGCTCCAGCCCCGCCAAGCCCCTCTCGCCCGGCGGGCCGCCCCAGCAGGTGCCGGTGAAGCCGCCGCGCTCCGCCATCGCCGGCCCCTCCGTCGACGCCGCCAGCTCCGAGATGGCGCACCAGAAGCTGGAGGAGACCAGCGCCTCCTTGGCCGCCGCGCTGCAGGCCGTGGAGGAGAAGATCAAGCAGGAGGACAGCCAGGCGGCAGAGTAAGCGCGGCGGCGGCGGGCGGCGGGGCTCGCGAGGCCGCAGGCGGCGCGGGGTGGCCCGGCTGTGCGAGAGCGCTGCGGGACGCGGGCGGCGTTGGAGGAGGGGATCTGGCTGGGACGCCGTGTCCAAGTGCCACGGGGACGGGGGACCTGGCTGGGACGCCGTGTCCAAGTGCCATGGGGATGAGGGACCTGGCTGGGACGCCGTGTCCAAGAGCCACAGGAACGGGGGACCTGGCTGGGACACCGTGCCACAGTGCCACAGGACGGGGGACCTGGTTGGGCCGCCGTGTCCAAGTGCCATGGGATGGGGGACCTGGTTGGGACACCGTGCCACAGTGCCACGGGGACGGGGGACCTGGCTGGGACGCCGTGTCCAAGTGCCACGGGGATGAGGGACCTGGTTGGGCCGCCGTGTCCAAGTGCCATGGGATGGGGGACCTGGTTGGGCCGCCGTGTCCAAGTGCCATGGGATGAGGGACCTGGTTGGGCTGCCATGTCCAAGTGCCATGGGATGGGGGACCTGGCTGGGACACCGTGTCCAAGTGCCATAGGATGGGGGACCTGGCTGGGACGCCGTGTCCAAGTGCTGTGGGGCTGGGGGGACCTGGCTGGGACGCCGCTGGCATGCCACGGGGCTGGGGGGACACTGGGCGACAGCACGTCGGCGCACCGTGGGGCGGGAGGGTACCGTGGGGGTGGCGAGGGGGCCGGCAGCCCCCGTGCGTGGTGCTGAGCCGGCCCCGTGGCTCGCCCCAGCTCCGCCGCGGAGTCGAAGAGCACCGTGAGCATCCTGGACGACATCGGCAGCATGTTCGACGACCTGGCGGACCAGCTGGATGCCATGCTGGAGTGAGGGGCGGGCGGGCCCCGGCCGACCTCAGGGCTCACGCGGGCACGAGGGCGCGCGGACACGTCCCCGGCCCCGCCGTCCCCGCTGTACCGCCCGTCCCCTCCCCACCTCCCATCCCTCGGGGTTTGCACAAAGAAGAAGATACCTCAGGGTTGTGCTCACGGGCTCGGCGCCCGCGCGCCGCCGCGCCAAGCCTCCGGCAGGACTCCACTTCGCAGAAGCAAAAAAAAAAAACAAACAAAAAGCAGCAGAAGAAACAAAGCAACACGATCCAGCCCGAAACGCCTCCCTCTCCTGCCAGGGTTTTTGGGGGGTGGGGAGGGGTCTGGGTTCTCTTTTTGTCTCTACCTACCTGCCACGTGGGCTGCATGCCGAGCCGTCCCGGTGCAGCCGTCCCAGTGCAGCCGTCCGGCGTTGCCGTCCCGGTGCAGCCGTCCCGATGCAGCCGTCCCGGTGCAGCCGTCCCGGTGCAGCCGTCCTGGCATTGCCGTCCCGATGCAGCCGTCCTGGTGCAGCCGTCCGGCGTTGCCGTCCCGGTGCAGCCGTCCTGGCATTGCCGTCCCGGTGCAGCCGTCCCGGAGCAGCCATCCGGCGTTGCCGTCCTGGCGCGGCGCTGGGCCCGGGGCAGCCGGGTGGCCCCGAAGTAGCACAACTCGGCCCTGCTCCCCTCCCAGCGGGCGCTGGGCTGCTGGGGAGGCCAGCTGCGCAAATGGACTTTAGTTCCTTTTTTTTTTTTTTAATTTAATTTTATTTTTTAATTATTATTTTTCTTCCATTTGCTGTTGCCAGCGCCTGCTCGGCGGTGCGGGACCTGCTGCAGGGTGCCCGGCCGTGGCGTGCATGCCCTTGGCATCTCTGCTCTGGGGAAGGGCCGGGTGGGTTTTTTTTTCTTTTTTGGGGGTGGGGGGGTATTTTGGTTGCAAATCAGCAGCGCGAGGCCCCTCGCTGGGGTGTGGGGCAGGGCCCGCAGCCCGGCTCCCGCCGCCGCTCGCTGCCCCCGCCCCGGCGGGGAGAGGACAGTGATAAGCTATAAAGAAGTATTAATTTATTGGAGGGGAAGGAAAAAAAAATTAAAAAAAAAAAAGATATAAAACAGATTTCCCCCACCCCCAAAAATAATAAAAAGAATAAACTTTAACAAATATATATTTAAAAGATTTAAAAATATTAGCAATTATATATAAAAAGCAGTTTAAAAACAAATCAAGAGAAACTGGATTTTAGCTTGAGAAAAACTATTAGATTATACTAAGCTGTGTGTCTTGTGGCAAACTCATTCTAAGAGTAGCACAACTATTTACCTTTGATCTTGTTGGAAGGTACGTGCAAACAGTTCTGTCTGGGTTTTTCTGTTCGAATTCAGTGTAACTTCTTTATTTTTACACAGTTCAGAACACAAAGGATGTGCCTTGTTTTATGGAGGTTTTTGTTAACTCTTCTACTGAAGGTGTTTCATTTATTTTGGAGTGTCTTCAGGTTTTGATTTCCCCCTCCTCCCCCCCCCCCCCCCGGCACTTGTTTTGTGCGTGCGTGTGTGCGCGTGTCCGTGTGTGTGCGCCCGCGTGCGTGTGCGCCTGTGCGCCGGGCGGCCCCGGCCGCGCGGCTGTATATTCATGTATAAACAGGAGTCGGAGTCTGGTTCAGTCGCTTGAGTTCTGACGAATGCATTTCCTTGCTTGTGGTTCCAAGACGAAGTGTTGGTGTACTTTTCTTGAGACGTACAGACTGGTCTCTCTCGCGCGCTCTCTCTCTCTCAATCCTGTTGTGTTCGCTGATCCAGATGTGTTTGGCACAACTTTGAAATTTCTTTAAAAAAACAGAAAAAAGACTTTAAAAATAACAAAAAAAAAAAAATCACCCGCCTGAAAATATCTGTTCAAAAGAAAAAAAAATATGTATCTTAAAAAAAAAAAAATCCATAAAGTTCTACATGATGGATATATACATATATATTTTTTATGATTAAGTTATGGACTCTGTATTGTACCCCATCTGTCAAGCTATGCATCTTGGTGCTTTTCCCTGCTCTTCTGTGCTTAGATTTCACCTCTACTCGTCTTATTCTTCCTATTCTGAATAGTAGATGGCTCGTGGTGCTGTGAAAAGAAGTTTGCTCCTATACCAAGTCTGGCAACAAATATTTAAAGAAAAATAATAAAAAAATAAAACCCCGCCAGGCTGCCACCGCTGTTTGTGACCGACACCTCAGACCCGCCGGCCGTCGCGCGCGCCGGCCCCCCACGCACACGGGGGCCGCGGCCCGGCGCATCCCTGCCGCGGGGGGCCCGCACCGCCCCGGGGTGCCGCCGCGGGCTTCGCCGGCGGGAGCAGAGCCGCGCGCCGCCGCGCGGGGCCCGGCCGGCCCAGCGGCGCGCCCCGGGACGCGCCAGGTCGCTGCGGCAGTCGGTTTACAGCGTATCGACGAGCCCACCGCAGGGCCCGCAGTAACTCACGCTGGCCACCAACAACGCTTTCCACTTTTATTGTCAATGAAGAAATAATCAAATCTATATTACAATCTTAAAAACAGTAGAAAATGTGAGTAAAAATGCAACGGAGGCTTTTTTCTCTTTAATGTGGCGACCATTATTACAGGGTGGTGAACAACGGATTTGTGTTACTTGATTTGAGAACTAGCTGTGGCATAAAAATCGTACCTGGCTACTCAAGAAAACACTTCTCTCCGATGGATCAGCCTGACACCTTGGCAGTAAAATTAAATACTAGAGACAGAAAGGAGTTGGGAACCCAACCCAGGGCAAGGCCTAATAGTTCTACCATTTACAAAGGGCCCGGCAGCCCAGCGCTCGTGCCCCTCGGCAGGCCGGCTCCCGCCTGCGACGAGCTGAACCGTTCAGTCCCGCCGCGGGCCGAGCGTCGCACTGCTCTCGCACCAGCGCTGCACAGGCTGCGTGGCCTGGAGACCGAGCTTCGCAGCCAGCCCCTCGCTCCAGAGGATGCTCCTCGCTTGTGGAGAGGAAGGGACGCGGTGGAGAGGAAGGCCCGGCACCAGACCAGCTTCCTCTACAGTTCCAGTTAAATATGGCAGATCTGAGGGTCATCTGGGGATCCACGGGCCAAAGCCGTCCTGGGAGCTGCCAGCCAGAGTCCCTGCAGGTGGGGAGACTGGCCAGGAGGCAGCGGTCGGTGTGGGCAGGAGCTGCAGCAGTTATTTCATAGTGGTGTTAGTCACCCAGCAGGCCAACGGAGGGGAGGAGTTTTTGGTCTTTCAGTGTGCAGGACTAGTGTGGCACTCTCACTAGCACGTCCAGACCTGTGGAGGAGAGACAACAGGAACCCATGGCAGTGACGTACTGAGGAGCCCTGTGGGCTTCTCTTCATCAGCTGTGCAGATTTCCTGTGGGCTTTCAGCATTCACAACACCCTCTGCTAGGAGTTAAACCTTCTGCCCATCGAGAACCATGCCCATGATGTTTGTTCAAACCCAGCTCCTAATTCATTTATTGCCTTAGTTCCAGTATTGGAAGAGATTGAACCATCAAGGAGAAGCCTGGGAAAACCAACCTTTACAGTGCTGTCCACAGCGCCGGAGAAGAGGCGGCCCCTGGAGACGGCGAGGGCAGTGACACTACCCTGGTGTCGCAGCAGAGTCTGAGTACAGATCATGTTGTCCATGCTCCACACCTATGGGCACAGAGGAGGCGTGAGAAAGCACCATGCTAAGTGAGAGGCCCAGGGCTCTGACACAAACCCGAGCACCAGGCAAGGAGCAGGATGCTGAGTGCCACAGGGTTTGGTCCAGGTGACTCGGATTGTGTGCAAGACCACTTGGCATGCAGGAACAAGGATTCCCCATCGTCCTGCTCCCTCCAGGCCACACGTTCTCCTAAGAAGGCCAAGGGCACAGACCTGGCTGGGTGCGTTCCCGGACACGTACCCTGAGAGACCGGTCATACGATGCACTGAAGACTTTGGTTTGATCCGGCGTGGAAATGACAGCGAGGGCATAGACCGTACCCACGTGACCAGTCAGCGTGCGGACTTGTTCCTTTGTCTCTATATCCCAGACCTGAGGGTGGACAGCAAGGCTCAGAGATTGTACCAAGCTGCAGGCCACCAACTTCTCCTCCGAGAGGTGTGGCCACCTTGACCTGCATTTCTAGGATAGGTGCTGTGCACCCATGCTCCAGGTGCACCACAAAGAGGCTTGGCAGGGCCAAACCTCCCCATCTCCTCAACCTTCTCTCCCAGCCCCAGCCAACAAGTGCATCAAATCCCACAGCCCTTACATGGATGAGGTTCTCATAGGTGCCGCACACAATGTGGTGGTTTGTCACAGCGATGGAGTAGACACTGCCTCCTGATGTCTGCAGCACGTGGACACACTCCAAATTTCGGATGTCCCAGATCTGAAAGAGCCACCAGAGCAGGGAAGGCAGGATGAGACCCATGCAGGAACCCCTCTCCAGGGGGGCTAAGACTAAGAGAGCAGAGCCTCCTTGGCTGTCCTCACTGAACAGTGAAACTTTTTTTCTGCTTGTGGGTAGAGAATCAGTAACTTCGGCTACCAACAAACCAGTCCTTCAACTAAGATCTGCAACAGTAACAAGTCTGTGAAGCTGGTGCCAGACCCTATGAGTGAAGGGGCAGCCTGGGTAAGTAACGGCTACAATCTGCTTTCTGACACATCAGCGTGTGCCAGAAATCCAGCTTTGGTGCCCAAAACTGGATTAAATACAATAATCCCTTTCTTGGGAGAGCTGCAGAGTGAGGGGAAAGGAATTGTAAGAAGGAGCTGGGTTCTTTCAGTCAGAAGAAACTGAAGGTGTAGAAGGCTTCCTTCCAGGTGCCTTGGAGATATGATTTCAGAGCTAAGAAGCTATTCTCCAGCCATGTAGGGAGTTAGTTTGATGTGTGCTCATCTTCAAGGACAAATCTGTTCAGCTGGGAATGTTCAGGACCGACTAGCAAAGTCCTGCTCTCTTATTCAGCTGCCCAACTTCGAACATCCAAGCTGGAAAATGTTGTGGAGATTGCATGCCTTGTGTGAATGACTATACACACATGTGCACACACAAACCAGGCCTCGGTAGCACTGGAAACTGATGCAGACAAATTAATAGGGATTTGTTAACACTGAGAAGGGAAGCTGCAGATTCTCTAGTGTCACCCAGATGCTGAGAGGTGAACTATTCATCAAAGCCTGAGCCAGCACAGATGAGAGCATTTCGGAAACCACACATAGATTTATGGTAATGCTGCAGCCAGACAGTGACCTTCTCCTCTTATCAGCAGGACTGTCAGTGCAGATAACGCTGCGGCAGCTGCAGAGGCAGCGCGAGAGGCGCCATGGCTGTGAGGCTGTGTTTATCTTAGCTAGCGTCCCCCAGCAGCCGCACTCACAAGGACCAGCCAAAGACCAGCCTTCGAGCCTACAAAGATGCAGTCACCGCAGTAAAATCTAGCATGTCAGCAACACTACAGTAGTGCTCTTGAATCCTAGCAGCTGCCTTTTGTCCTGCGCAACCAACCCATGCGGCAGGATAGACATTTACAGGCACGGGGAGAGCCGATGGCTTACAGCTGCCACCAGTCGGAGGGTCTCACCTTGATTGTTTGGTAAGATCCGCTGTAGAGATAGTTTTGAGAAGCCACCAGCGCCCGCACCCAGTGATTAAGACCTGTCAGTTCCTTTTTCAGTTTGAGCTCAGTACCCACGATATCCCAGACCTGTGGAAAGCACAAGCGGATAAGTATGTGCACGCACACATGCACACGCACACACACACACACACATGCACACACAGAGAAGAGTGTCTCAGTGGGACTGGGCAGTGATGGTGCAGAACAGGCCAGCTTCTAGAAACAGGACAGCTCTGCGGGGCCAGGCTGCTGCCCACTTCTGCACAGAGCCAGCACAAAAGCTCACTAAGTGGAACCATGCGCTGACTCTCCTGCCCCATGGGAACTGGCTGAAGCCACTGGCTTACAGATAAAACACACAATAACTGTGCTGAATAAGCAATTTCCCAGAGGGCCTGGGAGAGGTAGCTTGGAGCCTGCACTGCCCCTTGCAGAAACCCTTCCCCAGCAGAGAAATGGGCTTGAAAACCTAAACCATATCTGCCCAGTAAAGAACTGTTCCGACACTCCCACTCTCAACACTCCTGGCAAGCCCGAGCCAAGCCCTGCAGCATGCAGGGGGAAGCCTGAAAGGTCTGATATCACTGTTCCAAACAGAGCTAGTGACCTGCGCTGCTGAGCAGGCAAAAAGGAGTCAAAAAGGACAGAACTGTACAGTACTGTCTCATTGCTCCTCCAGTCTCCAAGCATCCTCTAGATAGCTGAACTACTCCAGGCCTCGGATAAAGAAAAGAGCATAAGTCCTTTCACAAAAGGACAGTCCCATAAGCTGTCTCACCAGGAGCTGGAAGCAGAACCAAGGGAATCTGGCCAAGACTTTAAATGGCAACTTGTAAAGCTGCTCCCTGATTTCCAAATGCTTTAGGAAAAGAACGCAGAATCAAGATCCCTTGGAAGGGCTTTCAAAACAGGCAGCATAAAGCTGCAGTCAATTCTGGACCCCAGGAACAATTCCCAATGGCCTGAGCAAGTCTGTTGGGAGCCCAAGGAAACACAAATCCTGGAATTGCCAACATACTCCACTTGCTATCTCAGGTTTACAGACTTAGAAGAAACAAGTTTTTTCATCTAGGTCTCAGAACATCTCTGCCTTCAGCACTGAGCACTGGCTAAATCTCTGCAGTGCTGGCTCTTCTGTATAGATCAGGGTAGTGTAATAACAAGGTCACCTACAGACCAAAATGCCATTTTCTTCCTGTCTGGGAGCTGCTGCCTGAAAGCTTGTACCATCAGTCAACAACCAGATCAGCAGGAGCCATCTCACAGCTCTACCTTGATGGCTTTGAGAGAGCCACTGAACAGCATGTTGTGTGAAGAGACCAAAGTGCAGACAGGATTGTCATGTGCTCGGATCGTGTTCACTTTCTGCAGGTTTTGAATATCCCAGACCTGCAAAGGAGGAGAACAGAGCCCATGAGGGGCAGGGGCAGTTCCCTTGCGATGGATCATTCCCTGTGCTTCTGAAGGAACACAAACAGAAACACAGAACAGGACCGTGCACATATAAGGAACCACTGTCCTGGCCTGATTAGGACTGGCTACCCTTCCCCAGCCCACCCACCTCAGGGCACCCACCCCCATGCAGGAGCCTGTAGGAAATCTAGCCCGTAAGAAACACCCAAATCCAGCCCACAGGTAACCTTGCTGAAGGCAATGGACAAAGCACACATGGGACATCATTCTTACTCCACTAGTAGCTGCAGAGCCTTACACAAAAAGATTGCATGTCCCTGCCCTACAACAGCCAGGAGCTGGCCTGTAAATCTCACGTCTCAACTCCTACGCAGAGGAGGGGTGCAGGGTACTCACAATAATGGTGCAGTCAGCAGAGCCACTGTACAGCTTGTTCCTGTAATGTCACCAAAAAACAAAAGGAGGTCAGCAAGGGAGAGCAAGGAGTGCAGGGTCTCAGCTCACTCCCAAGCTCTGTGCTGGGTGAGGAGCTGCAGTCCCACAGTCTCACTGGGCCAAGGCTGAACATGCCAACTTCAGGAGTGGAGCTGGGGGCTTGTGGGGAGGCCAGACTGGACTGGCCCTTCGAGCAACAGGCCCAGCACCCCTAAGTGAGCACAGGAAGGCAGAGAGAGCTGCACTTTGTACCTTTCTGAAGAGTAAAAAGGCAAGAAGGGAGTTTCATGAAGAGGTTCATGAGGTTGGGGGTTTTGTGAGCAGCTAGGCCTCCCATCCTCCCCACCCACATCGCAAAACATATGCACAATCCTGGTACATGCAGGACTACAGAGGGGAATTTTAAGGGTGTGCTTAGGGGACCCCAGGGCTCTTCCTGTGGCCCCCTCTCTCAGGCAGGGTAGGTGTCCAGCTCCACTCACCCTTGGATGCAGAGAGCCAGTACAATTCCATCGTGACCCTCCAAGGTCTTTTGGCACTTGTATGTGGTACAGGTATCCCACACCTAACAGGAAACACAAGTCAGCAGAGGATCACATGCCTGTGCTGGAGAGCAGCTGGGAATCTGAGCAGGAAGCCAGCAAAGCCACAAAAGCACGGAAATGAGGAAACAGACTGTCATCTGGGCACCTGTTTTCCTGTCTCCCAGGCAGAGATAAGCATGTCTAGGAAAAGAAATTTACTGCAAAGGGTCAGGCTGAAGATAACAAGTGACACTAAAGAGCAGCATTCAGCAGCCTTCTCCAACACTGCCTTCCACAGCCCCAGGCCAAAAGAGAACACAACTGAACCAAGAAAGCAGCTCCTGGGCTCCTGCTTTAGCTGTTCACACCCTGTTCCTAGGGCTCAAATGGCTCAGCCACAGTCTCCTCTGCTACTGCAAAGTGTACCCCCTCCCCGCCTCGGCCCGAGCATTCACAGCTCTTAAGAGAGAGAACGTGGTGGTGCTTGGTTGGCTGGGAGCAGGGTGTCCAGAGCAGCCAGGAGAGTGGAGGAAGCTATTTTCTTTCAATAAAATATACAATGTCCATTTCCTTCCATTTATCTCTTGGTTCTCTCTCAAAAAAATTAAATCAAAGCTCAGCTTCTGGCAGGGCTAGTCACAGCAGTCCCAGCATGGCTGGGAGCTGCATGGCTCCTCAGCTCAGCCAGCAGCCACCACTGCAACCAGCAGCCAACACAGTGAGATTAGGAACTATTATTTTGGTTGCACTGAAGCAGCACTGTCAGTTTGAGTTACTGAAAACAGGACAAAGAAAAACAAACATACCATAAAATAGAAATAATTTTATCAGGAAAAAATATTTTTTCTAAGAAGATTTTTTACAGCAAGGGAAAATAATAAAGAAAAAAGATGAAATAGGCTAGAATGCTTTATACACCAGGCAAAGCAAAAACACAAGTGGCAGGAATGAGATTCTAATCGGGGCTTCACAAAAATCATTGTTTGTCTCTTGATATCATTATGACATAATATTTCCTCACAGAGAAACTGAAAAATACTTTTTTGCCCAACGAGAATTGCAAAAAACTCATTTAAAATTACAGGACAAACTTCGGAAAGTGAAACCCCCTGGAACTGGAATGCAGTTTCTGTCCCAACTGGAGCACTTTTAAAAATGCAAAAGATGCACGGAGGAGGCAAAGCTCTTTCTTACCTTAATAGTTTTGTCTGAAGAGCCACTGAAGAGCAAGTCTCCTATGGAGTAAACGCACAAACACCACACAGGGCCCTGGTGCCCCACAAAGGTCCCCTTGCATTTGAAGATCTGCTGAGGGTCGTAGGCTAAGGAAATGAGAGGGCAGGTAAGAGTGGGAGAATGGTGTTGAGCCATGATGTTGTGAGTTCAGAGAGGAGAGATCTCCCAGCACTGTCCTGGCAGGGCCACCTCATACTTCTTATTGTTTTAGGCCAGAAGGAACTGTGAGCCCCTTGCAGTCTGGCCATGCATCCCACCCTCATAGCGCACCCAGTTATCACTGCTTTGAGCCCCAGGACTAGTCTCCCTAATGCACCTCCCAGGCTGGACCTAGGGAGGCCAGAGATGCAGAACCCACCACTTCCCTTGACATCTCCTCCCAGCAGCTAATAACTCTGCAGCACTGTGACTCCCCTTCAGCCGCTGCTTCTAGCCAAATGTCTCCCACCAGTATTTTCTCCCTGCAGCAGTGGTGATCCTATAAACAAGTCACTGACGCATCCAGAGACAACTGGCACTTGGCACATCCATGACTGAGACTAAAAGGGCTCACTGGGACATCACCCCAAAACAAGTCCAAGCAAATGAAAATCATGTGCATACTCACATCCTAGGATGCCCATGTTGAGTCGAGCATTAATGTGGGAAAGTTCATCCTGGAAGATAGAACAAGCTGCATGAGTTGCAGAGCCATCAAGACTAGCCTGCCCTCCTGGGCATGGCTTTAACACTGCCCTCTCTATTGCTGAAACCCCTCCTGCCTTTGGTCAGGTCTCAATTCCCTGTGAAGGCCCTCCCTTAGCAGCTGACTCATCCTCTGATAAAAGGTACCAGGACAGAGGAATCTCCTGCTGCAGGATTGCATGTGTACATCCCACTGACTCCAGAGAGCATGGGGTTCTGACGGCATCTCATACCCCAACTAATCCCTTTGGTATTTAGAATGGTGCGGATAAACCTTTCAGAAAATACTGTGCTTGCTCTGCCATTCACAGGACTGCTAAAAATAATCAAATCAGTTTTGGGAGTGCTTGCTGACTTGGGCTCTTTAAGCCCACCTTTCTGGAGAAGAACCGAAAGGTCTTTTCATAGTCGTCTCCAGGGCCCAGTCCCTTCTGTGTCCATGGTGACCTTTTTCATCAGTGTGCCTAGGCAAGCCAGGACTAGCTCCTCTTTATCAGTACATCTAGTGGGATTTAGTCCACTTGAACTAGAGAGGAACATCTATCCAGCATCAGAGCTAGAATAATGTCCAAAAGTAAGTGACATCTCTCATTCCCAGCTTGTTAATCTTTCTGCTTTCTCCACAGGACACAATGTCTGGGGCTAACATGAAGGGTACAGGAATACCCAAGCTCTGGAGAAGAGGGCTCTCTCTTTACAGTATAGGTTTCTTTGCTCTGGTTCTGCTGTTCTCAAGAGCAGCAACAGGCTGAGGAAAGGCAGTTGAACCAATTAAAACAGCTACCCAGATGCAGTGCCCAGCGCTTGCTGAGCTGCCTTATGGAGCTCCAGTGACTCAGCCTACAGGAAACCTCCACATAGACCCCAGCTACAATAAGAACAAACCAATCTTAGGATGAGCAGAGCCATCAAGGAGGGGAATCCCAAAGACTCCCCCAACAAAGAGGAGACGCCTGTCTAGCAGCACAACCAGCAGCTATTTTTGTGTGCAATCCCCACTCAACACAGAGGCCCATCTCCCTTCCCAGCTGGCCCAGGGCTCACATTCAGCATGGAGGCGTCCCTGCGGAACTCCATCAGGTCCTCACTCAGCTTGCTCTGGTTCTCATCCAGCACATCTACAAGAGATAGACAGGCCCATCTTCACTGTAGAGTCAGTCAAGGAGCCCAGGGAAATGGGTAGAGGACACCCACTGACACTCAACCTCTGAACAAGGAGGGAGCAGAACCCAATGGTGTTATCGGCAGGTAAGAGCAAGAGGGTGCTAGCTAATCGAAAGTAAATTGTACTTGGATGCTGAAGACCCAGCACGTTTTAGAGGCAAGCAGGGGCTGGGCATGGCACAGGTTTCCAGAAAAAATACTAGCTGTAACATATCTGCACTGCTAGCTATTCTCACTCGCTCATTTGTATGGGGGTCTGTGCATATGAGCTTCACAGGAAAAATTCACAGAAGGGCAGTAGCTACCTGCTGACACTTCTAGGACTTGTCATATGAGCAATGATTGCAAGATGAGGTTCAATGATGTCCAGGCAGCAGAGAAGTCCATGAAACCCTTGCTTACTCCCCCACAAGGAATATCTGAACCTCCTGAAATCTGCTCAGCACCAGTTTTAAAGATAGAATCCTGAAAGGCACTATCCTAACGAAGAACTGCCCTGTCTCTACAGCTCTCATCACATGGCTCACCCAGGGGAGACTCACCAAATTTGAGCTCCAGGTTTTTCTCCAGCTGGTCGATCTTCTCTGAGAGCTTGCCCAGCATGGAGCGCAGGAAGGCAATTTCCTGGTCCTTCTGGGCCATTGCCACCTGCATCTCATGGAAGCGATCATCTGTCTGCTGCAGGAACTCCTTCAGACCCTCAAACTTGCAAGTCTCCAAGTGGGTCTCATAGGTGTCCTGATTTCCTATGAATGTACACCTGCAAGGAGGGGAGGCAGAAACTTGCTGAAGCAGGGCTCATACTGGGAGAGCTTAGCACTCAGCTCACTCCTGGGAGGGATGTCTGATGCCTGTGCAGATCCCCAGCTGTTCCAGTCCTCTTAGGAGGAGCAATGGTACTGTGGTTCACTGCCCTGCTGGGTGTAACTACGAGGCAACAGAGAGGCCAAACAGCTGCTGTCCTTCCAGCTTGGGTATTTGCCCAAAGCTGAACTGTCTGTCTATCTGTTTAGGAAGTTGCAAGGAAGTACATGCAACTATCCCAAAGTCACGGTATCCAGAAAGCAGCCCAGAAATGAGCTCAATGCATCCTTCCCACTATAAAGCACCAGCTCCTTACCCGTATTTGGAGTGGGGACATTTTATGTGTTCACACTCTTTGAGATGCGCCTCCAGATTCATTTTGAGGAGAGGTGGGCAGCTGGGGTTATTGGGGCAGCGAACTGGCCGGTAATCACAGCTGCTTTCATGATCTCTGCCCATGGAGAAAAGCAAAAGGAGGAAAAATCAGCATCAAGCAAAAATTACTGGAAATGACACAGATCATCAGGAGAGGGGCAAACCAGCCCTGTGAGACTGTCAGGCAATCAAAACCCTTCTGCTCTAAGGCTGCAATTATAGCTTTAAATTCTCATTTGGCCAGAAGGTTGAGAGTAATAATAGGCCACATTTATGCAGGGAGCATCTACTTCTGCAACTGATCAGCTGAGTCTCCAGACAGCTATCAACAACACACAACGGTTGTGGGTAACACGTAAGAGAGCAAATGCATTTAGGATGGGGAGGGAGGATTTCAGAAGACACATACCCAGGATATAACTAGGACAACTCTTCTCTCACAAAAAGAACCACAAGGTCCCTGCCTGACAAAGGCCACAGTGTTTCACCCCAGATGTGAGGTGGGGTATTCACAGTGTATCCCCCGTCCTGATGCTGAGACACTCAGGTAAGCTGTGAGCAGAGAACAACATCTTTTTCTTGAGATCAGCACATCTGCCCCTAAGCTAAGACTGAGAAGACACATTGGAAAGAATTGTCCCCTCAAGTCATCCTGCCCATTCCCACACCCGTGCATGGCCCAGCAGAGCAGGAGAGCCGCCCGGTCCCCAGGAGCCACAAGGCAGTGCAGATACGAGAGCAGACTGCCGGCAGTGGAACCCCTTTTCCTGGAGAGGCTGCCTGCTGGTAACAAGCCACTTACTTCCTGGCACTCAGTTTAATTGTAAACGGGCATCCACGGGGGTCCACCTCGAAGGCAGCAGGCTTGCTGCTGGCTGCAGCCCGGCAACCATATTTGCAGTGAATAAACAGCTCCCCAATCTGCTCAGCCACTGCAATGTTGTTAACCACTACGGTCAGTTTGGCATTGTCCACGGGGCACTTCTCTGCCAGGTGGGGAAGCAAAAGAAAAGGAGAGAGTCAGCAAGGGCTGAGACACTGCAGGAACTTTTTTAAAAGTCTCTATGTGGATTTTTTTTTCTTTTCTGGCTAAGATGGCTAACTTTCAAATTGGTCACAAGGGGACAAGGCAAGAATATTCACACAAGGGCTGCAAGCCACTAGCTGTGGTTTGTTTGGGGGTATGTGCACAAGTTTCAGTTTATGGTTATCCATGATAATTCAAGCTAATCGTCAATGAAAGAGGGCCACACTAATTCAGACTACCTTGTGCTTGCTGAAGTGCAAGAGTATTCATGCCCCATAACCTGTTCCCCCATCCAAGCCTTGGGCTCAGCTCTACCACTGCCAACTGTGCACTGCAGGCCAGGGATGCTTCAATGAAGCTAAAAGCAAAGACACAAGCTTTGAGGGCAGCAGTAAAATCGAGTAACTAAGGATTGCAATCACAAAATCTTTTGCTACAAATCCTGTGGCTGGGACTGATGCAGCACAACACAGTGACAGAGCAGTCAGCATGCAAAGCAGAGGGACCCCTCACACATGAAAAACAAACATCTAGAAGCAGAAAGAGCTGCTATTTTGCCTGAGTGCTCAGGGAGCTTCCTTAGGGCTTGCTGCTCTGGTAATATGAATTACCTGGCTTTATGCTCAACAACAGCTTTCCAAGAGAGGCACAGGCTGGAGACTCTTGCGCCAAATAAAGCATTTTTGTAGCAGAGAGTCCAAACCAAAGAGAAGCTGGTTACGCCAAGCCAGCAGCCAGGCCAGCAGTCAGACACTTGGGCTCCACCAGGTTTCTGGAACAGTTGGGTGAGCCAAAGCTGCTCTGCATGCTGCTTCACAATGACTCAGTCAGTGGCCAGAGGGCTGGCACTAACAGGATGGGGGAGGAGGGTTTGATGGGTCACTGCCAAACACAGGCCCCCTGTTCCCTAGACAGGCAGCCACAGAAAGCTTTCATTCTGGATTCAGCTCTATTTGCATACCATTAGAGCTCAGAGTTTCTCACCTACCCATGCCCCAGGCCCTCATTACTGCAGTGGTAGCCTGAGACATATGGCTTGTTTTGGGACTTTCAGACATCTTTCTGCAGGCTTCTTTTTAAGAGAAAGCAAAGAAACACAAAAATAACAGCATTTTGGAGTGTATCACACAAGAACAGTTCCGTACTCACCAGATGTTAAGGCACATCTTCTACAAAATGTGTGCTGGGGAGACAAAGAGCAACAGCAGAGTCAGCAAACAATATCAGGACATCAGACAAATGCATCCCTGTGGCTAAGGATGGGCAAAGTGGGAGATACCAAAACCTATGGATACAGGGCCCTCAGCAGTTATTCTGCCTGCTTTATAACTCACCATGCCCCTGAGTCTGCATCATAGGACATAAACCAGCCTAGAGGAGAGAGTATTGCCCAGGCTGATTAGAGGACTGCAGCATCTCTCTTATGAGGAAAAGCTGCAAGAGCTGGGCCTGCTTAGCCTGAAGAAGAGAAGACTGAGAGAGGATCTTACCAATGTCTACAAATATCTCAAGGGAAGGTGTCAAAAGGATGGGGCAAGATTCTTTTCAGTGGTGCCAAGCCACAGGACAAGAGGCAATGGGCACAAACTGAAACACAGAAAGTTCCATCTGAATAGGAGGAAAAACTACTGTGAGAGTGACAGAGCACTGGAACAAGTTGCCCAGAGATGTTGTGGAGTCTCCTTCTCTGGAGATATTCAAAACCCACCTGGACATGATCCTGTGCAATGTGCTCTAAGTGACCCTGCTTGAGCAGGGGTTTGGACTAGATGATCTCCAGAGGTCCCTTCCAACCTCACCCATTCTGTGATTCTGTGTAATTCTGTGATTCTGTGGATGGGACAGCTGGTTTGTAACCCTCATTAAATGCACTGTAAATCATGCTAAACATGTAAACATCTCTATTTCTACACTTAGAGCAGAAATGTATGGTAAAAGTAGCAATTTCAATCTAATATGCTAAGGAGCATAAAGAAAGGAACAAAGGCTGCAGCATTTCACCAGTCCCAAAGTTGCCCTGTTGATTCCCTGTAGCCTCCTCAGCTATGTTCCCTAGGGATGGGGCCAGAGCTTGGCAGCAGTGCTGGAAAGGCTACAAGTCACTCTCACAGAGCTGTTATCTGCAGCCCTGCTCATGCTGCCTTTTCCTGCCCTGCACAGCTGCATGGTGCTCTCTCCAGAGCTGCCAAGCCGGGGCTGCAAATGAAGCCAGTCTGTTTCCTGCAGCAGATTTTTTCCCCCCATATTAACCAGAAAATCTCAGTGTCTCCATGAAGAGCTGGTTACTGAAATGGTGGCAGAAGAACCACACCAGCTTCCAACACCTTTGAGGATAGCATTCCCAGTGCAGTAAATAATCCTGCTTTCTGCATTTATTGTTACAGCTCCATTCCAGGAGTATCACTTTAGAAGCATTAGTGAGACAGTGTCACAGAGCCATCTTTCTTCACATGTAGCACAGAAGAAGGAATAATATACAGTTTCCATTAAAATCCTAATCAAATGGAATATAGAAGAATATCTATAATACTCTGTGCCTTTCACTAGATGATCTCAAGTCCCTTTCCAAGCATTAACTAAATTAAGCTTGAAGTCATTCTTGTTTTAAAGGAAACATTTTCTTCCCAACTGAAGAGCTGGGAAGAGCTGAAGAGCTGCTGTGTCTGGGCTGGAATTCAACGGCTGTTCCCAGGAGGTAATACCATTCTGCAGCACCCTTCAGGACATGGATCACAGAGTTGCAAACCTAGCTGAAGCAACACTAGGGAGAATGATTTAGCGCAGGATAAGGAGGCTGACAGTATAATATAGCTCTCCTGGGAAAAGCAGTCGAGGTTTGAGGAAGCTCCAGTCTTTGCTGGCTAACTGCAGAGTGCCCTGCAATCTCCACTACAGATTGGCTCTGAACTGTCTTGAGGGAAACCTAACACATTCCTGTTGGCATCTCTGCCTGCCACACTAGCTCAGATCTTTCAGTTGAACTCTGCCTCATGTTTGCTCACTCAGACTGACAGTCAGTGGGGACAGTCAGGGTCCTTGCTATAAGTCACCTAAGTTATCTTGGAGCCCAAGCTTATGATTTAGAAAAGTACTTCCTTACCCCACAGGTTGTGATGACTGGATCCTTAAACACACTGCAGCACAGTTGGCAGCACAGCTTCACAGAAGGTTGTTCAGCAAACACCAGCGGCTCCTGAAAAGGAGGAGAGAAAGGGACAGAGACAGCACAAGAATCAGTGTGGGGCCTCCCTCTATAAGTGCAGGAACCTCCAGGTCTGCACAGGGAACACAGCTGTCGAGCAGTGAGCGTGAAAGGGCACAGGGGACACTAAGACTTTCATTATCTCCAAATAAACTTTTGTCTGGATCTGCTGATTTTAAGTATGTAAGAAGCAGGGAAGAAGTGAACTTGGGAGTAGCTAAAGACCCTCAATGCATTACAAATCAGGGGCTACTAGCATCTCGCAGGATCAGGATCCCTGACAGCAAACTGCACAGACCAATTTTTTTGTTAGAATAACTCAAGTCATCAGAACTGTGGCAACTGCACTGTCTGCAAGCTTTGCTCAGCTGGACTGAACAGTGTGTTGTTGAAAATGTCTTGAGTACTAAGCCTGAAGTTTAGAAGCAGTTTTAAAAGTTTGCCCTTTTCTATTTTTGAAATGCTCTGAAGGAAGGGCTCTTTCATACCCCTGTGGAGGAGAAACAACATTGCTTCTACCAAAATGGGCCCATCTCTGCATTCGTTTTTACCAACGAAGACTGCTGGAGCACTGGCTCTGAGCACAACTTCCCCAAGAAGCACAGCTCTCAGCTCTCCACCGGAGCAGGGTTCTGCATTTCAGAGCGTTCCAAACCAATCACTGCAGCTCAGTCTGTCTTTTCATCTTGTGCTGCTCTCAAAACTGCAAATATAACCCTCTGAGTTCCGGCACATGAAATGCACTTTTATCTCAGATCTGTGGCAAAATGCCTCCCGATCTTTTATGTGTCCAGTCTGGGGTTAGTCACTGGGTCACAAGCTAAGCTCTGCTTGAAAGTGTCCATCCCTACAAAGAGTCACATGTGGACAATTCCTTGCACCCTCCTGGGGTTTACAATTGTGTTGTTACAATTGTGGAAAATCATTAGAATTGTGTCATTCTTGCTGTCTAGGGCTAGATCAGCAGCCTAAAGTTTTGCAACCCCCTACAGCTCTGCAACAGAGCCAGGGGGATCACACATGACTTTGCAAAGACTTACAGCTTTTCTGAGAAGCAGAAGAGCCTCACCACTGTCCCTTCTTTACACATGGGAAATGGCACACAAGGAAACAAACTAACTTGCAGAAGTCAGTGGCTTAAAAGTTAAAAACAGATAAAAACCAAATTTAAAACCTGACAGCCAGGACCTAGTCACCAAAAACTCAGACATCACCAAAATCTACGCCCATGATAGCTCTACATACTCACAACAGTCCATTAAATTACTCTTATGACACTGAACTTCCTAATCCTGCTCCTTGAGACAATCCCAAATACCTACTGGCTCCTCCTCTTCCTCATGAAGTGAGAACGTCGAGCGTAAGGACATGTTGGACTCAGAGTGCAATGAACGGACGGAGATAGCAGAGTCAGAGCGACGTGGGGTGCTGATCGGAGGCTTCAAAAAGATAAAAACCAATTCTTGTTATTGCAAATAATTCCCCTGCTCCAGAACCCTACGCACAGAGACTCCAAATTCAATCCCCCCTCCATTTGCTGCTCCATTTGTTCATCCAGTCTGCCAAGCTGCATTGAATGGTCCACAGAAGTAGTACGCTTCACTGCTGCATGCCATTCCCAGTAGTCTGGGAAAACTGCACCACACACAGAGACAGCAGAGGCATCGTTCGGGTTTAACATAACCCACTAAAAGAGGCTGACATCTAAATGCCAAGCGTGTAACTTTCTCAAAGGTGCATTTGTTAATATACTTACTGTGGCTACATGCAAAGCAATGGTTTGGAAGAATTAATCCTTCACAGAAAGCTTTGTAAATCTCCCCCAGAGACAGCCACCAAGTTCTGCAATTTCTATAATCTCTGCAGCAGCACTTGTTGTTTCACTCGCTATCTAACTCCTGCCAAATTTCTTTGCGTAAGTGTAGAGACTTCCTTCTATTCAATTCAGTAACAGCCTTGCTTTGTCGCTTCCTGTTTGGGAGGGGAGAGCCAAGTGGACACTGAATGCACCAATCAAGAAAAATCACACTGGCTGCAGAGTCCTTGGGATTGGCTTTGAGGGGATGTTGCCCCTGGAATATTAACCAGAGGCACATCTCAAAGATGCAACTTAACGTCAAAGCAAGAATGGAGCAAGCTCTTCAGAATAAGAAGGGATTGGACTTGGGGGCCTAGAACAGACACAACAGCCTGTAGCACCCTGCTGGGTTACTCTAGAAGAGATTCTGTTGGCAAACTCAGAATAAAAGTCTTCAAGGAACAGAATGAATAGACTGACAAAGAAATGGCAGAATGAAGCCACAAGCTTCGAAAGTTTAACATCAAGAGATGACCACTGTCCAGCTTGTTTGGATCTGCAAGTATCACACCTGTACCTTGCCTGGTTGTAGCCTGCATCCTTGGTAGTCATAGAACTGCCAGTTGGAAGGGGCTCTGGAGATTGCTGGCCCGGCTGCCCACTTGAAGCAGGACTATCCCCAGCATTAGATCTGGCCAGCCCTGGCTTTGCCTAATTGAGCCAGAAAAGCTCCAAGGATGAGATTCAGCCTCCTCTGTCATCCCTGTCCTGCACTACCTGCCAAGCAATAAGTTTTTTCCCTGATGTTCTCTGAAAGTCACAAGCTGCATTTTGTGGTGTTTGCTATGGGCGAAAATGTGTAACATCCATCCCAAGGACAGACAAAAAGGATACAAGAGGCCAGCTAGGAAATTCAGCAAGAAAAGAAGAGGAGCTTCAGAAGGTATATTTCCTAGAAAGAGAATATACTGCAAGTCAAGTGCAGTTCTTGGCCTCCAGAAGAGGAGCAGTCTAGGATTCTGATGGTTCTTCACACTGCTCTGCTTTCCAATTTTTTATCATAGTAGCTTAAAAATGCTGCATCTGCTTAGAAGCCAAAGTCTAAAACTTTTTCATGCAGAAGGCATGCTTATTGGCTAAATATGTAAACCTTAAGGCAGAATGGTTATAATGAGGTGAATCAATTTTATGTATGTATCCATTCATTTTAATATTTCCTCCACTAGTAACAGAAGTTATTAAAATAACAGGAGTGATTGTGCTTAATTTCTGCTCTGGAGGTGACACAAAGACTGCAGCATCAAAGGCAGGCTCTGCAGGGAGGCAGTTTTACCAACAGCAACATCCTGTGTGGATCACTGTGCGAGGAGGGGGACAAGAGCACTTCCAGGAGGCAGGGGCAGAAGACGCAGCCTTGCAACAGGGCCGCCTCAGTTCCCAGGCTTCTGGTCGGGCTAATGCTGATGTAAACTGAGCACGGGAGAAACCGATGTTTGAAGAAAGACTGCTCCACTGGGACCGCAGTGATAACACTGAACAGCAGAGGTGTGTGCTCGTGTTTACTGCCCCTCTCATTATCTGCGGCCTTTGCTTTTATTAAGTAAACAAGGCTGACCCAAGAGTCCTCAGCTCTACAGGGTCAATGACTGCATCTCTTCCCAGTCCCAGCCTGGCCTATTTAGAGCATGAGCGCTCTTTGCAGGGTAAGGACAATTTTTTATCCTTAGATGTATGTAGCAGCTGGCAGAAGGGGGGGTGTACTTGCATTGCAAACACAATAGCGGGGCTCAGGAACACAGGACACCCACCCTACGGGCACACGTCCAGGTTACAGGGCACCCCTGCGCACCCCAAGCCCCGAGCACAGGGCTGTCCCACAGGTTTTGCAGATCCAAGCCCTGCAGAGTTCAGGGGCTAGGTCCCAAAAAGCAGCACTATGGCCAGGGTCAGAAGTGGCAGGATCTGTCAGAAGGGCTCCATCTCCCCAGGGCTCTGCAGCTGTGCCAGGGCTATTTCTGCTCTAAACGTCAAGTCCATTTTCAAACAGCCCAAGTGATAGAGCTGCTCAAACATCTTCTGATGGAAGACTAATAACTTGTGGCTGGCAGATAACTCAGTCCAGCCTCTGGTTCACTGACGAAGCTGCCTGTAAACAAATAAGACTTTGGACAGCCACAGCCAGCTCTTCATCCACTGGCGTATGTTTGCCCCACATTCAGCTGTAGTCTTTAGATATAGTTCAGAACTGGCCCCTTTCTGCCATATCATCTCCAAAAGGAGCCACTATATAAAGGGGAGCCAGACCTAGAGTACGGTACTCGCTCCTGTTTCCTGTAGGCAGAGCGTGCCTGGGAACACGTGGCACCGTTTTCAGGAAAGATGACAGCAGACATGCTAATAATCCCCGCCTTGCATACAGAACACTCTGCTCTGCTTTTGGTTTCATTAACAGAAGCTTTAAAAAGAAAGAAAAAGGCGGCGGGGGGGGGGGGGGGGCAGTCACAGGAGGGCACTGACTTGTCTCCAGCTGCCTCTGTGATGATGGCTGACAAGTCTTTGGCAGCTTTTGGAGAAAGGAAAACTTAGCGATCAGGAAGGGAAATCCCAGATTATTTCTTGACAAAGCAAAGGAAGCTACACAAAGAGGTTAGTGAGAGTTTGTCTGGAGCGGCAGGCAGAGCAGGGCTGTGGCGCTTCTGTTTTTTAAGTACCTCATGCCGCAGGCTGCTTCCTGAACCAGTCATTACTCCTCTTGCTATTTTTGCTTAATGATGTTCAGCACTCTAGGGAAAGCAGGCTGAGACTGTCCAAGAGGACTGGGGCTAAGACCTCGAAGAGCTCTCCCTTATTCTTGGCTGCACACCTCACTTTGCCATAGTGGGGCTTTCAAAGCAGCCAGGGAGCTTCACTGTCAGACATGACTAAACCTAATGCCCTTAGCATGCCCTGCTCCCCTGAAAAATCCTCTCCTCTGATTTGTTACAACTGTACTTCTCATGAAAAGGGCAGTGAACACAGCATTCAGTCCACCAGATCAGTGCCTACTGCCAAGGGCTTGCTGCAACAGTGGTCTAAGACCATGGCGTCAGCAAGGTGATGCAAAGATGCATTTGCCAAGGACACAGGCCAAATATTCAAAGGACTTTTTGAAAAACGAACACACACTCACACAAAACACAGCAAGGTCCATGAGCAACAGAAGGAATTTTATAGGATGCTGACGACAAACCTCTTTGCAATTTGGTATCAAATTTATTTTAAGAAGTGTTGTAGCTCCATACTGTTACTGCCACCCCAGTCTCTATCAGTGCCTAACTTAATCAGCAGCCATGATCCACCTATCCCTGGCTCTGAAGCCGCATCTTATAACCTGATAAGCAGCCTTGGCTACTCCAAAGTCTACAAGTACTTGCTTAATATGAAGAATCTACTCATATGCTTAAATCTAAACAGGAGCTTGTGGTTATGAGATGTGGCTGGAGTACTAGGGACACTAGAAGATCAAAGCCTTGGTGCTGTCTGTTCACTGAGGTTTGCCTTCCTGTTGCTGTTCTTCATTTAACTGAATTAATTGATTTAGTTGATCTTAATTTCTCTTTAAGCAGCCAACCATGAGACCTGTCAGATCACTAAATCTCCAAAAAAGAAGTTACTCGGAGTGTGTGAAATGAAGGAGGGAGCCTGACACAAAACAGGAATGTGCTTTTCTGGAAAGGTATTGCGAGACATGGGAACTGTTTGCATGAGAAGACCCCACTGATGCAACCCCCAGGGGCTGAGTGTAGTCTATAGCACCAGATGTCCTGCTCAGTACGTTTCTGACCTGCTCCTTGTGGTCAGAAGCCACAGGGCAGGTGGAAAGACGAAGGGATTTTCTGGTCATAACTGTGGGGCCAGCTGTGCCGTTGGGCTGGTGGCACTGTAGCGCTGTCCGTCCAGCAGGTCACGATCGAGGCTGCCTAGCCTCAGCCATGGCCTCAGATATTGCTGGCAACTCTGCTTCCTCCTGAGTTCAAGAGTAGACTCAGGGCACACTGCTCACAACAGAAGGCAGAAACATCCACACAAATAGGCCTGTGGGATTTACAGCTCCTGGACTTAGTAATCATGTACAAATTTCAAGCCAGTCCAAAAACGAGCACCAGAGCAGTGCCAACCTAATGCCCCAGGTAAGAAGCTCTCTCTGCTCCCCCAGTGCTCCAAGCACGAAGACAGCTGGGAACTGCTGAGGCTGGATCTGTCTCTGGTGCAGAGATCTGGCACTGCATCAGATAACAGCGCAGCGCACAGGAAGGATGAGGGACGCAGTGAAGTCCGGAGGAGCACCAGACATCTCTCATTTGAGATATAACCAGCTAAGCCGGACAGGAGGGGGGCTCCTGCCAACACCTACCATGCCATCGTCCTCATCTCGTGGGGAGTAGGTGAGTGTGCTGGAGGAGGATGGGGTCCGACGATGCTGTTTAAAAGTATTGGTCCCGTCAGCTTTAAAGCAAATAAAATAAAATAAAAAAAGGATTTAGGCTCCTCAGTACCACTGCCAAGCTATGGGTTCCTGTAGCTCTAAGTTTTCCTTGGAAAAGACTAGGGATTCCTCCACTCCAGTTTTTGACCTGGATACATCAGTGTAGACAGAATTGTTCTGATCTCTGATAGCTTGTTGAAATGTATGCAACCCTTTGAAGGTTGCTTGCCCCAAAAAGAGCACAGACAATATTCCACCAGGTCCATCGGTTTAAAAAATTATTAGAAGGAAACCTTACACTCCCATACATCTCAGTCACCCACAAAATTTGCTTAGATCAATGGAGGTCTGGATATTTTATAACAAGGGAAGCATGCTAAATTAAATTGGAAATATTTATATGAAGATCATATTACTGACTTACAAATTTTAAATGTAAATATTCAGGAGTCCAGAAATACCTAGAGTCCCAAGTCCTGTACAAATGTAATCCAAACCCTTCCCTCAGGCAGATGTGCATTTCCATATCTAAATCAGTGTTACAGTTTCTTATCTTTACTAAAGTAAAAGCATTTTTATTCCAAATTGAAACCAAACATCTTCCTACATGTATCCCACTGTCAGGGCTCAGACTCACTCCTTGCCTGCTGGGCTTTGAGGAAAAAAGCACAAGATTTTAAAATGAGCAGGTACTAGCAACTCCCCCTGTCTGAGCTAAAAATAGCTATAGGGGTTTTAACCAAAGAGTCCAGAGCGACTCACATTTAGGCAGAAAGTGAAGATGGAAATTTTCAGCTCTGACAATGATTGTACAGGAAGTCACAGGGAAAAATAGAATTTGGGACTGAGCTGCGTATCAAATCCTGCTGTACTATCCTAATTTCAGGAAGGGCTTCCCAGTGGCACTGTAAAGACATTTCTGAACATACTCATTCCTGTCATGCCTGATGATTAGATGCCATGATTAAATAACACCAGGGCTGTGTAATACTAAAGATAGCACCTGTCTGTAATGAACATACAGTAATTCTCCCAACAGCTTCATGATCTGTGAAGCAAACAAACAAAATTGGGAGGAATCACGCGCAGCTCTCCAGGGAGAGAGGAGAAGCTCCACACCTGAAATGCACTCACCCTTTGTGATGGTGGTCACAGCAGAGTAGGCTGGCCCAAAAGTTGTTTCCATTCTTGTCTGAAATATGGACAGAATGAAGGTCAGTGTGTATAAGTCCAGCACAACTGAAGGCTTGCTATCACTCTTGAATTGGTGAAAAACCATACATATATAATATATATTCCCAAGTTTCACCTGTGAATACTGTTTTTTTTTAACATGGTAGAAAGTACGAAATTGTCAGCAGCTATCTTCATTTTCTCAAAAGAAAGGATGAGAAGATGAGAAGCAGTCCTAGCTCCTGTCCTCTGCTAATAGCTGCAGGCCTTACCCCGTTAGTGTTTTCAGAAGCAGTGATGTTTGTTGTGCCACTGGAGAAACGATTGTAGCGAGCGTTCTTGTTTGAGCTCATAATCTAGACCAGCATTTGTTAGTCATGGAAAGTTTGCTCTGCAGAAAGACAGAAAGAGAGAGTTAGTTCATTCTATATACTTCCCCGTGCCAAAGGGCTCAGAGAATGCTCTCTCACAGCATTAAGTTCACTAAGTTCAAGTATTTACCTAAACTCAAACAAGCTTGGTTTTTCAGAAGCAACTGGCAAGGTCAGAGTCATGTCCCTTCAAATCATTCTGGGATGAGCAGTCAGCATTTTTAATAATATCAGGTATCTTTTAAAATGACAACTTGATCACCCAGATACTGGAATACTTGCACACACTACCTGCTTTTACAAGCGTAGGACTGTTTTAATAGCAAATGAAACTTCTCAGGAGACTACACCAAGACAGCATCCCACTGGTGGCAATATATGGCAGTCCTTTCAAAACATTACCTGTTGCTTCCCAAAATATTTTGCACAGAATAGTGATTAGTAAGCAGCATCCTAAAAGGCAGCTACCTCCAAGATAGACCACAACAGTAAGCATGGAGCAGACTGCACAACAGCAGACAGGAGATTCTGGCCAAGACCACAGACAAAATTCCCCTCTCACAAAGCACGAAAGGGAGCTGTGTGGTGCAGAGGGCAGAGAAGGTCTCTGGATGTAAAGCTACACCAGTAAAACCCTCATCTCATTAACTCCATAGCTTAAGCTGAGGTGACCTGCAGGAAAGGGCCCAGAGAGCCTGTTCACTCTCAGCTTTGAAGCCTAGGCCATCTTCTCAGCATACAATAGAAACAACCTATTCTGCCATCCCACTGGGTTTTGCTGAAGCATGAGGGGTTGTGATTCCCTCACAGACCACCCAGCTACAGAAGAGGGTCCCTGGAAACTCGGCAGCCTCCCACCACAGGTCAGATGGAGTAGCAGAAAGGGCTATGGCCAAGGAGACCTCCCCGGGAACTGTGTCGCCTGGGGCAGGCTTTGCAGTACTTCCTGGCATTTCCAGTCAAGGAAACCAAAGTCTAAACTTCGCTGCACTCTCAGACATTAAGGCTGCCTTATAATCAAAAGCATGATTAATACAGGCCTCATCCTGTTCTTGTGAGGAAGCCAGTGGGAATTTTACTATTTAATTCAAAAGCCCCAGATAGTACTGCTGAACACAAAACCCTGGGACGGATCTCAGGAGAGAGCAGAAATCCCACATTTGATTTAGTTGTATTTGCATTAAGAGTTCTTTCAAGCATGGTCTAAGCTATAAGGTCAAAGAAACCAAGAAAGAAAACTTACTTCAATTAATACATTTGTGATTCTGGATCCCACTCCCAACTCCTGTTCAGAACAAGCCACAAATTCTAGATCATGAACCCAAAAGAGAAACCATCTGTCCTCAGAAGTCAGGAGGGCCCACTTCTCTTCTTCAGTTGTTTACACTATTTTAGTAGATTCAAATTTGCCCAGTCAAGTCATTGCACAATGATAATCTGTAAAAACACACAATTTGCTTTCTTTAACCTCTGTTGAAATCTGATATTGTTTTGAAGGCATGAATTTATGCTGTTGTCCTGGCAAATCTGACAGGATGCTCTCAAGGAATCCACTTCTGAGCCACAGCATCAAAGCTGCTCCCGCAGGAAGGAGCAGCACGTCTCCTCTGCTGTCTCCTCTGCTGCCATAAGGAGGTGCTTCTGGCTTCAACAGAAGTTTCCACCAAAGACAAGGATTCAGCAGGGGACAGAGCCCTCCCAAGCTGACTTTTTATCCTTGCAGCTGAAAGGTGTTGTTTGTCCTCACAACCTGTCCAGCCTACCCAAGGAGCCAGAGACCCTGCACTCCAGGAATAATCTGCTCAAGAAAAATCCTGATTAAAGGATCCTTTTCTGTCTAAGGCATAGTTAAATCTTGGTGCTTTCACTGCCAGCAGCAGAGTCCAAGGGCTAAACAGACAAACCAGACATCTGCAGTGAGAATAGACAGGCCAAAAATGGTTTACTAAAACACTACCAAAATCCTCTATTGCAGGACAAGAGACAACGGCCAGCAAAGGATGCTGTGGAAGAAACACCTCGCAGTTATTCTGCAACAGGCCAACGCAGAGCTCCTGGCCCCTTTCGGAATGCATCTGGTTCTAGCCCCTGGCTGAGAGGACACCGCTTTGCCCAGGCTTTCATATACAGAGTTCACACTGCTCAAATTTTAAACTTCTCGGTAGGTGAACTGTCTTGGGTGTTTCTAGCAATTGCCTTTTTTGTATCTGAGGGAGACGAGTCCTGGATCTCCAAGCACTTCATAAAGGAGATCACCAATTTCCCTACTTTACAGAAAGGGAAACTGAGGCTCAGAGGGAGACATGATCAAACAACGCAGGTGCAAAGCTTGGCCTCACGCAGGACTTTGTGAACCCCAGTCTAAGAGCACATCAGTCTCCTCTGCAGAGGCCCGGTGCAAAGTGGCTGCACGCATGGCCAGTCCCTCCCTACATGCACAATTTAAACACTGCAAATGGCACACTCAGGCAAAGGCAAAAGATGTCCTCAGCCAACGCTCTGCTAGCGGCTGCCACAACTCAGCCTTGCCTGACACAGCACTTTGCGCTGTTCATTGCGGTTCTTCATCAGGCAACTGTCAGGCAGCCAGTTTCCAGCAACAACACAGGCCAGGACAATCACTGCTCCGACATCCAAACTCTTGTAAAAGGCTGCAGTCTAAAAAAGCACCCCACCTTCCTTCCAAAAGAGGGAGAGCAAGACAGAGAATGAGAGACAGAGAATGAGAGATCTGGATAATGTTTCCCTGCATCTGAAAGCACTGCACTAGCCATTTCCCTTAGGAGATGCTAAGCAGAGTTGCTGGAGTAGTCTCAAGAACAGCAGGAATGAAGCTGTGTTGTGCTGCTGCATTATGGAGACCTGCTGAGTTTAAAGCTGGGCTCCGGCATGCAAGAAGTTTCCATTGGCCATCAAGATCCCTTTACTCCTTTTATTAGTTCCTCAGAGCACAGATAGCAGGAAGCAGGGAGAAGGCAAGTGATAGGGAAGAGGAAAGAGACAAAGCTTTTGCATAATGCACTGGCCTTGACCACAAGAGATCCAGGTTTGAACCCCACTCAGCCTCTCCTCTTCCAAGCTCAGGCAAGCCACTGGAGCACGCCGGGTTCCTCCCTGCACCAGTCTCTTTGGCTTACTTCTTCTGCACAGCCTGTCTGGGTTATAAACTCTGAAGGTCAAAGAATCTTTGTCTGGGTATCTATGCAGTGCCTAGCACAAAAGGGTCTCTGCATTGGCTGGGGCCAGTGATGCAGTGCTAATAAATAATGTATAAAACAAGTAGGTCCATGAGTGATGACACTTCTGCTGCCACATTTCCTGCGATTTTGTGTCTTGTGATTGCATTATCTCACGTTTGCATGCATCCCTGATGTTCCCCTCCTATACAGGTTCCCTACTGCCTGACAACACAGCTAAACTCACCAATCTTTTCTTAACGCAGATAGATATAACTCCTGGCAATGCAATCACTTGGAGACCGTCCTCCTTATCAAATCTGCATGAGGCTGGCCAACAGCCTAAGACGACTTTAGCAGAGGCTGATAAACTGATTCATTTCCTTAGAAAAACAACCTACAAAAAGAATCAAATACATTTGCCCCCTTTCCAGTCTTTTCCAGGCTATAAAGCCTTTAGGACTTTACAGGTGCACCCTGCACTGCAGAATACTGCCACAATCACATTGTCTCATTCTTATCATCATTTTGACTTAAACTGGCAGCAGTGTGGCCAGGGTAGACAACACTAAGCCTGTGGGCTGAGACCTGGTTCAATGGATTTTCCTCCTGGTGGGATTTCTGCAGCTTTTGCAGAGGACAAGAATTCAGTGACTGAACTGTGGTGTTTGATTTGAAGGACAGGGCGTGGTAAGCATGAAGCTGTTGAGATTACTACTCTGGAGAAAGGATTCAGCACCATCTTCCTCCCACACAGAGTGGAGGTAGAAGGGCTCTGCATTTCAGAAAGGATACGGACTCACGACTCCTTCCTCAGAGAACTTTGGCAGCCTCTATCCAGACAAAGTATATCCAGCATCACTCACAAGAGATGGGGAGTGATATACTCCATCATGATAGCATTAAGAGAACTGGCATATGAAATATTCTGACAGGTTTTAAAGCAAGCAACCATCTCCACAGGGAAGCAGAGGAAGCCTGCCCTTACGGAGGACTGTTGGCTGTCTTCAGATTCAGGCAAATGCTTCATCCTCTTCCTTTCCGGGTATTCTCTTCAAACAGAACATATGGAAACTTGAAAAAGCAATGGGAAAGCACTCACCATGGAGCACACTGGGACAGAAAAAACAAGAATGAGGACAACTAATAGTCTGAATAGTTTTTGTAATACCATTAGATGTAGCATCCCTTGTATCTATTCCAGATGGAAAGCACAGTGACATACAAACACTTCAGTTTTTGCAAGCAGTGACTTTTGGCTTGCCAGTCAAGGATGTACCTTCATGACCCTTTAAATAACTGCCTTTGAAATGTTTGTGCAGAATAAGAGAGGTTTTCACTGGGATGCAACTCACTGAGGGTAATGCAGCAAGTCATGGAACTGGTTAAGGCATTAAGCAGGCACCTCTCTAGTAAATGCATGTACACTGTCTCACTGTTTCTCGCAATGGATGCGAGATGCCTACTGATTTCAACACATCTTGAATGAATCCAAAATGAGCATGGGCTGGAATACAGGGATTTCCCACTCTGCTTATAAGCACGCCCTGAGCTCTGCAGCTTAGCTAAGCAACCTACCTGCAAGTAGCAGAAGGGAGCCTGCTTCACGTCTGCTCCGAAAAGTAAGCAGAGGAATGCAAACAATGGAAAAAATGTTGCATGGAATATCAGCCAGCCTGCAGAACACCAGTCACTGCACAAATATCTGCTTTCAGCCCAACTCTGTGACCATCATATATAGGAATTGTCTCAACAGAGCAGACACCTTTCTGGAGCACCGTCTGACAACACCCTCTGCATCTCCAGCACTTCCCAGAGGTATTGAAAAAGGCCTTTTCCAACTGATATCAAAGAAGTTAAAAGGAGGCAGAAAAGAGATGGTGTTCCTGACATTAATACCAGCTTCTTACAATCTGGTATTTCTTGCAAAAATCCCCATCAGATTTCTGAACTTTGGCTTGGCAACCAAACACTTCAGTTATACTACCCCGTGTTATCTTTCCAGGAGAATGAGCACCCTTCCCAGACACTCCATGCTCCTTCCTATGGCATGCTGTGCTAGCGCTGGGCAGCTCTTATCCCAGCACTGATCACACACAAGGTTGTTTAGCCTGCAGGATCTGAGCTGAATCAATTTGAGGAGATGCAGATGATGGCTGATCTACAACACAGCAAAAGTATCAAATATTTTCTGTTACAAAAATGTATATGTACCATGACCTAGAAATAGAAATAAAATTTGCTGGAAATCACAGAATTCTTTGTGTTGCTAAGTTCTTCTTAGATGACCAAATACAAAGGGGCTCCAGAGCATCCAAAGATGCTCCCTGAACTTCTCTGCCAACTCTGTAGAGCAGCAGGTCAGAAGCCCCCATGGCTGGAACCATTTTCCTGATTTTCTTGTGCAGGACTCTACAGGGTCAATTATGGCTTATTGCAAAATGGGCTGAAGAGACATCCTGATAGCTGCAGTGAGACAGCTGCATTTGCTCTGGTAGGCCAAGAACTGTTGAAAGAACTTACGTAGCCAGGCAGCACAAGAACATAAGGCTGTCCTCTGAACAGAAGAGGCCTACACGAACCCTGATGTCTGGAGACTGGCTTAGCCTATGATCCAGACTCCTTGCCGGGAGTTAACTTTTTCACATGCAACTTCAGCATTTTTGATAGAAAAAAAGAGAGTGGGAAAAAAAAATCCATGTTGCCTGGTCCTTATTTTGGAGCCAATTCCTAACTTGGGAATCACACTACTGCGGACATAATGACAGTGCTAGGCTTTGTGCTCTGGATATTCTCACGGGGGCAAGACAGGCACAGTGTGAATCCCCTTAGGTAAAATGTGGCACTCCAGGGGAGTGCGGGGCAGATGCAATGCCCTACACTGCAGAATGTCTGTTTGCCAAGAAACCCGCAAACGGCTCAGCCTTATGCAATCAATGGCCCATAAAGGTCAGCTACAGGGCCTAGGTCTGCTTTGTTCCTCGTTTTTCTCCCCCAGTTCATTGAAGTTGTCTCTAAGGCTATGCACCCCTGCTGAAACTGCCGGGCTGGCAAAATTGTACTCAGCAGGACTGTTTAGCTGCTAGAGAGTGAAGCCAATGCATGCAGCTTGCCTTGTGAGAAAGGCAGGCATGGGGTTATCCTGCTCTGCCTGGGAACAAGTCTTAAATGACACGAATTTCCTTATTGCCTCGTCTGTGTATTTTACGGTAAAAGACACAAGCTTCTGTTCCTCTTACAACACCACAACCAGAACGGCCCGGGTTACACATTCTTTATAGTATTGGCACATCTCTGGGGAAATATTATTACAAAAGCAAAAAAGCACTGTGCTGCTGCAACAGCCCAGCTCAATGGGACAAGGGCAGAAGGGAAAGGAAAGTAGGTGCTGAGAACGGGGTGGACTATGTCCGCTTCCCCTGCACGTCAAGGACTCTTCTAGGGAAAGGGACACAGCTAGGAAAGTCAGGTCCAGTTTGGACATGCTCTTTCTGCCTTGTCCTTCTGCAGTAACCCACATTTCCTATCCAGGAACTGATTCTCAGCATCCCATAGCAACCTGCAAGAGAATATCTCAGACCAAAGCACAAATGCAACAAAATTCATAAGCTCAACCGTCAGCTCTCCACAGCTCTACAGAGGCAACCATGGGACAGTCTCTCTAGCTTTCCTAGTTAGTGTCTCTGGGAGAAAAAGCACTCACTTCATAAGCACTTGTGAAGTTCATTAACAGGATTTAAAGAACATGGTGATAACTATGCACATTAAGTCCAACTCTGAAAACACAGGCCAGAAGAATGTGAGAGCGCTACAGTAGGTCATTAGATAAGACATCTCTCAGGACAGGTGAAAGACAGGAAGCAAAGTGTGGAGCTCAATGGACACTTGTCAGGACAGGGAACACCCTGCAAGGGTTCCTCCAGAACTACTATTGAGTAAGTTTTATTCAACATCTTCATTCACCTTTGAAAAAAGAGTAGATAATGATAAGGTTGCAGATGATAGTAAGATCTTTTGGGTAATCAAATACCATGCGGCTAGTGAGGAATTCCAGAAAGGCCTCATAAAGCTGAGGGGACAAAAAGGTTGCAGATGAGCTTTTATGGAGAAGAAATACAACGCAATGCATCTAGGGAAAGATAATATAAAGAAGGCCTATACAACGTTCCATGCAGTAGTCCAATGCTGGAAAGAGATCTTCAAGTCTTCATTGATGATTATCTGGAATTATCTGTAAGAGGGCAGCAATAGACAAAAAGGCCAACAAAATGTTAGGCATCATCAAGAAAGGTGGGGAGAACAACAGAGAGGGTATCATTTGGGTGCCACATAAAACTTTGATATACTTGTATCTTGAGCACTGCCTAGAGTTCTGATCTTTGCATCTTAAGAAGGACACAGTGTAGTTAAAGAAAGTTCATGGAAAGTTCGTGTAGCTACTGCCTTCTGAAGAGAGATTAAAGAGGCTGGGACTCTTCAGTTTGGAAGTTTTGGCTGAGAGAAACATGATCACGATTCACAAAATCATGAAGCTTGTGAATAAACTAAATGTATGACTGTTATTGCCCCAACCCTACAACAGTAGGCTTAGTGGACACTCAGTGAACCTAGTAGGGGACTATTTAAAACAAGTAGCAGAAAATATTTCATTCTGCAAATAGTGAATTTCTGGAACCTGCTGCCACAGTAGTCCGTAGGGACAAGCAACAACAGGTTCAGAAAGGTTTCAACTAATAGCTCCACAAACGGATATTAAAAGGATTCATCGGGGATGTACCTTACAACATCCCTAATCCAGCTTCTGTGAATGCCGGGGGATACGAGGCAAATGGACCGTAGAAAGCACTCAGGTTCACGCGCGCTTCCTGAAGAGCACCCCCTTTCATAGCTGTTGAACACAGAACAGTGGCTAGGCAGACCAACGCTCCGCTCCCGTAAGGCATTCCTCACGCTCTTGGAGTGACGCAAGCCGCATACACTGACACGCACAGTCAGCGTAAGAAGAATATGAAGTGCGAACAGCTCGGTCTTACCAACAGAGCATGACACTTCCACCGAGTAGGGTTTTGCTTCTGTGGAACAGAAACGGTCTTTTTATATTTTACGAGATTTTACACTGCTCTTAAAAGTCATACAAACTTCTCTGAGCTACTAAAAGTGAGACCATGATTGTAGAGAGCTGTCATCAATAAAAATAAAAGTGATATTTTTAATTGCTGCTACTTTTACCAACACTAGAAATGACTGCAGAGCTGAAAGTGCACATTCAACAGCTTGAGGGAAGACAGCTGTTTGAACACTGTCATTCCTTTGTGCAAATACAGCGTAGAAAGGGAAATCATTTTGTATTAAGTGCTTTCCTCTTCCTAAAGGGTAATGAGTCCTTGGGACGGACAACTAGTTGCTTTGATGTTAAAACTGAAGGAATAACTTTGAAATGTGCCTGTAATTGGATCAAAAGTGATTGTTTTAGTGGAACAAAGCATCTCATTTTTCCTAATATCTAAAGCCAAACTAGAGCAGAGGCCAGTGCCCACTGGCTTCCATGATACAAAAGCCATACTTGAAGAAGTTTTCCTTCCATTTTAGGAAACCTGGAAACATCTACCTACTATACTATTTTTCAAACGCAGAAGGCCCCGAAGACCATGTTTCAGAATCGGCTCACCCCTGTAACCTCAGATTGGCTGGCATTAGTTCAGTTCTCACGCAGTTACCACTAGAGTGCCCAGACTGTGAGAAATGGCCATGTTCAGAGTTCCTACACACAAAGCCCCTACTCAGAAGTGTTTTAAGAATCAGCCCTAAAATTACAGTGCTGCATTCATTTCACTGCTTGCAGTCTTTCCCACATGCTTATTCAAAGATCAGGCCCTTTCTGGGAATTTCACATTACAGATTTGTTAAAATAAGCAAAACAAAATCCCACTCCTGTTGCTGCCTGTCATGAGGGTAATGGCCCTCTCCTGTGTGCAAGTCATGGCTTCAAAGCCAGGTCATGATATAAAAAGATCATGCTTGAAAAGCTAAGAATAGTCACCTACACAAATCAGAGCAGAACTGGCAGCTAACTGGCCTTCCTCAGCCTGGCTCAGCAGCGAGGGAGCAAGGGGCTGCTGAGACCCCGAGTCCTGGCAGGCTGGTTGAGGCGGTGCTGTCAGAGTGGCAGGGCAGCTTTCCCTGCAGTGAACTGGGCTGCAGGAATTCTGGAGAAAGGCTTGGAATTCTTTTAAAAAATATGATGACGATGGAAATGGCCAAGGGCTCCCGGAAGAAATGCGCAACAGAGCTTGCAGACGGCACTGCTGAGGCTCAGAGCTCTCCACAAATACTATCACAACCCAGGGAAGAAAATAGCAAAATATCCCTCCGCACTATTTACAGGCAGGGGACTGAACGGCATGCAAGGTCAGCAGCAAAGCCTGGATTATGGAGGGATTCATTCAAACCACAGTCCTGGCAGTACTGTACATGAGAAAGCAAAACCTTCTGCTTGGAGGGCTTCAATCTTGGCTGATCAGTTTAGAATTAGCAAGAACTCACATAGAAAATCACTGTACAAACCGAGCTCCTGCACCCTCCTGCTCACCCCTCACCTCCTTCCTGCACAAGGCAGCCGCAAGCGCTTTGCCAAGGCTGCGGCAGGGAGAGGTGCCCGCGAGAAACAGAAACTAACCCACCCTCCCTCACCTTAGTCCCTGCTCATTTACCAAAGTTCAAAAGCCATCTTCCACCTGGTCTGTGAAACAACTTAAGCACCATTAAATATGCTCATGCACGTAGCTTTTAGCAGTCACCAACAACACTGCAGTTCACCAGGAAAGGCAGAAGACGACCGGTCTCAGCTGCTGCACTCCTCCTTCCTGAGATCACTCTGGTGGGCTCAAATCAAAGTTTCTTCTCTACTTCGTTCCTCAGTTGTGGTGCATTGCCACCGTTAAATTGCTCTGTCTTAGGGGTGGCTGAATTTCTCTGGCCTGGTTTATCCACCCTATAACACTCTAGGATTCTTCCAGATTAAAATCATAAGAAATCTAAGTCCATAATCATTATTCAAAATGCAGAGTCTCATTTCCTTCCCCTACTCTCTCCCTACACCCTCCTCAGCTTTGAAACTTCATGACACAATTGTGCTCTCATTCTGGGTGCAATCAGACCATTTTAAAGACCCATCTGAAATGTGTCAGTTTCTTCACAAGAAAAAAAAAATCCAGTAAATTTCAGTCATCTGCTCCTATTTGTACAGTTTCTTGGAACTTTTCCACTGAGAACTAGCATGAGAGCACAATGCAAGACAGCTATCATTTACTGCCAGCGAAACTGTTAACCAGCCTCTGAGAAACAGAGAAAGTTGTGGTACTTTACAGGTAGCAGAGAGGCTGGGCAGAATATGATCAAACTAATGACACTCACCCTTTGATAAACACACAGTGAATCCTTAATTCCTGAAGAAGCCAGTGGATGTGGACATTTCTACCAAGGCAAATCTAGTGACAGCTTTCAGACAGAGGCATGATACGATGTCCCACAACCACCTAACAACCCACTAGGAAAGCTGTGTTTACATTACTTCCCCAGTGTAAAAACAGCAGCTGTGACTTGGGGTGTAAGGGAGGGGGAGTGAAAGATACTACCTCCTCTGACAAACTTCGCTTGCTTTATAGAATATTGAGGATTTTGCATTTCTAAGACTACCAGAAACAAGCTAAGAGAACATTTGCTATGTTTAGAAGTTTCTGGGGACAGACATTTCTACATTTCTGGGTTGCTGTACAGTCGAGCGTTACCACGTCCCTGCAAAGGTCAGTTTGAAACACCACAATATTAGCATAATGCAGTTCCAGCTAGTTGCAGGCAACAGGTACCCACTTCTAAACTGGGACTGGATTTCAGATTCATCCTGCTTCTTTACTAATATCCAGACAAGAAAATTATTCCTCCCTCACTACTGTCAGTGACTACTAAAACACAGCAGCCACCCAATACTGATCTGCCTGGGCATACCGCTGCCACACTCCTGACATCCGCTACCCAGGAGGAACACTTTACCTTGAAGGAAACTCACCATCGGCTGTTCAAGCAGGAATGAAGAAGTGAAGCCTCGTAAGACGTGACCATGATCAAGTTCCTTAAGTTTTGGGCAGGCATTTACTTGGTCAAAATGTCTCTTCTGCTATCTGTGTGCTTGTATGAGTGTGTATTGCTTTTAAGTGATGTAAACAGAAAGGCATGCAGAGCAGTGGGCGATATGTAAATTCAGCTGGAAAATCCCACAGCTCAGCCAATCCCCGTACTGTCTCGCAGCTTTGCCCTAGTTGCTCTGAGACTAAAGAGATTTAGTCTAGTTAAAAAAAATAGAAAGAAAGAAAAGAAAAACCACTCTTGGTGCACACAGATTTATTCCCCTGACCATGGAAATATCCAAGGGTAGGACTGGCCATCACTCGCTTTAAAGGGAGTTTGAGTTTCTCAGCCTCTTTAGATAGTTCCCAGACTATTCATGATATCCAGCAGTCCAATAAACAGCAATTCACTCTGTTTGTAGGGACAATCTAGGGAAATTTGGTTAACTAAGAATTGCCACAAACAGAAAGAGCATTCCTGGGCCAGCGAGCAGGGCTTGCCTGAAGGACAGGCATCGAAAGGGGGGTACTTCTACTGCTGAGAAACCTGCTGCATGCAGGAAAAAAACAAAACTTTCCCAGGATCAGGGCACTGCATGGCCCCGTTCCCCCACATAGCTTCCCACATTTATTACACCTCACTCTTAACATCAGTGACATAAATCGGTCAAAGCTCAGAATTCAGGGAATGCTAAAGGCAAAGAATGGGCAGTTTGGAAATGGTTATGCTGGGATGCCACTGCCCTGAGCTCCCAGGAGTGTGGCTAAGCTTGAAAGAGCGGCAGCATGTATCCTCGTGTTCACTGGAGTCAAAATTGGAAAAAGGATCAGGCCCATCTCCCTCGCCCCAGGCAGCTGCTACATCCTCCTGACCCAACACTATAAGCAAGGGGACACGCCCAGTATGTGCCTGATCCTGCCCACAGCAAAGGAGTGCCACCAGTCCAGGGAAGAACAACAGCCTAAAAAAGAGAAGGGAAGAGTTTTGAAAGACTCTGTCCGCACAATCTAAGGATTCAGGTAGCAAAGCCGGGCAGGATTTTCTCTCAGGTGCCTTTTTCCTGGCTCAGAGGAGCTTGATGGACACAATCTGAAAGGCAGGTACAATTACACTGTAAGGAGCACCATCTTCATGGCTAGAGGGGGCTAGTAGGATCCCCCGCAATAGGCAAATGTTCAGCCCATGAGGTCACTAACCACTGAACGCAAACTAAAGTCACCTGAAGCTGCAAAATATTCAGGATCAGCCCCAAACAAGGCACAGTCAGTTCTGCTGCAGTTCATCCCCGGGTAGAGCAGGCACAAACACAATCACACTGGGCTCAATAACTTCCCTGAGCCCAAGGCCATGCTTACAGCTCTAACTGGGCTGTTGTGTTTGGGGGCCCCCAGGAAGGGAAAGGTTTACAGAGAAGGGTTTCAGCCAGGTGACACAAACTCACCTGTGTGGCTTCACGAGTGGCATAAGACCATCAAAGGCTGCACGGCCAGAGAGAAGGGCAGCCATGAGCCCAGCCCCTCTCACCACCCATTTCTGCTACCACCCTTATGCTGGCAAAGCTGCTGGTATCTCCATGTGATCCCACCAATCAGAACACCAGATTGTCCGAAAACAAAAGGTTGAGGATTCTCTTGTTGGGTCCAATCAATCTCATCATGAAAATTCATATTTGGGTGTTATCTGTGAAGTTTTTTGCATTCCCTGACCACATAATCTGGTCACTCCATTTGATTTGGTAAAATTTAATCTCCCTCACTGTAAAGCATTTCTTTCTGCAGGGCAGTTTCACCTGCAAGTGATCTCTTGCTGCACGCTGTAGTGCTCCCCACTGAACAAAACAACAAAACAGCAAAGCTGGAACTTTTTGTATCATCACAGCTGGATTTATCATGGTCTTCTTCAGCCTTACTCGAGTAAGCAGTGCGCAGGGTGCAGGGGACCCCAGGATTTGGAGAAGGACCTGGCAGACTGTGGATTAGTTCATTGATCCTGCAGTTTTCTTCATGACCCTTAGAAAATCCCAAGAACTCTTGGACCCTCCATGCCCCAAGTGTGCACTGACCACAGCGCTGTCTGTTCTCTTTTCAATCACGACAGTCAGCTCTTTGGACTCTTGGTTATTAGACATCTGTACGCTAGTCAACACAATGCAGCAACAATTTCTGGTAGTGCCTCCAGTGCTATTGCCTTGCAACAGCAGAAAAACACTGATTTATTTTAGCAAGAACAAATGGATGCACATAAAACAGATGGTAGGAGATCCCTGTCCAAAAGCAACTGCAAGGAGTATATGAGAAGGAGGTTAAGCAAACCCACTACTCAGGCAGCGAGGGCTGGAAAAGGACTGACACCTCTCCACAGAGGGTTATCTTCACCACAGTGCATCTCCTCCGAGCCACCAGGCTCCCAGGGAGCCAGGTAAAGGGATGCTGTCACAGAGGTAGTTGACTTTCTCATGCTATTTTCTCTCAGCAAGGGCATTCTGGAATCATCCTTCACTCAGACAGCCCTCTCCTCTGCAAACAGACCAAACAGTCACTACAGCTCTAAGCAAGAATCACTACCTCCACTGACAGACAGATGCTTGAAGCCAAAATGCAACAGCCATTTAATGGGAACACTACCTACTCAGAATAGGGTGAAAAGAATATATCACCACCTTGAAACTGCACAAGAACTCAAAGGAGGCAAATTAAAGTACTTGGGTCGAAACAAAGTGATTGGTAACATTTTCAAAGTTGAAAAAACACAGTGCTATTCCAGAGTTCTTCACAACACAGTTACCTGCCCTAAAGAATTACAATAACCTGGACTTGGCTTGCTACACATATATCAAATTCTGCTGACTTTTTATACCAAGCCTTCTTCCCATGCTCATCCACTCCAGCAGACAGACTGCCTGAGCCGTTGTCATTGATAGCACCTTACCTCAAAAGCAAGTTGAGCTGAAAGAAAGTTCACATGTTAGCACAGCACAACAGGATCATTAGGTCAAAATCATGGATCAAATAGGATAAAAGCATTTGACAGCAAGTCTGTAAGAAGAACAGTAGCTACAAGCTGGCAGGAGAATAAGGCAGAAGTAAAGAGGATTTTGAGCTGAAAGGACAACAGCACAATTTTACTGTCTGCTCTGAGCAGAGATGTGTAATTGTCATGAGGCAGTTACAGAAATCTACCACGAAATGTCCTATATTGCGTAAGTCGCAGACCCAAGGCAAGGAGGAAATGAGGTTACTCGGAGATCAAGAGAGAGGCACGAGCAACATGTGTCCCACGTCTCACAAGTGGCAGAACAGACAGCGACAAAACTAAACGTGCCCTGCAACGAGGTCTATCAAACAGCACACAGTGAAGGGAAGGCAGCCTGGCTGAGGAAAGCAAGACGCGGGTGAGATTTACTGTGCAACGCAGGAGGAGGCACGCCGGCTCCCTGAGCGTGACGGAGATCACACAGACGCCCACACCGAGTTAAAAAAAAATCAAAACGGATGGGAAGAGGGAGGACGAAAGCACGGCGGTGCTGCCAGGCGGGCCGCAGCACCCCGCTGCCCCAGGCGGGCCCAGGGCTCCGGACAGCCCGGGGGAACCGTCACGGCACCTCCCGGGGCGGGGGAAACCGCCAGCCCCGCTGCCGCCCCCGCCGAGCCCCAGCGCCCCCGGCCCGGCTCTCCTCAGAGGGGCTCCCCCCGGCCCCGGCCGCGGCCCGGCTCCCCTCAACCCCCCGGCCCCCAGGGCTCTCCCCGGTCCCCGACTCCCCGGCGCGGCCCCGTTCGCACCTGGCAGCGGCGGCGGCGGCCGGAGCGCCGGTGCCCGGCCGCGGCACATCGCGGCCCCGGCCTGCTCCCCGCTCCGCTCGGAGCTCCGCTGCCCGCCCGGGCCGGAAGCCCCCCGCCCCGCGCTCCTCGGGACTTGTAGTCCTGCCCTCCCGCCTCCCGCCGGCTCCTGCCGAGCCTTAGTGACGTTCGGACTACACTTCCCAGCAGCCCTCGCCGCCCCGCGCTGATTGGCGCGTCTCCGGTCAGTCTATGCTACAACCACTGTTGCTACTGGCCTCGCTCTTCCTCCTCCAGGGGGCCAATCAGGCGGCAGAAGACCACCATCTCGGGCCACGCTGCGCCGCGCGGCGCCATTGGAGCGAGGGCGTGGAAGGGGCCAATGAGCGCCGGGAGAGGTGGGATGGCGATCACCCCAACTGCTCGCGATTGGCTGTGCTTGGAGGGAGCCTGCCCAATGGCGACGCGGGGCAGCCTATAAAAGCTCCAACGAGCGCATGCGCCGGTCTTTCCAGGCGAGGTGAGCGGGCGAGGTGAGCGGGCGCGGCGGGCGGGCGGGCGGGGCGGGCCCGGGACGGGTCGAGCCGAGCCGGTGATGATCACTGACCTTCTGACACCTCGTCTGAGGGCGGCGGGCGGCCGCGGCCGCTGCTGACGCTCCGCGGCTGAGGCTCGAGGGAGGCTCGGCGGGGCCGGCCGGGCAGCGCGGACCGCTCTCACCGCGCCGTCTCCTCTCTCCTCAGGATGCGGCGGGAAGCGGCTGGGACCGGCGGGCGCCGGCCGCGGGCGGCCCGAGGGGCGGCGAGGCGGCAGCGGAGAGCGGGGCTGGCGCCAGCCCCGCTGCGGGCCCAGCCTGAGCCCGGGTAGCGGCGGCGACTCCTTCGTGGCGTTGAGCTGGTAAAACGCGGTATCGTCGCGCTGTCCGGAGCTCACGGCGCTGGGAAGCGGTCCTGAACCACGCGGGGTGACTGCCCGCCCCGCCTGGAAGCTCCTTCGGGGAAGTTATAGCTGCAGGGAAAGCCCGGGGGGGTTTCAAGGCACGTGAAGGTGAGGGGGCTGTGGCTGGAGTAACTGTTTCGTGGCATCAAAATAGTTGTTTTTCTAAGCGAAGTGTAGGACAAAACAAGTGATGCAGCACTGCGTGCACCTTAAAAATGCACTAGGCAAAAAGAGAGCTCTGCTAGGCTCGCTGTATCAAGCACTGAACTGCTCGTTTTGATCTTCTGCAGTTTGTGGCTCAGGGCAGTTTTCTAAACACAAAAGCAGCTGCGAAACTACCCAAAGTACAAGGAGTCAAAAGCAATTGTGATCAATGAGAAAGTAGCTTAAAGCAAAAGGACTGGCCGATAGTGGATGCAAAAATGTGGTAAGTGAAAGAATTCATAGGGAGCAGTTCTCACAGTGCATGTGGACACTAGTACTAGACTGTTGTGTGGATACTTTCTAATCTATATCTGGGAGTCCTTGGTACTAATTAGCAGTTTTGGGACTATAACAAGCTGCTTAGATACTGTTATTTCCCAGCTGTTTGCCGCTATGTTTCCAATTGGGTTTCTGTATAAGGTTAATTTTGCAGCTTAAGTTTTAATAAAGTTTATTGAAAACTTGTTTTGCTGAGCTTTATTTTTGTTCTTGATAAATCCCATGAGATACATGTAAATGGCATATAAAATCTCAGGCTACTTCTAAGCCTTCAATTTGGGTACCTGCAGACTGTTTCTACTATTTCTACTTCATTTTAGAGAACCGCAACACTTCAAAATGTTCACTACAGTTTAACTGTAGTCTATGTTCACTTAATTCTGACTGCTTGCATTGGAACAGCTGAACCCATATTGGTAATGGAAGAATTTGGTCTAGAGAAGTTCAAGAATGAGCGGAACTGTTTGATTCAGTAGTTCAGCTGTGCATGTGAGATAATCAAATTTCACTGTAGCCACAAAGTTTATTTTAAAAAAATTTATTAACAGGAATGAAACAAAAGCTGTAAACAAGAGCCAGCAAAAACTAGAAGTGCTTGTAATGCTGAGCCTTTAGGCTTGTTTGAATGTACTAGCAATTCTTCATCACTTGGTGGCAGTAAAGGCCCCTGTAAAAAAGATGCCAAAAACCGTCTGAAGAGGGGGTTTAAAGGCAAGGTTAGTATGCAGGCCTTACGAGACAAGTGGCATACAGGGAACTAGTTGTGGGTAGTGATGGATATTGAGTCTCAGGTGTGTCATTGGGAAATACCACAAATACAGTGGGGATGTTTCTGCTCCCAACAGGCATATTTAAAGCCCTTCAAAGGGTGGCATTTAAATCTTTCCTATTTAAATATACTACTTAATTGGTTTTGCTCTCACACTATAGAAGGAAGGTGAAAGTTGTCAGCTTTTTCTTCAAGATGGCAAGATGCAAGGCTTCTGCCCTGCTAGAAAGAGGAAAGGCAATAACTCGAGTATTAGAAGTATACTGCTGGTTCCTTTTCCCTTCCAGTAGACTACCTGTAGCCTTCAGGGTAGTGTGGCCATGCAGTGCCTGGCACCTCAGGAGAAGAGTTACTGTTACACTGCTAGGTTGATTCTCAGGAAAATTAGGTGCTGAAGGCAGACAGATCTATGGTATTTGAACTGCCTGACTCTTCTGTTGTAAATCTCTGCTGGGCTGGCCCTTGTACAGGTGTGTAAGCTGTGATATCAAAATACTGGTACTTTTTAAGGCCAGAGCTTACAGAAAATCCACTCATCATGGTGTTTTTCAAACTGTAGACAGCAAGCTTACATTACACAGTCCAGAAAGAATGGAGGTGGCTGTAGGATAAGCAGCTTCATGTAAGAGATGCTAATTAAATAGCTACAGGAACACAGCAAAGCTTACCAAAGCAGCATGAAACAGTGAGTTTTACCCAGATTACTGTTCACTTCTTGGTAGTGCTCAATTATCTTGCAGATCTTTCTCTGTGTTGCAAGGTGCAAACAATTTTTAAGAGAAAAATTGTAAGCCTAATGTAAAGCAAGTATGACCACTTCTTAGTACAGATGAATCTGAAGAGAGTTTTGCTATTTCACTGTATGTCTTCATTGGGAGAGGGATGCTATGCAGATGCTGACTGTCCCCTAGGATCTGCAGGAGACAGAGCAGCTCTTAGCATCCAAATGTGATCTCTCTGCTAATGCCACGAGGGCCACCTGCCTGACTGCTGAATGTGCTGCAGCCTTCAGTGATTGTTGGGGGAAAAGAGCGAGTGAGGCCTTGTTAATGTGAAACTTGGAGGCCTGACTGCTCTGTCCCCCAAAGTATATACTTGGTGCTGCCAGCAGGGAGCAGGCTCTGTCTAATAAACACCTGTACAGTCCTGCTATGCTAGCACATGCAGCAGGAATCTGCTGTAAACTATTCACTGAATAATGCCTGCAGGTACAGTCTTTCAACCAATAATCCCCTAAACTTTGGGAAGAACTGCTGCTTACAGCTTCATCCACACTTCTTTTAAATAAAAAATATTAGGACTTGCTTCCTTGTAAAAGCTATTTAAGAAAAGTAGTTTATTTTAGGATCCTTTCTCATACTGTTACTATGCTGGTCTTGCCTGAAAGAGCAGCTGCAAGTACCAGTTCTTTGTGCACTGCTCATTTTAATGCAGCTAACTGGAAAAGTGCAACTCTTAAGTACTCCTCCGTCTGCCTGAATCCCATGTGTCTCAAGCACTCAGGAGCTGCAGAGGGACTTCTCTGCAGTTAAAGAATGCAGGGTTATAGCTCAGGCAAACACCCCAGGCAAAGCAAGGGGATGTAGGTCTGAATTAACTGCTGACAAAGCCAGTGCTTTGCTGGCACTGGAAAGGGTGAATGGTTGATTTATTACATAGTGGTCCATTTAAGGCAGTGCAGGGATGCTCAGTAGAATGGGTGTCATGCATGTGGATGTCATTCAGGTGGAATTGCAAACACCTGCAGCTTGAGAAAATTGCCAATGGCCAAACATTTCATCCAAATTCAGATTTATACTTAGAAGAGCAGTTGAAAGTGCCAAATGACTAGCCCAGAAATAAGGGGTGAGGATTCCACTGCAGAGTGCTGGTAGAAGATTTTTAAACCTGTACAATCAATGCCTAGAGCATTCTCTTCAGCTTTCTTCAGCTAAAAGAAAGAGCTATCCCAAGAGAACCATGACGATCACGAAGCATAGTTGCAGTCTAAAAATGCTATCACACTTACACCAAGTATTTAGAATAAGCTGCAACACATTAGATTTCATCTCAATTAAAGTACTAGAAACTGCAGTAATGGAGAACCAATGCCTTTATCAAACAGATAAACAGGAACTCTCTGTACAACAGATGTTTGCAGGAGCTTACTCAGACAGACATCTAAGCTCTGCACAGAAAGGAGAAATCTTCATCAGAGAAGGTATGTTACAACACGGGAAGGACTGACATACATAAATAAGTAACTAAAAATATGGTTGCCTTGAAAACAAAACTTTCCTATGTGCCCAGGCCAAGAATTCTGAAGAGGTGAATTTCAGGTATATGGGAGAAGAAAACAATTCAGGATATTTTCTTACCAGCTGTTTAGTGGGGAGAAGGCATTCCCCTTGGTCACACAATACTTAACTTTTCACAGCGCTGTATTAACATTAAAGAACTTTCACAATGTTCCTTGCTGAACATCGAACTGGTGGAGAAACGGATAGGCCTAGTGACTGCTCACGGCCCTGGAAGGAGTTCTGACGTACGGAGAGGCCTGAGCCTCCACAACTCTCCTTCGCAGCCTCTGCAGCAAACCTGTATCAGGAGAGCAACTACAAGCAATCCAAAGCGGACTGGCTTGCAGCAACTGCTGTGGGAAAGGCCTGTTTCCCTGGGGGAACCCGGAGCGCTCGCAGTGCGCGATGAACGCTGCGGGGGCTCGGATAGCAGTGCTTGCAACGTGGCTGCAGCACAGCCAGCATCAGGGCTGGCTAGAAACAGCTTTTTTTGCTACTGCTTTCATTCCACATGTCTCAGCTCACCTTTTATGCAGATACAGACACAACAGACAGACATGCACACACTGTCCACGAAGAGAGAGCGCGGCACATGAACACTTGGCATGAGTCTCTGTACAAATGCACCAAGCACATTAGGATCTGCAGCAGCCTGAGCCTCTGACTTCCTTCTTCACGTAGTCATGGAGCTTGAATTTCGGTTCATTGGGCAGCTTCATGGACCTGTGCTTCAGTTCTCTGCAGGAAGGGGAAACAGGTTACTTTTCTGCCTGACAGCGGGAGTAACAATATGAGGAGCAAACCACCTGGTGAGAAGCCACCAGCACCACCTACTTCTAAACTGTCTGGACCAGCTCTCAGCTAACTCTGATTTGGTCCAGGTGGTTTGCTTAAATATCTATGGATGAGCCATTTTATAGTTCATGTGACAAGGTTAAGTACTTTTCCAGCACAGGAGCTTCAGGCGAGAGCCCAAAGAATAAAAAGGTGCATGATAATGCTAGCCTTCACCTTCAGTGATTTTTAACTTGTTCCTCAGAACTTGCCCTTTACAGCACTAATCGGTTTGAACAAAGATGCGGAGGGCTCACCAAGGACACTGTCTCATCCTTGGGTCCTCCCAGGGCGGTAACGCAGGCCGCTGCGGGGGGGGGGGGTGGCTGAGCAGAGGGTTTGCCTGCCTGTGGAAGAGCCTGTGCACTGGATAATCTGCCCGGCAGCGACTGCGGGGAACAGACGGGAAAGGTGCTCGGCACGGCAGGACAGTTCACTCACTTTGCAATGGCTGTGAACGCTAACTCCACGTTTAAGCCACTTTTTGCGCTGGTCTCCATAAAGGGCACTCCGTACTCCTGCAGGGTAAGACAAACACGGCATCAGAAACGCCAGTCTGTCCACAAGCACACGAGCTCCCGGCCCTGCGCAGACCCCAAGCACACCCAGCTGACTCGGAGGCCTGCAGCTCGGCTTTCAGAAGATGGTTTGCGAGAGAAGAACTCTTGCTGTGGTGGTAGGAAAAAACGCAGAGAGGTTGCCAGGGTTCACAGCTAACATGTTTATTCTACAGGGCTTCAAAGATAATTTCAGCAGACAGAAAAGTGCAGAACAGTAGTAGAAGTTTAAAGGAAGACCAGCAGACAAGAAGGGAGATGAGAGTGAGACAAATAAAAGTGAAATGCGCCCAGATGTATTTTGGGTTAGACTGGTCTCCAGCTAACCATTTAGCTGGAGTACTGTTCATCCCACGTAAGAGCATGTAACAAATGACTAACGGGGCAATCAGACACCTCACATACCTTGGCTAATTTTTCTCCATCTTCCCTTTTCACCACTCTATCCTGGGCTGAGTCCACCTACCAAGAGCAACAACAAAGAACAATTTCAGATTATCTGTAAAGTCAGCATTAGGAGATCTGCCTGTCCTCACACCCTCCCTTGCCTCCATGTTCCCTTCTAAGAACAAACATTAAATTAGGTTTAACGGGAATCTTTTCTCCTATCCGCATGTCCGGAAGAGCATCTTGGATGGCTGGAGACAGGAAGCCACAGGAGGGCTGTGGCTGCTTTCCCGTTCCAGGTATTGTCCTGCAAAGGCTCCACGGTCCATTGATCAAAGGGAGCCCTAGGAACCCGCTTTGAACAACCTGTTCTGTTGCCTTGGTCTGTTCATTCGCAATGGGGCAAGTCTGGGGTTGAGGGGAAGCACCTGGCAAAGCTCTGCTAACTCATGCCCATACCAGGCTTCGGGCTCACTGGCTGAAATTCCAGTCTCCGCAGGGCAACGGCCTCGGTTCTCTCGTCCTGCCTTTCTGCCACGGCCTCTACAGCTTTTCACAGCTACGGTGCAAGCCGCAAAAGCAGGGGGAGGCTGTGGGGTGCCACCTCCTGGGTGCCGGTCCTGGGCCGGCTCACACGTGCTGGGTTTTCTGGAGGTGCTCAAACACGTGAGCAGGCAGGCGAATCTGCTGCACGTGCACTCAGACGGACTTGTGGCTCCCTATGAGCTTCGTCTTTGCAGATAGGGGGGAGGCAGAAGAAAATGCTCGCTTTCCTGCATTAGCAAGCGGGAAAAATACAGCAGCGCTGCAGCTACTCCTGCAAGGAAAAACCAGGAGGCTAAGTCGGGCTTTGCAGGCTGTGAGATCCGGATGAACACGAGAGAGGTTCCTTCCATTTCGAATGCTGATTCAAATTCGGTATTCCTAGGAGGGGTTTTGTAACGCTCTTGCCGCTCAGCTCTCGTGCGCAAAGCAAGGCTATTCGGGCAGCAGGGGAAAAGCAAGGCAGCCTGCAGGGCTCGGTCAGCTCCAGCACGCGAACCCAGCGACGCTGCCCGGCCAGGGCCCGCGTCTGCCAGCACGCGGCCCCCAGCTACGCAAGGCTGGGGGAGGCTCAGGGAGCCCAGGCAACGTGGCCTGGTGGCACCCACCACCACCACGTCCGGGGCTCCGAGCTGGGGGAGAGAAGCTGTGAGCTGGGTGGGTTTTGGCAAACAGAAGCGGACGTAGGAAAGTGGCTCTCCCTAGTCTGGAAGTTCAAACCTGAGAGCGAGAGGGACAGACAACTGGTTTCTGCATCTTCTTGCCTATGATCCACGGCTGACCAGGAATCACGTCCCCCACGGAGCCCCCGGAAGGCCCCTCGGCAGGAGGGGCGCAGGCCGGCATCTGCGGAGCTCCCCGCTCCCGGGGGCGCAGCGCGGCTGGGCAAGCCCGGGCCACCGGCCCTAACGCAGCCACAAGGCAACGAGGCGCTTTCCCCGGGACGGCCGGGGCTCTGCACGCCAGACCCCCCCAAGGGACGGGTTTCTCCCCAGTGCAAACCCGTAACGCACTTCTGCAGCGCGGCCGCTGCTCCCCCCGCTCCCGTGGGAGGAAGAGGAGGCTGCAGCAAGGCCGTCAGCTCCCGCCACGGCCTGGCTCACCTTGTTTCCCAGTAACATGAGGACCACGTCTTGCTGCGCATATTCATGAATCTCTGTCAGCCAAGCCTAGGAGGGAAACAACCCGAGAGACCGCACAGCGCGTTAGCAACAGCTCCGGTGCGAAGATGATAGGAGGGAACTGGGGGGGCTGGCTCCTGGGGCTGCTTCCACGGAAATAACCACCACAACCAAGCAACACGGCGGGCCCCGCACTCATTTCGCTTGGACAAGGGGAGGAAATAGCTCGGAGCTGGATGTGGAACAGCAGACCCGGCTCAGAGATTCAGCTGTGCGTGGCAGGAGCTGCAGGGAGGGAGCAGCCAGGTCCCACAAATCACCCGCAAGTCAGCAGCATCCTGGGGAGAGGAGCTGCAGTCCCAGAGGCACCCGTGCGCGAAGAGCCCCTGCAGGCTGCAGCGCCGAGGCCGAGCGGGCGCCCCCGAGCCCCGAGGGACCTGCTCTTCGGCGCAGAGCCAGCACCCGGCCCCAGCAGGCGCGCGCGTCCCTCCCGAGCGGCAGCCTCAGCCCTGCTGCGCGCTCAGCCCCACCGCAGGCGCCTGCGGGGCTTAACCCAAATTCCGCCCTCCGCCCGCTCCGCGCTGCTGCTCTTTGCCTGCGCCCGTCTCACGTCCTAGCAACAGGACAAAAAAGCGCCCAAATCCCCACCCCGCAAGCGAGGGCTTTAATTTCCCTGCAGCTGGAGAACGCGCTCCCCAGGCCGCGCCGCAGCTGGCGGTCCCCGCCAGCCCGCGCCATCCTCCCCGGCGCCACGACGTTATTAGCTCTGCGCCCCTCGCTACCGCTTCTTCTGAAATGCACTCGCTCCACTTCTACTTGAAACCCCTCCGCCTCCCGACAGAGCCCGGCGGGGCGCAGAGAGCGGCCGCGGCGCTGCTCGGCCCACCAGAAACCCCGAAGGGCTGATGGTGCAGCAGGCCAACGAGAGCCCAAGTCCTGCAGCCAACGAGCTGCTGCGCTTCGGGGACGGCCGGCGTTTGCAGACGCGGCTCGTTTTGTCACCTTACCCCAGGAAACGCCAAGCGCCTCCTCGCCGCGGGACCGGAGCGGGGCCGCTCGCCGCCTCCCAGCCGGGCAGCGCTCGCGAAGCGCCGCGTCCTGCCCCCCGGGCAGGGTCCTCGCTCCGGACCCTCCTTAACTAACCCCCGCGGCAGAGAAGTAAGAGTTGCTCAGCCTCTCTCCGGGGCCCTGCCACCGCTCCCCGTGCCCACCCAAGCTAGGGAGCTCTTTGGAAACATCCCGTCCAGCAGCCGCGTCCCCCCCCTCCCCGCAGCGCACGCGGGGCTCGCGCTGAAGATGGGGCCGAGTTACGCAGCAGAGCGAGATCGCCGAGCGATTTTCCACCTCGCTGAAGGATCACAAGCTCAGCACAAACCCGGAGCCTGCCTAACGACCGCGGCTCGCTCCGCCGCGCTCGGCAGCGGACGCCTCCCCTCGCGCCGCCCGGCTCGTTAGGCTCTGCCCAGGCAGAAAACGCTGCTGCCAGCTGATGCTCGGTCCCACGCGTCTGCGCTGGGAGCATCCCCGGCGCCGACACTCGCCGCACCGCAGCGGGGAGCGGGGACGCGCCCGTCCTTGGCGGGGGCTCCGCGGGCGCTAGGAGCGGACACGGCCCCGGGGCGTCCGACGGAAGGGAGCTGCCGGGGTAAAAACCGTCGCAGGATCGTGCCAGGAGGCAGCCGAGCCGGTGCCGTCGCCCTGCGCCCGGCTCGGGAGGCCACCGCGGCCCTTCCCAGCCCTCCCGCGCTGCAGCACCGCGCAGGAGCGCGGCGGCTCGCGGGAGATGTACGCTACGTTCTCCGTGTCCAGAACATTAGCAATTACATCCTATTTATTCAGGGCTAATTGCTCCCCGCCTCGCTGGGTCTCGTGACACGTCGGCTCAGCCGGCCCGGGGCGGCCAGGGGCTCCCCACGCTCACCGCCGGCTGCCTCCCTCCTGCTGCGCCTGCTCTCACCCGCGCTCCTTCGTCGGGCAGCAAGCGCGGACCCCCGTCCCGCCGGCGTCCTGCTCCCCGCCCCGGCACGGCGGTGGGCCGGGGGACATCGGCCCGAACCAAGGCCCTTCTCCCCGCCCTGCGCCCCGGCGGCCGCCCCTCGCTCGCGCTCCTCTGCTGAATTTGCCAGCAGCACGGTGCTGGGGCTCTGCCCCGCGCCCTCTCCGTCAGCTCCTGCGCTAGCGGATTCGGGATTACCCCAAAAGTGTCTCCTGTGCTTCGGGCGCAGGCTCTGCTTGCAATTACACCCCGTTGCAGTTTAGGTTTAGGGTAATCGCTCCCCGGAGCCATCTGTCCGGCTGCTGAGCCCGGATGCGGCCCGAGGGCAGACGGACGTGGCGCCGGAGGCGGCGGGAGGGAGGGAGGGAGGGGAGGGAGGGGAGGAAGGCTCGTCGGTGCCGGGTCAGGATCGTGGTGCGCGACGGGGGAGGACGGTGCCACCGGGAGCTCTGCCAGCTGCTGAGGTTACTCTGATCCCAAAGCAACAGCCCGGACCCCGGCCGCCGGCCTCGCTTGGCCCCTCTGCAGGGCCGCGAGCGCCCGAGGGACGCGGCCGCTGCAAAAGCCACAAGCCGCAGGGCAAAGCCAAGCTGGAGCCGGTTGCAGCCCCCAGCGCCCTCCTGGGCTGTCCTGGTCCCCGGCCACGCAGCGGGACGCTCCGCCACGTGGTGCTGGGGACGGCGTGGAGGTGACACAGCTCCAACGGCACAGACTGGACGGATCTCCCCTGCGGGAGCCCCGCGGCGGCTCCCGTGAAACCTCACTGGGAAAATCCACTACGGCAGCCCAGGAAACACCCAGCACGGCGTGAAAACCGCGGGCGCAGGGAGGGGAGGCGGGAGGCACCGCACGTACCTGGATGTTGTCAAACGAAGCCTTGTTGGTGACGTCGTAGAGCAGTAACAAGGCTGCGGGGAGAGGGGAGGTTCGTTAACGCCGGACACTCGTCACGCGCTCGAGGCGCCGAGCGGGGCGGGAGCACGGCCGGGCGCGCTGGGGCTATCGCGGGCTTTACGCATCTACTGAGCCTTTAGCGCTCCTGGATACAGGTTACGCTCAAGGACGGGAGGTTAAAGCATTTTCAAAATCCCTGCTGCAAAATACAAATAAATTTGCCTTAAATCCATTACGAGCAATTTCTTAGCTCTGCGGTATTTGCACCTCCGCGTGCAGAAACTCCTCAGCGTTTTGTGGCTGCTTCCTACGGGGAATTCTCTGGTTGTTACCGATTTACGCGACCTGGGATGGCAGCTCGGGGCGACGTGGCCGACGCCTCCCCTCCGCGGAGGGGCAGCGCTCAGGGCCCTGCGATCAGCCAGGCCCGCAGCTCCCCGGGACGGGACGGGACGGGCTGCAGGCAGGGCTCGAACCAGCGAGCGCCCGCCGCGGCGCTGAGACCGCACCGCTGCAACGAGGGGGAAGCAGCCGGGGAAATCCCGCGGCGTTTGCTGGGCGCCGGCCGCCGAAGGCAGGGCTGCCGCTCGCGGCCACCATCCTCACCGTGGGCGTCGCGGTAGTACGCGTGCGTGACGCTGCGGAAACGCTCCTGCCCAGCCGTGTCCCAGATCTGGAAGGCACAAGCGGAGGAGAGAGGTGAGACACAACCGAACCAGCCCACAGCTGTTAGAAAACAGACACAAAACCAAAGAGCGCCCAGTATCCCGAGAAAGCACCCTGGGCATTTCGCTTCTAGCAGCGATCCAGGGTCCGCTCTACCTGCACGGGACTCGCTGCAGCAGCGGAGGGCACTGGCAGCGACCACAACAGAAAAAGCGACACGTGCAATCGATGTTTGGGAGGCACCTCCTGGGTCCCCGGCACGTCTGACCGCAGGGGCGGCGGCACGTGACGAAGGGCTTACGAGGCGTCCTTAACCGGAAAATCCATCCTCCAGATGGATGCGTGGGGACCCACTAATTTAATTCATCAGTTTTTAATGCAGCGATATGTTTCCAGAGTGACACGCTCCCACTGGGGGAAGAACAGCGCTAATGTCATTATTTAGCTTCTGGCGGAGAGGTCGGAGAAACAGCCAGATCTCCGGGGGCCGGAGGAGGAGCGCGGGCTGCCGGCAGGGAGAGCGCGGCGCGCGGCGGCTCCGGCCCGCTCACCCACCTGCAGCTTCACCTTCACTCCGTCCACCGTCAGGACTTTGTTCTGCAAGGGAGAAGAGGAACAGCGATGAGGGCAGAGCGCGGTGGCCGGGACCCCCCGCGCGTCCCCTCGCCTGGGCTTTCACCCCGGGGCTTCGCAGACGCCCCCCAGGCCGAGCCGAGCGCCCGCGGGGTCTCCCGCGGAGCTCCCGCTCCCGGCGCCCTTCCTCCTCCTCCTCCTCCTCCGCAGGAGAACCGCGGGCACTTTTCCACCCCGCGTCCCTGCAAGAGGACTCTTAAAGACGGCGCAGCAAGGACAAACCGCCCGGGAGCCGAGGAGCGGGGCACCTTAACGGCCTTCCAAGGACGCAGCCGACTACTCCGCGTGCAGTGAGCGACTTCAACACAACCCCTCTTCCCGCCAGGCCGGCCGGGGCGGACCCAGAGGCTACGTACCTCTCCTACGCAGGCATTGCAGAGTTTTAGCATTGCAGAACATTTTTTTTTAATTATTATTATTATTTAGAAGCCTCTGAAGTGCTTCCAGACCCGAGCTGAGACTCCCTGGAAAGGCCCCGTGCCAAAGCGAAGCTGCTCCCCGCCTCGGGCGGCACAAACTGCCCTCCAGAAACCGGCTCGCTTTCCCCGGCTCGCGCCCAGACGCGGCTCGGATCGCTCGCCGGGTCGGTCGAGCGTTTCAAAACCCAGCAGGAAACTTTTCTGCAGCGGCCCGGAGGATCTCGGCGCCTCCCGGGCGCCGACGACGCCGTCGTGCAGCATCCGCGGCTGCTCCCGGAAGAAGCGCAGCAAACGGGGACGCGGCCCCGGCTCGAGGCCACCGCGGGGACGGGGACGGGGACGGATCCCGGCCGCCTCTCGCGAGGACCTGCTGCCCGAGCGGCGCGGCAGAGCCCCTCGCGGGCAGGCGGCAGCGAGCCGCCCGCGCCGGCGCGGCCCCGCGGCAGGGAAGCGGCCGGGCTTCGCCGCTCTCCGGCCCCGGGAAAGGACAGAGGCACGCTAAGCCCCTCCGGTCTTGTCGCTTCCCTCAAAAATCCCTTAACGGCAGCAGGAGAGACGCGAGCCGCGGACGCTCGGCGCGAGCGACCCCGGCACGACGCGGTAGGCGCCGGCGCGCGTTTGCCGCCGCACGCCGGAGAGGTGCTGAAACACCGAAACGCGGAGAGAGGACGCAGCGCGGGCGCTGCGCCCAAACCCGCGGACCGAAGCCGGCCGCGGCACCCTCCGCGGAGCCAGACACGAGCGAAAAGCCCTTCCCGGCTGCGACGGCACGGGCAGCAGCTCTCGCGCGGGCCCTTCCGCTCCGCTTTAAGGCGGCTCGGTCCCGGCAAAGAAACAGAAACGAGGAAGGAGGTTCCGTAACGGACCAGCCGCAGCTGCGGACAAGCCACCCGGGGCAGCCCGTTCCCTCCGAATATTTCCTAGCCGAAACCTCGCTGCGCGGTGGAGAGAGATCTGTGCGGGCAGCCAACGGCGATTTCGCGGAGGGACGAGCGCTCGTCGGGAGGGGGGCGGCGCGGGCTGCCCCCGGCCGCGGCTCAGCGCCCCGAGCTTTTCCCCAGCTTCCTTTCTCTGTTTATTTTTCCAGGGACCTGCGGTTCAATTCCACGCTCGCAGCCCTTAAACGACACAGCTGGCTTTTCTTAATTAACTCCTAATAAGCAAAGACAAAAAAAAGTCATGTTTCGACGTGCTGCAATATGCAACACGCTGTGCTTGCACCGCGGGTCCCGAAACGCGGCGAGGAAACGTGTTATACTGCTTCTGATTTGTTCTTAATCTTGCCCGGTTTAATACAGCAGAGGTAATATTCACGCCGCGCCACCTGCTACACAGCGGCAGGCAACACACGCTGTCCACGGACTTAACCCCAGCATCAGGCTCTGCGGTTTTATAAAAGCAGTTTTTACATGTTGTTTTTACTGGGGCTTTGAAAATCTGATTAATTCTTTTTTCTTTTTTTTCTTTTTTAGCAGGAGTTACAACAGAAAGCCCCGCGTGCCTTTGTCGGAGGAATGAGAAGCTTCCCGAGTTAAATAATCCTTGGGATGCGAGATAAATAAAGTCGGAACCTTGCCAACGCGGGGAAAATTAAATCACCCGGCGCAGAGGGTCCTCGGCGGAGGGCAGCGCTCTGCCCCGGCGCGCGGCACGGTGCGGCCTCGCTCCAGCGACCGCGGCTGCCGCGGGCTCCCCGCTCCGCTCCCCGCTCTGCTTTCCAGCGCTGTTCGCAGAGGTTTCACTTGCCACTGGCTTCCCGGTGGCTAATTTAACGCCGGCCGCTCGGCAGAGCCCCGCGTTAGCAACGGGGCGAACGCGGCCGCGGCGACGGCTGCAACGCAAAGCGCCGCCTGCAACCGCAGGGACGCCGCGGGCTCGGGGCTCCCGACCTCTCCGCAGCTTTCTGCACGTTAGCTCCCTAATTAAAGCCTTTAAAATTAAATCAGATGCATGGATTAACTCAGCTCACAATTAAACTGACAAACCAAAAGCTGTTTGCCGAAACCATTCAAGGCTTCAACACGGGAAAGAAACGAGATCTGGCTCCGTGACGCATCTGAAGAACGCCAGCTAAAATTATAACCTCCCGGCACGCTCGCCGTCGCCACCGGGGAAGCGTCTCCCCCCGACAGACATATGCTCCCCGTCGCGCTGCAGGGACGCCGGCGGCTCGCGCGGCTGTGGTCCTGCCGCGCAGCGCCACGCCGCACGCGGACGCAACGTGCACAGGCGCAAGAAGGCAGAAGAGAAGGCGGAGGCGAGGGGGAGCGGAGCGTGGGAGCTGCCAGACAGCGGCTCCGCGCGCTGCTGCTGCTCCCGCGGCCGCCGCGGAGCCTCCGGCCCCGGAGGCGCCGTCTGCAGCCGGAGCGCCCGGAGCTCAGCACCGCGGCGCCGGCCGCGCCGCTCCGGCAGGCGGGTATTCCCGCTCCGGTGCCGTTTCGGGAACGCGAGCGGCTGCTGCAGCTCCTGTGGGAGGAGGAGGAGGAGAAAAAAAAGAAAAAAAAAAACATTGCATTAGAGAATATACATCAAAAACGACCAAAGACGGCTGGGGCACTCGCGGAGCTAATTAGCGGCACTAACGGCTCTGCCGCAGGCTCGGGGCTGACGGCGCATCCGCGGAGCAAACGTCGTTACGCCGCGCCGTCACGTCGCCGGGGCGGTCGGCGCATCGGGCCGAGCCGCCGGCCGGCGAAGGCGGCGCCGGTGCCGCCGGCGCCCCGCGGCTCCCGCCCGTCCTTGCTTCTCCGGGCAGGAGCCGCGCTCCAGCTCAGCGGCGCGTCTCGCCGTAGCTACGGCTTACGCCGAATCGGCGCCCTCGCACGAGGCGCAGGACAGGACGAGGCCGCTCAGGTGATCTAGCGAGCGCTGAAACTAATCAGCTCACATGGAAACTAATCATTTAATCGGAATTAAGCCAACCAGCGGGCCAGCTTCCCTTTGCAATTCCTACCGCCCTCCACCGCGGCGGGAGCACTGCTCTCTTCCAGCCCGGGAGGGTGGTTTTGCCAGCTGCCAGCTCAGTTTTTTAACAGAACGATAAAGCAGGAAATATTAGATATTTTAGGGGAAATTCAACGCCTCCTCCCCAGCAGCACAGCTGCCTCCTCGCCCGAGGCGGCCCCGGGGCAGCGCTGCCTTTCCCGCCGGGGAAAAGCCGCTGCGCTTTGGCAGATCCTTCCATTCCCTAGATAGAGAGTAAAAAAAAAAAAAAAAACAAAAAAAAAAAAACAAAAAAAACCCACCCGCGGCAGCAGACAGACCCGCAAGCTGCAGGCGAACCTCGGCCGCTCCGCCGCCAAGCCCCGGGCTGCATTACTCACCCGCTCGATCTTTTTTTTTCTACTTTGTAATAGAGCAGATATTTTTAAAAATATCCGTGCTCGCTTCTGAAGCGACAAAGGGGGCAGAGATGGCTCACGCAGATCCGTGCCAATACGGAGAATAAGTAACTTGGTGCTCAACGTATTTTTTTTCGTTTTCTTCATCAAGGACATACTGCGCAGCAAAGCAGAACAGGGATCTTTACAGAGCATTTACTGCGATGCCATTTTTCATCTACCGTGTACAGAGTGCCTGTCAATGCCGCAAGAAAGAAAAATAGCTCATCAATTAATGTCGTACAGAGACTTGTTTACTCTACCCCTGGGGGGAAATAAAACCTTGCATCAATTTTTATGCTAAAGAAGCCAGTCCCCGTCAAGGTGTTCTGCTTTATTTAACGCTCCCATTACGCCGACTCCCGGGGCGGCCGAGCCGTGCTGCCCGCAGCGTCGCCCCGGGCTTTGCACCCGCATCTTCAGCGCTTGCGGTTCGGCCTCGGCAGATCGCTGGATTTACCCCGTGCAAACCACGGGGCGGCCCCGTGCGCAAGGCGCTGCACGCCGCTCCGCCGCCCCGAGCTCGCGCCGCGCGCCAGCTCCTCGGGCCACATCCTCCCGCTCGTCCCGCGCCCGCCTGAGCAGCCCTCGGGCATGGGAAGCAATCGGGAAGGATTAATTTTTCATGGCGTTTTACTTGGTCCAATCATTTTCCATTTAGCCTACGCCAGCCCGAACAATATTTCAAAGCGGTTTCTGAGCTACAAAGCCAGCCTTTTGCAAAGAGCCTCGCCTGACCTCAGTAAAATCTCCGTTACAAAAACATAACTTCCTTTAACCTAGTGAATTCACTGGGCCTGGATGAAGATGCCACTGAAACAGGCTCTCGAGCTCTGGCCACCAAGACCTCCGCGCTGAGCACGGTGCAGGCCAGCAGCCGCATTTGCAACGGCAGCCTGAGGCCCGGCCCGGTGGAAGCCAGGCTGGCTCGTCTCGGAGGGCTGGCACCTAAATGGAGGGAAACTTGCCCAAAGCCTCAGAGATCGTTTTGCGATCCAATTAACAAAGAAAAAAAAAAAACAGGTCTGAATATCCAGCAGCAAACATCCTAGCAGCACCTGGCAGTAACAGAGTACCTTCTGGAGACGACTTTGCAAGCAGCCTTGTTAAATAGCAGTTCTCATCCCTAAAAACAATTCCCCAAAGATGTGACAAATTAATCTGTAGCTTTTTATTACAAACCCGCACAAACACACACATCCTTCACCTCCAGATGAAACGCCCGACAGCTCTAGAAAGCCGAGTTTTCTGCTTCGTGGGAGCATGTGTCACAGAATCAGTAAGGTTGGAAGGGACCCTGGAGATCATCTAGTCCAACCATCCCGCTCAGCAGGGTCACCTAGAGCATGGTAGACAGGGTTGCATCCAGGCGGGCCTTGGAGATCTCCAGAGAAGGAGACTCCACAACCTCTCTGGGCAGCCTGTGCCAGTGCTCTGTCACTCTCACAGTGAAGAAATTCCCCCTCACGCTCAGGCAGAACTTCCCGTGCTTCAGTTTCTGCCCATTGCCTCTTGTCCTGTCACACAGGACAACTGAGAAGAGTTTGTCCCCATCCCCTTGCCACCCTCCCTTCAGGTGCTTGTACACACTGATCAGATCCCCCCTCGGTCTTCCCTTCCCCAGGCTGAAGAGGCCCAGCTCTCGCAGCCGTTCCTCCTAGGGCCGGTGCTCCAGCCCTCGGATCATCCTCGTAGCCCTACGCTGGACTCTCCCCAGTAGCTCCACGTCTCCCTTGTACTGGGGAGCCCAGAACTGGACCCAGTACTCGAGACGAGGCCTCCCCAGGGCTGAGCAGAGGGGCAGGATCACCTCCCTCGACCTGCTGGCTCTTGGTCACTCTTCCCAATGCAGCCCAAGAGACCACCGGCCTTCCTGGCCACAAGGGCACATTGCTGGCTCATGGCCAAGCTGAATCCTTCAGAGGAAGCATTTAGCGAAACAAACGCTGCCCCCGCGCCGCGTTGCACCCCTCCGGGATTTGGTCTCGCCCCTCGCCCGCTCCTCCTCTAAAAAAAGTCAACTTCAAAACCACCGTGCAAGCTCACCTCGCTGCTGAAAAGCTGCTGCCTTAAGTACAGACGTTCCCTAGGAAAAGTCAGATGAAAAGTTCCAGAAAATAGCAATTAAGTCCTAACGGCAGGGCCGCCGCGGAGCCGCGCAGCGCACGCGTCCCGCCGCTGCTCCGGCACGCGCCCGCCCGCAACGCGCCCTCGGCACGGCAGCGCGCCGAGAAAGCGCCGCACGTGCGCTGCTTCCGAGGCACGAGGCCGGAACGATCGCAGACCAGTCAACCCAGACCCAGACCGGCCGGGTCCCGGGAAGCCGCAGCTTTCCTCGCCCCGGGAGCGCGGCGCCGGGGCTGCGCCCGGGTCCGGCTGGCGGCCACGAGCTCGCGCAGGAGCAGCGCAAGGGTTTCTAAGGGCGTGCAAGTCAGCAGGAAAACATCTAATTACTTTGACGTTTGCTCAAGCCAGCTTCCTCCCACCGATGACACACGAGAGGATGCTGAGACACAGATCTCAGGAGAAGGAGCGTAATTAGGAAAACTTCCCGCTGTACTCTCCGCCGGGCTCCGAGGAGGAGGCACTTGGAAACCGTCTTGCAAATAAAACTGAACCAAACCCCACAGGCAGCTGCCTCGATTTTCTGTCCCACCAGGATCGGCCCTCGGGGGATGCAAACGCCAGCTAACGGCCCAGGAGCCGGGGTCCCCCCGGGAGCTTTACCGCTGGCGCGGGGACCCTCGCCCCGGGCACCGGGCACCGCGAGCCGGCCGCGCTCTCGGGAGCGGCCCGACCCCACGTGCGCGTCGATCAGCAGGGAAAAACACGCGCCGTGCAGTAACGCTTGCTCGGGAACAAAGTTATTTTAGGCGCTGTCAAGCGCTTCTCACGTTAATTCGTGCCCGTTTATACACGCGGCATGTTAATGGGGTTGAGGAAGCTCTGCCTGAGCAAAACCCCGCAGCGAAGCGCGCGGGCACGTCGCAGCCCGGCGGCGGCCGCGCGGCGAGGTCCGTGCTGCTCCGCGGCACCCGGCTCTCAGCAGCACGCAAAGCCCGCTCGTCGGAAACGCGTGACGCCCTCCCCCGGCCGCCCTTCGGGGACCGCTGACTCCCGCGCGGCTGGGCAAACCCTTGCCGGCGGCGCGACGGCTCGAGGCGCCTCCGAGACCCGGCCGCGGCGGGCCGGCGCGTTTGCGAGGTGCAAGGCAAAGGCTGAGCCCCGTGCCGCGGCGTCCCCGCGGAGACGGCCGCCGCTCGGAGCCGCGCGGGCTCCTGCCGAAACAGACGCTCGCCTGGAAACCTCCTCTGCAGGGAGCTCCCGCGGAGCTGCGGTCTTCTCCTCACGCTCCCTCGCAACGCGGCTTTGCTTAATTATTAATCTAGCCAGAGAGCAATTAGTCTTCACCGTTCGCTTGAGCTTTGCTTAGTCGTCGGCTCGGGGGAAGCAGCAAGGCAGGCGGGCGCCGGCGGGGGGATCTGCCGCTGTCCAGCCGGTCGGAGGAGCCCGCCGGGAACCCGGGGCAGGCGCGCCCGCGCACGGTGCGCCGCCAGCCCCGGCCGCGCTCTCCCGAAGGGGGCCTGGAGGCCTCCAGCAGCGCCTCGGGCTCCGCTCCGGGGAGGAAAAGCGGTGCTAAGGGGTGGTTTGGGGGGTCAGGGCAAGGGCGAGCGGAGGGCCGAGGCCGGAGCGCAGGCGCAGCGCCAGGGCGCTCGCCACCTAATTCCCCTTTTCTTTCCTCTTCCCCTGCACGCGCCTCCAGCAGGGAATTACACAACACGGATATGTTTAAAAGCAAGGCGGCTTGGCGGAGCTGCGCTAATAACAACTTCAATGCCATAAAATGGTGCATGTTATACAAGCTTTTCGCTTCGAGAAACCATTAGAGAGCCCGTTAGCGAGAGGGGAAAGTAGCTGAGCGGTTTCCATAGAGACGTCGGCGTAAGCAAGGCTGGAAAAGCAGAAGCCTCCCTTTCCCAAACGCGTCGCCGGGGCCAGGAGCGCCGCGGCTCGGCACCCTCCGAGCCACCCGGCACGCCGACGCGCCGGGCCGCGGGGGCCGGGCTCGCCGCAGCGCCCGGAGGGCTGCTGGGGAAAGACGTTTTTTTACCGCCCAGCCGAACGCCTGAAAATCCAGCCTCGCTTCTGGGGCGAATCCCGAGGTTTTCCAAGCTTCGGCCCGGGCCCCTCTCCGCAGGGAGCCACGCGACACCGTTTCCCTCTGATCCTGCTCGAAGAGGCTTGTGCACCTGAGATCAGAGCGGAGCCACGTTCCCGCGTGCGGGTCCCTCGGGCAGCGCGGAGCCGCTGCCCCGGCCGGGAACGCAGGCTGGAGGAAGGGGAGCGAGGCCCATCGGCTCCTCCTTGGCCGGGGACTCCTGCAGGTCGGGGCTCCCGGGGCCACCTCCGGAGCCGGAGCAGCACCAGCTCCCAGCAGATCTTAGTTACAACCGGTGAAAGAACTTTTTCCCAGACACGCATAAACCCGAAATGTTCGCTGCTGGTTTTGAGAGGTTTTGCAACCCCTCAAGGTAACGACCTGGTGCTCAGCTAGGATTAAAAACACTCCGTGTCCCCATCAGACCGGCAGAGCTGCCTGAGTCATACCGGTCGTCCGGAGAGGGCTCGCAGCGCCCTCCGGACCCCTCTCCCGCGGCGCCCAGCACGCCGGAGCGCTGCACGGCGCCCGGAGCGCCGCGGCCGCGCGGGACCCGCGTCCTCCCCGCCGCCCACTCGGCGACGGCGCTCGCGCAATATTCACCTTCCTAACGGCAAAGCCGCTGCAGGTAAACAAGCACTTGATCCTTAAATTCCCGATTACCATAGCAACGAGTATCCCCCCCCCCCGCGCCAGCCAAGGACGAGTGGACAACCGCTCAGACCCGCAACGCGCCGCCAGCGCTCTCGGTCTACGAACACGGTTCGGACGCGCGCGCGTGGGATGCTTTTTCTCGCGCGTGCGCTCGCTGCTCCGGGCCCCGGCCCAACGAGCGCCGGGCCAGGCTCGCCGCCGCCCGCCCCGTTTGCCGCGCTCGCGCCCAGCGGTGCCGGGACGCGGGGGCACCTCCGCGCTTCCTACCCCGCGCCCCTCGTCCGAGCCGCCTCCCCTCCGCGCCCGGGCAAAACGCCGGTTCCGCACGGCCCGGTTCGACGTGTTATTGCCAGTAAGAGAGGAACGCGCCGGGCCCCGCTGCTCCTCGCCCAGCGGGGAGGGAGGCCACCGCGGTCGCTGCTGCAAGCCCCGAGCCCTCGGCTCCTGCCTCCCCGCTCGCTCCCTCCCTCCCGCGACGCCCCCGTCCCCGACCCCGGGGCGTTCGGCAAGCTGAATAAAACAGAAGCCACCGAAGAGGCAAAGCCTGGAGCTTTTTTCGGGTGGGAAGGGACAAGCAGGCGCTGCAAAGCTGGCGACCGCGCGGATCTAGCCGCAGGCACCCGCGACGGATCTGCGGGATGCCATGGGCTCCGCGAGAGACGGCGCTGCGCGATGCGCCCGAGGCTTCCCCGAACCGCCAGCGCCTCTGCAAGGGGAGGGCTCGACCGCCACGCGCGCGCCCGCGCCGCTGCGCAACTCGCCTGGAAAAAAAAAAAAACAGTTAACGGATTTCAAAATTAAGCCATTCTGGTCAGACGCCAAGGGGCCTCGGGAGCAAGGCGGCTTGTGTTCTCCATGCATGGAAATGAGCAGATTTGCTTCAGACGCCCCGCGTGCAAATCGGCCGCGCTCCGCTCCAGCCCGGGGGGGGAGCGGCCCCGGCGCCCCGTGCTCGCGCTCCCGCCAGCCGGACCCACGAGGTCCCGCGCTCCGGGACGGGGCTCGGCGTCCCCGAGGCCGGCCCGGCCTCTCGCTCCGGGAGCGACTCAAGAGCCTCTCTGCTTTGAGGACGTTAATCTTATTTCTTCTTGCCTTCCCTGCGGCACGGATGGAGCCCGCTGTCCGCCGGGATTACCAGCGGCACGCTCGTGCTTGCAGCGGGCCGGCGGGCCGCAGGTCCGGCGCGCACGGAGGAGGTGCGTTATTTTTTCACGTGCAAGAGCCAAAGGAACATGAATAAAATACCAGCAGCCGCGAGCAGGAGGGAGCCCATCCCGGGAGCAGGCAAACAAGGGCCAGCAGTGGCTGCAGGAAAGCTGCCGTCCTGGGAGTCAACGCATGAAGCGCGTGGACAGGCTAAAGGCGCGTTTCCCCGCGCAGCCTCGACGCTGCCCGAGCCCCGTGGCCGGCCCTGGCACCGCACGGGGAAAGCCAGCGTTGGGCTCGGCAGCGCAGGCGGTGCCGCGATCAACCTAAATCGACCTGATCTGAGCTTGCAGCAACCGCCCCGGATTTTGCATGGAAAGGCACGCTGGAATTAATTTCCTTCCGTTTCTTTCTTCCGGCCGGAACAGATTGATCCATCACAAATTCGCCCCGCTAGTGCTCGATGCCAGCTGAGATGGAACCAGACCTCGGCTCGTGGCCACCCCGCGTCGGGCGCTTTGCTGGCAGAAGGTGCAACACATTTACAAAAACTAAAAAAGTAAATCGAGCTGCAACAAATTTCCTAGGCAAAAATCTTATTACCTGCTACTGATACCAGCTCCAGAGAGGCGCAGCGGCTGCATGTAATCAAGAGTCCTTAAAGCACAGGTCACAAACGACAGCTTTTATTTACAGCGCTCTGCAACCGCTCCAGCGCGGACACCGACCGCGGCACAGCCGAGGCCGGAGCAGAGCTCGTCGCGGCCGCGGGGCCCCTGCTTAGCGCCCCTGGTTTATAAACCCCTTCTCCGAGGGACCTTTCTCCTTGGAGCTTCGGAAGTGTCCGGCTGAGAAAGCCGAGGCTGCAGCGTCCCTCGGCGCCGGCCTGACGGTCGGGCGAGCGCGCCGCCGGGGCGGCTGCCTCCCGGCATTCTGCACCGGTACCCAAAACCCTCAGCTCGGCATCCCGCGGCAGCACAGAGCCGCACGAGAGCGCTGGCGCTTCGCCAGGGCAGAGCACTGATATTTCCCGAGGAGCTAAAAATGCTCCCGCAGTAAAAATCCGTTCAAAAAAGGCTGAAGGGCTACGTGCTTCCAACCTGAGAAGTACACAGGTACCATTTTGATGCATTTTCTCCATAACAGAAACATCTTTATTCCCCTAATATCATGCCGTTTCATTTTCCAGATTTATTTAGAATAATATCATTTTTTTGTGTGAGAGTCTATTGCAAACAAACAACAAAACACGAGAGGTTCTCTGTAACATAAAATGATAGAAGGAGGGGGGGGAAAAAGAAAAAAAAAGGGGGGGGGGGAAGAGTCCTGAGAGGCCATTAGGCATCGTAATGCCACATTAATTTTAAATGGATTTCTATTAATTTAGATTTGCTCGGGCACACATAACCCATTAGCCGCAGCTCGGCGCGTACCTAATGGTTTGACACCCTGGAAAAATCAGCCGTTGACCCCCAAGCCCGCCGGGACCCCGAGGCATCCAGCCCCGCCGCAGCTCGGCGCCTCTTGCAACGGGCTCGGGCCGATTAATTAGCATCGCCCTGCACGCCGTCGCCAACGGGCTAGGTCGCTTCGGTCAGAAAATCCACCCCATCCCAAACCCTGGGATTATAGGAAAAAAAAAAAAACTAGGAGCTGCAAAGTGACAGTTTTATTATTGGAGATGCGGAAGTTAAGAACAGAACGCGCTCCCGCAGCGCCCGTCCGTCGCTCCGGCGTCGTCCGCTCGGCGTTTCGGCCGCGGCGCCGGCGGCGGAGGGGCCCAGCGACGCGGCTCCTGCCAACAGGATTAGCGGAAACGGAGACGTACGATCCAGAAAGGATTTCCACGTGCAAAGAAGATTATTACTGCTTCACAAAGACAATAATACTAAGTTTCAGGGCACGCGTATGATCTCCTTTGCTGTGTAATCTGCCCATTTCAAACATACGTACTACAGCAGCTCCGTTACAGAACTAAATTAACCCTAATTGGATTGCTTCTCAGTAGCAGTAGTTTCAGCACTCTAATCAATAAGTCACAGGATTTTAAGACTGCCCTTGGTATCAATCACTGCAGTCAGTAATAAAATGCTTTTCATTAAGAACAGCTGAAACACCGTGTCAGTAGCTTTGTGCAAAATTATGGCTCCGATTTAGCAACTTTACCAAGCCCTGTAACTCAGCCGGCTGTAACCCGTATGAGCGCTCTGTACCAAAAATCTATGCGCAGGAAAAGCTTTTTTTTTTTTCTTTCTGAAAAGCTCTGAGCATTCCCTCATCTCTTTCACCAGCCACTGTACTACAAAGTTATTGCTCGTACACCAGCCGACAAGCAACTTAAGAGACACTGATCTCAGAAATCCTCCAAGAAAAAGGTCTGAGATACTACTGAGAAGAGTCCTGGGGGGAAAAAGAATAAATCAGAAGGCGTGTGAAGGAAAGCGCACGCTTCCTCCAGGACGAATTTCAACGCACCATGCTCACGCCGGGGATTAAGGACTCCGGGAAGCTGACGAGGTTGAATTTTCGCCTCTGTTCTGGATCAGAGGCGCAGCAACACTCAAAACCTTCACCTGCGCTTGGGGAAAGGCTCTCGCGAGCTCTGAAACGAGTCGGGAGACGGAGCCGAAGCCGCTGCACCGCGGCGGGACGGAGCCGCGGGAGGCAACGGCGGTCGCTCGCAGACGGACCCCGACCGCAGCTTTCCAACCGCCCCTTCGGGGCGCAACGAGTCACCCGCCGTTTCCAGGTCCCTCATCCCCTTTAACACGGGAGCCAGATTTCTCGCGCTGCTTCTCCCCCCGCACGGCGACCCGAACGCGCCCGAGGGCTGAGCCTCCCCGCAGGAGGCCGCGGCACGCGCCGGGCGCCGGAGCTGCCTTCCGGCGCCTTCGGGGTGGCAGATGGTTTGGGAGCCGCCAGCGAGGCACAGCGGGTCCCTAATCCTCGGGCCCGCGACCGCAGCCCGCCGCGCCGAAGGCCGCTGCTCCGGCAGCACGAGCTCCGAGGAGCGAGCGGGGCCTCGGCGCGACGGCCTCTCCCTCTCCGCCCAGAGCTCCCTCGCCCCTCCGAAGCCTGCCAGCGGGTCTCTCCGACGGCATTTCCACAGGGGAACCCAACAGCAGCCCCGTTCCCCCTTTTCTCACGCCGCAAGCCCAGGGTGCACGCGGCAGCGCCGCAGCCCCTTCCACCGGGGCCGCCTGCGCCGTTCGGGAGGCTCCGCGGCAGAGACACCACCCGCCGAACGGCGGCAGCCTCCCACCGCCCCGCTTTTCCCCGCCTCTCCACCCTGCGTATCTCCCCCGGGTTCCCGGCCCTGCTGTAAAACACTCCTACGTAGCAAAGGATGCTCTGCCCAGACGGCGGGATTGCGCTCCGGATCTTAACCGGGTTTCCAGCTCCAGAAAAACGAAGAGCGTGAGCTGTCTCCCCCGCCCGCCTCCTGCTCCCCCCCTCGGCTAGCAGGTTGCCGCCGTCTGCTGCCTCGAAGGCATCTCGCAGCTCGGGGCGGCGAGGCCCAGGTGCTGCCCCGTGCCGGGGCGGGTCCCCCGGGCAGCCCCTTCCAGCGCCGCGGGCCGGGGCAGCCGCGCACGGCTCAGCACCCTTCGGAAGCGGGCTCAGCACCAGCCCCGGGCACCTAAGGGGACAGGAAGACACCTCCAGCGACTCCGCTCCTCCCGCCCGGCTATCGCTTCAACTCAACTGCAGCTACCAACACGGTAAATTCTACAACATCCAATGGTTTTTTTACCTTCTTGCCATGAAATAGAGAAAACCTTCAAAGATTCAGGCTCCAGAGACACTAAAACTGTCCCCTCTTCAGCTCTTACAGGAGTGAAATACCATTTTTATTACCTCAGAGTCTCCTCGGTTTGGAGTACTACTCCTTAAAAATAAAATTAAACAGCACAGGCATCAGCAGGATGTTATTCTCCGCGAGCTTGCTCTCGCGGCGGGGAACGCGCAGCCCCGGGCAGCGCTCACCCGAGGCTGCGCCGAGAAGGCGGCCGAGCGCCGGGCGCACCGAGCAGCGGGGCTCCCGGCTCGCCCCGCGCCGCCAGCCAGGGCACAGCTATTCTTTCAGCTCAGAGAAGTCTCATCACAAACGTGCCCCCAGGAAAAGGGAGCAAAAGGCAAACGTGCTGCTATCTGCCCTGCCCGCAGCTGGGCCTTCTGCTGCAAATCCAGGGAGCCCAGAGGCTTGGAGCAGCTGCCTGGCTCCCAGGGATGGCTTCCCTTAGATAAAAGCAGAAATGTAAAGCACCTGGACACCCTCCAGTGCCGTTGCTCGTTTAGCAACGGCTCAGGGACAACCGCAGGACCCCAGCTCCTGGGGCTGCTCCCACGGAAACAGCAGTACCCGATCGCTGCTGCAGGTCCCCTGAGCCAGGGGTGCACAAGCATTGAGACACGAGCCCGGTTCCTCCAGCTGTCGCAGCGCCGGGTCCGCTCAAACTGCAAAAGCTGCCGAACACTATCGTTTCTGGGCGCTGCCTCCCCCCGCCTGCTCGAGGGCTCGCACGCGTCTCCCCTAATGCAAGATCTCCCTCTTCTCTCGAGAGGGGCCAGCGAGCCGCCCTCATCTCACCCCTTCGCGGCTCAAAACGCCGGTGCCGCGGGCGCCCGCGCTGCAGCAGCGGCACCCAGCCTTCCCCTCGCTGCAGAAAGGGAGCTGGGTTTGCACATCTCGCTGGGGCAACGAGTCCTGGACAACAGATAGCACGATGCTGCTAGGTTTGGGGGTTTGTTTTGTTTTGTTTTGTTTTTTAAAAAAAACCCAGCAACTCTCATCCTGAAACACACAGTCTCCACAGCCCTCAAATGACAGGATCTATGAGCAGAAGCAAAGCAGCTCTGAGAGGCAGGAGACAGCGTTCTCCATTTCCTAAGCACACGGAAGTCCCTCTGTTCCATCTTCTCAGTTTGTCAGAACTTTTCCCCACATTTTGTGTTTTCATTTCACATCTCAGATGAGAAAAGGATTCTGCTTTTGTTGACAGCCGGGTTTTGCACATCACTACAGTCTGGCGCCACGCACCAGTATCACAACACTGCAAAGTTTTGCTTGCAAGATGTTTCACAGAGATTTTATGTCTTTTTTTTTTTTTTTAAGACTGAAAAGAATTAAAACTACTAGTGGAAATATTTTAACCAGTCCGATGTTCAGTCCCTAAAAACTTATTCCCCCACAAAGTTTCATTTGTCACGAGCGAGGGATGCTGCACCAGATGGAAAGGGAGAAGGTAAACAGACACCTGCAGTTACCCGGGAAATCGGCAAGTATCCGCAAAACCGCCCGGCAGAGGCCTGGACTTTGCCCTCTGCGAAGACGATGCAGAGCAGCACCTGGTGCTGCCGGCACCGTGCAGCCGCGGGAGCGGGGCCGAACCCGCATCGCCTCCCCAGCGCAGCGGCGAGGGGCGACGCCGAGACGCCGCTGCAGCCCGCCCGCGAGCTGCACGAGGCCCCAAGGCTCAGCCCCGGGGCGGCTCTGGCCGCTGCTGACACGCGGAACAGGACGATGATGGTTTTTAAGCGGTTGGAGAAACATTTTGTTATTCCTCTGTGCAATAACCGTCAGGAGCCTGTCAAATCCCGCCGCCCGGCACCCCGGAGGCCCCTCGCGGGGCGGCCGGACGCTGGAGCGGCGGCGAGCAGCCGCGTTTAACGAAGCCGTTAGCAGACGCTTACCCTGAAGTCGATTCCGACCGTGGAAATGAAGCTGCCGGCCAGGAAAGCGCCGTCTTTAAACCGCACCAGGAGGCACGTCTTGCCGACCCCCGAGTCGCCCACCAGCATCACCTGCAAAGGGGCCGGGCGGGGGTTAAAGATCTTTCCTTCCCCAGGGAAACCCGCCAGGGCGAGTCCCCGTCCCCACCCAGGAAGCCGCATCCCGGAGGCGCGGCAGGGTCCTCGCTCCCGAGGGAACGAGCCGCATCCCGGAGGCGCGGCCTCGGCGCCCGGCCGACCCACACCCACGCGGGATTCCGCCGCGGGGGGAAGCGGCCGCGGCCAGCGGCTCCGCCGTGCCGAGCCGAGCCGTGCCGGGCCGAGCCGGCCCGAGCCCCCGGACGCACCTTGAAGGCCAGGTCGTAGAACTCGCCGCTGCTGCTCAGCGCGGGGCCGTTGCGGGGCAGGGCGGGCGCGGCGGCGGCGGCGGCGGCGGCGGCGCGGCCGGGCCCCTGCGCGGCGGCGGCGGCGGCGGCGGGGGGCAGCGCGGAGGAGGGCGCGGCGCCGCCGCCCTTGCTCCTCGCCGCCTTCTTCCGCGACATGCCGGGGCCGCGGCCGGGCCGGGCCGCGCCGGGCGCTGCGGGCGCGGGCTCTGCGGGGGCCCCGCCGCCGCCGTCGCCCCGCCCCGCCCCGCCCCGCCGCCAATGGGAGCGCCCCGGGGGCGGGGCCTGACAGCGCCCCGCCCCGCCCCGCCGCGCGCCCCGGGGCGCGGGCGCGGGGGCGCGCGGGCGTGGGGGGCAGCGCAGCGCGCGTTCGCGCCGGAGCGCGGGGCACACGTTTGCACACACACGCACACGCGCGCGCACGCACACGGGGAGCGGTGCACGGTGCGCTCGCACACGTGAAGTATTGTACTGGGTGTTTGCACACACACACACAGGGAGCAGGGCACAGGGCACCCGCACACGCAGGAGGAGGTGGCACACATTTGCACGCACGTGGGGAGCAGTGCACGGTGCATTCACACACACGGGGAGCAGTGCACGGTGCATTTGCATACATGAAGCAGTGCACAGGGCGTTTGCACACACACACGGAGCAGGGCACAGGGTACCTGCACACGCAGGAGGAGGTGGCACACATTTGCATGCACGTGAGGAGCAGAACATGGAGAATCTGTATACGCAGGAGAAGATGGCACACATCTGTGCACATCCTCAGGAAGTGGTGTACAGTGCATTTCTGCACACACAGGGAATCCTGCATGGTGCATTTGCACACACAGGTGCAGCACACCTTTGCATGCATGTGCAGGGAGCAGTGCACCATGCATTTGCGGACACAAGGAGAGCAGCAAACGGTGCACTTGCATACGTGCATAGGGAGCATTTGTGCTTGCATGAAGGGAGCTGTGCACAATGCACTTGCATGTGCCTGACGGGCAGTGCCGTGGCATTTCTGCACTTGCAGAGGAAGTGCCCAGAGCTGAGCCCACGAGTCGTGGGGCTACAGGAAGGCAGCACGGGGCGATGGGCCCAGCATAGCTCCTCGGCCGGACAGCAAGGGCCGGCTACGGCAGGGCTAGCGGCACGCGTGGTTTATTCGAGAACAGGAACCTGCAGCAGCTCCGCTCCGTCTCAGCAGCTGGGTTCGGGGAGCGGCGCTTTGCCTCTGACTGCAAATGGCACCTGAGGCACCCAAGATCTTCTCAGCTGAAATGAAAGCGTTCAGCTGCGTTACACATTTGCAGCGGCATGGCCTGATCCTGACTGGAAAAGGAGGCTTGAGCAGTCACACCTAAGCAAGAGCAGAGAATAAATTACCACGGTGGGAAGGCAGCCAGGCACCCAGCCAGGCTGCGAACAGGCACCGGCGCTCGCCGCAGGCGCACGGAGGGGAGCGGAGCAGGAGCGGGCACGAGCAGCCCACGCCGTGCCATGCCACACTGGCAAGCGTTCCTCCTGCGGGTCCGGGAGCTGTTCGGGTATCTGCCGCCGGGCTCCGTGCCAGGCTCTCGTGCGCCCGTGCTGCCGTTGCCCCCGCAGGCTCCAAGCTGCTGCCTGCAGCTTCGCCCGGGCTCCCAAGTCACCATGCTCTGCACCAGCCCGCGCAGGCCCGGAGCTGGGAGCACCTGGGAGCCTTGCAGAGCTCACGCCGTTGCTCCATATTTGTTTCTTGGCATTAAACCCCATAATTTATTTGCAAGGTGAGTTCTAGTCAATAAGCAGCAATGTGCTGCTTCCACCAGAGAACAAGAAGCTCCGGTCCGACGGGCTCCAGCCACAGCGAGCCACTGTGGCGAGCACCATGTGCCGGGGGCGGCTCACTCCACCGGTGCTCACCGCGGCTCACCGGGGCCCCTGTTCAGTGCACAACCTTGCAAACCCGCTGGAGGCAGGATCGCGCTTTAAAATGCACCGCCTTTGGCTGTCTCTGCCTCCTGGGGTGCTGCTTTTCTTTGCTTCCTGCAGGCCCTCGCGTCTGCACTGTGCCTTCAGGCACGGCCTTCCCTGCCCGACGCTGCCGAGCCCCAGAGGCCGCTGGTGCCGCGCAGGGGAGCAGCCCAGCCCCATCGGACACGGCCGGCTCCCCGCATCCTCGGTGGCTGCGGGGCTGGGCCAAGCAGAGCAAGTTGCCCAGGGGAAAGTGCTCTACTTGCACACTGCAGTAACCCCAAAGGCTCGATGCAGGGTCCTGCAGGGGAGCAGGGCAAGGAGGTGGCCACAGGAGGCCGTGCAAGCTCCAGCCTTTGCCCATCCTTCCCATGCATCACATCCTGATGCATCACGTCTTGGTGCATCGCCTCCCCATGCATCACCTCCCCATGTATCGCCTCCCCATGCATCGCCTCCCCGTGCAGTGCTTCCCTGTGCATCGCCTTCCTGCGCATCACCTCCCTGTGCGGTGCTTCCCTGTGCACTCCCTCCCCGTGCACCCTCTCCCAGTGCAACGCTTCCCCATGCATCTCCAGCTGGTGCATCGTGTCCCGGTGCATCACATCCTGGTGCATCGCCTCCCCATGCACCATCGCCCGGTGCATCATCTCCCGGCGCATCCCCTCCCCATGCGTCCCCTCCCCGTGCATTACTGCACCAGAGGCACACAGTGACCCAGGGGAGGCCGTGCTCACACAGCCTGCTCATGACAGCAAGGGTTACGCCCGCCCGCGAGCATCGGCAAACTGCTCCCTGCAGAACCCTCTGCGCAGCAGCGGGAGACAGGAGCCGCTCCGCCGGGCAGCCGAAGGGACGGACACATTCGCCATCTCCTGGAGCTGCTGCACCACGACCAGGTCTGTCCTGCCAGGAGCTCATGCAGCAAACAGGGCTCGCTGCGCGGGGCGCAGCCCCGCGGCCCTCGGCGAGGAAGCCAGCGGGCGCTGCAGCACGCTTTCCTCCCCCCTCTGCGCCCCGGACGCGCTGCGCTGCCCGGGAAGCCGGGCATGGGCGCCCGAGACCCCCGGGCGCTGCGGGCGGCCGGAGGACGAGCGCCCGTGCGCGCCCCCGGCTTTGCTATCGCTGGCGAGCTCCGCTCACCTTTGGCTTCAGCGCCCGTTTGCTTTCAAGGCCTCGTAAGCCCTTCTGCCCCGTTTTTTGGAGACCGGGAAATCAGGCAGGAAGGCGGCGAGGGACGGAGTACTAGAGGGCGCCACGCGTTCGCGAACGGAGCGGCGCCGCCGGCAAAGCCCCCGCGCCTTCGTGGCACCTTGCAAAGTCTCGCCTCAGCCCCGACCTAACCGAGCGTTCGCTTCCGCTCCTGAGAGGCAAAGAGCAGGAGCGGCGCTGGGAGAAAGGGCCAAGGGCCGAGCTAGCAGCCACGCAGACGGGCCCGGCCGGTGGCGCCCGGCTCCCGGCACGCGGACCGGCTGCCTGGCCGCAGGCGGCTCCGACGTGGGCTGGCCGCGCCGCGTCCCGGAGCCGGCCGGGGCGCCCAGATGCCGCAAGGGCGCCCGCAGCCGGCCGCGGCTCCGCCGCCGCTCGGGTGCCTGGGCCCGCGCCGCTGCCGGGGCGCAGAGAGCTAGCACCCGCTCCGCTGGCGGCTCATCCTCCTCGGGGGAAGCAGCACCGCGAAGCTCTCCGCTTGCTCGCCAGTAGGAGGAAGCAGAAGAGCCCCGTCCCCGCAGCAAGGCATCCCCTGCCTCCGGGGGAGCAATCGCCTCCCAGCCCCGAGCACGTTTTCCGCTGCCATCATTTTCTGCAGTTTGCATTTTAAAATCTGTTCCGGCTCAGCACTGAGACCTTCCTCCAAGCCCCCAGATAACCGCTCAGCATGAGGCAGTTACCTCCGCAGCCCGGCGGAGCCGCGCCGTGGGCTCTCCCACCGGCTTGGCGGCCCGGCTGGCTGGGGCAGCGCGCTCAACGTCGCTGCAGTTTCGCCCGGCGGATTACACTGGTGATCTACCCCGCTGACCATGATCCACACAGAGAATATTTTCTCCTTGTTGTTATCTCAATAAATATGGATCTCAGTACAGAAGATCAGGAAAAAAAATTTTACAACAGAGGGAGCGGAAATAAATACATCGTAGTCACACGAGGGAGCAGTAACCGCTGAGCTATTTTGGGCGCAATACATCATGCAAAAAATAATGTGTCTTTCAAGCAGATTTCAAGTCCAAAAGGCACAAAATGTTTTCAGAAAGTAAATTCTCACATGCATTAAGTGCCATGCCCCGGAGTGAGACCAGCTGCTAAAAGGCTTCTTACTTGAGCTTTGTGGAGCGTTTTGCACCAGCAGAGCCGGGAGCTCGGCTAGCACAAACCGACATCGCTCCGCTGGTGTCAGGCACAATTTGCGTAGCTAGAGTGGAGCAGGTGCTTCCGCGGCGGGCTGAACCAGGACCGTCCTGGATGGGGGACGGGAGGCAGAGCGTTAGTCAGCCAGCGGGGCTGCAGGGGCGGCGCAGGCTTTGCAGCGCCCCCGGCTGCACCGCCAGCGCCCGCACTCTGTGCCCACTTCCTCCGAGTCGCCAGCGCCCCAAAGGCACAAGCGGCTTAAAAAAATCCAGCGCGATTCGGGAGCAAATAAACACCCTGTCACTTCCCGTCTCCTGGGCTTTTGGAGGTTACGGTGTGCAGGAGGCAGCTGGAGCTCAGAAATAACCAACTATTTTATTAAAGGAAAGGGCAAGATCCGCCTAAGTAACTGCAGCAGTGGAGGCTTTCGGGGAGGCAGCGGCTGGCCTCAAACCAAGCGAGTGCACGCAGACACCCGCGCGAGACGGCTCGGAGCGGGCGTCGTGCAGGCAGACACCCGCGCGAGACGGCTCGGAGCGGGCGTCGTGCACGCAGACACCCAGGCAAGACCTCTCGGAGCGGGCGTCGTGCAGGCAGACGCCCGTGCGAGACGGCTCGGAGCGGGCGTCGTGCACGCAGATGCCCGCGCGAGACGGCTCGGAGCGGGCGTCGTGCAGGCAGACGCCCAGGCGAGACGGCTCGGAGCGGGCGTCGTGCAGGCAGACGCCCGCGCGAGACGGCTCGGAGCGGGCGTCGTGCACGCAGACACCCGCACGGAGACGGCTCGGAGCGGGCGTCGTGCAGGCAGACGCCCGCGCGAGACGGCTCGGAGCGGGCGTCGTGCACGCAGACACCCGCACGGAGACGGCTGGGTGCGGGCGTCGTGCACGCAGATGCCCGCGCGGAGATGGCTCGGAGTGGGCATCGTGCACGCAGATGCCCGCGCGAGACGGCTCGGAGCGGGTGTCGTGCACGCAGACGCCCGCGCGAGACGGCTCGGAGCGGGCGTCGTGCATGCAGACGCCTGCGCGGAGACGGCTCGGAGCGGGCGTCGTGCACGCAGACACCCGCGCGGAGACGGCTGGGTGCGGGCGTCGTGCACGCAGACGCCCGCACGAGACGGCTCGGAGCGGGCGTCGTGCAGGCAGACACCCGCACGGAGACAGCTGGGTGCGGGCGTCGTGCACGCAGACGCCCGCGCGGAGACGGCTCGGAGTGAGCATCTCAGAGCCTGCTTCTCCACCGGAGAGATTTTCCGTGGGCACGGCCAGCTGCAGTGAGCTCCCGGCACGCTCGCCACCAGCACCGCAGCGCGCGGCAGAGCACGGGGAACCCTTGCACGCCAGACGCCGAGGCATTTAAACCAGTGTGAAAGGCAGCGAGAGTTAACAGAAGGTACAAGCTGCTCTTGTTCTTATTTAGCAACAATCCACCAAAAGTTATGTCCGGATCAACAAATTTCCCAAGGAGCAAGTGCTTTTGGTTTGCACATCAGTCGTCAGACCCTACGGAGCTCAACAGCACTTGTCCCTGGAAGATGGGCAGGATTTGTCCTGAGGACCGAACTGCCGGGCCAGAGGGAGCTCCTCTGGACACAGACTGATCACCCCCCTCCTGTGGCTCCTCAAGTGGCTTTCGCAGAAGCTCTTTCCTCTGGAAAGGACTTGGCCAGCTGCAGGGAAGTAATGCCGAGTTCCTGAGCGCCAGAGGAAGTTCCTCGGGGGCCAGGTAGGAACACCAGGACTCTAATGTAGCTCCTGCCATTCCCAATTTCCTGGAGGCCTGGGGGGCCTCGGGGCTCAGGAGCTACGTAAGCCCCGTCCAGGATCTCTTGGAAACGGCCCTGCATTTCCCTCCCTGCAACAACAAGGCGCCATGGTCACCCCATGCCTGAAGCAGGGCTTGAGTGCAGCTCCCGTGACTACGGAATATTTGGAACGTGATTTTTCTTTCCTGGCTCTCCCTAAGACGCACTTATCCTCCTCGCTTTACTTCTTCCTCAGAACACTTTGCTCCGGCGGTGCACGTTCAGCTGGGTTCAGGCCTTCCTGTGCAGTGGACGTGCAGACCTCAGACCAGGCCTGCGCATCCTGGGGAAAGGACGGATGGGAGCCAGGTCTGAAAGCAGCACCTTGGGTCCGTGCCTCCCAGGCTTCCCTTCCCAGGCCGCTGGCCCCGGGTGAGCGTTGTGCCCCAGGGCAGAGGTCCACTGCTTCTCCCCAGGTCTCCTCTGTCCTTCTCTCGCCCAGCCGGCCTCCAGCAGCTTGCGCTCCGGTGCCACGTTTTAACCTCCCTCGAGCCTGCGACGCACGAACACATTCGCTGTGTTTACGGTGAGAAACCCAGGCTGGGCTGGACAGGACCCAGGGCCTCCAGCTTCCGGAGTAAGTGCTCTGGCCCTGAACAAGACGAACAGTTCCAAAAGCGGGAATTTCTTCTACGTTTTATTTGGGCTTCCTTGTACTCTCCCCTCGGCTGACGGCTGGGGCCATGTTCTGTGTACACCATCATACAGTAACATGGTGAAAAAGGCACCTATTACTCACTAATCACGTCCCCCATACGGTCATCAGCTACCACACTTTCCCTTCCACTGCTTTTGAGTGGGGCTGGGTTTGGAGCAACCTCTGGAGAGAGATACCCTTCATAAGGGCAGAGGAATTCTGTCTCCTTCACCCTTCTAGAGACTTATCTTAGGAATATTCCTTGCTCGTTTTTAAACTAGCAACAGTTCAGATCACTGAAGAGCCACCGGACCACTGAGGCTCCTCAGACAGTGGCAGGATGACGGCAGCAGGCCCCCCCCCCCGGGCCTCTGCCCAGCAGAGCTCCTGCCGCAAGAGGAGGGTGGACAGGGCTGGAGGCCAGCAAGCCGCTCTCCTCCCAGCTTTGGCCAAAGCAGGTTTTGTCATGGATGCTGCTGAGGCGGGAGCCCCGGACCCTCGGCCTGCTGCCGGCTCTCCAGGATGCCCCCTCTCCCCCGAATGTCCCCAGTCCCTCAGGATGCCCCCCAGTCCCTCCTGGGATGCCCCCTGTCCTGGGATGCCCTGTTCCCTGGGATGCCCTGTTCCCTGCGATACCCTGTTCCCCAGGATGCCCCCCCCCAATCCCTGGGATGTCCTCCATCCCCAGGATGCCCTGTTCCTCGAGATGTCCCCTATCCCTGGGACGCCCTGTTCCCCAGGACGCCCTGTTCCCTGGGATGCTCCCCAATCCCGGGATGCCTCTCATCCCTGGGATACCCTGTTCCCCAGGATGCCCGCCCCCAATTCCTGGGATGTCCTCCATCCCCAGGATGCCCTGTTCCTCGGGATGTCCCCTATCCCTGGGACGCCCTGTTCCCCAGGACGCCCTGTTCCCCGGGATGCCCCCCAATCCCGGGATGCCCCTCGTCCCTGGGATACTCTGTTCCCCGGGATGCCCTGTTCCCTGGGATGCCCCCATCCCTGGGATGCCCCTTGTCCTTGGGATGCCCTGTTCCCCAGGATGCCCCTCGTCCCTGGGATGCTCTGTTCCCCGGGATGCCCCCATCCCTGGGATGCGCTGTTCCCCGGGATGCCCCCCATCCCCGGGATGCCCCTATCCCCAGGATGCCCTGTTCCCCGGGATGCCCCTCGTTCCTGGGATACTCTGTTCCCCGGGCCGCCCCCATCCCCGGGCCGCCCTGTCCCCTGGGACACCTCTGTCCCCGGGCCGCCCCGCTTCCCGGCCCCGGCCCCGGCCCCGGCCCCGAGCCGGGGGCCGGCGCTGCCTGCGGGCTGCGCTGCCCCGTCGCCCCCGCGGCGCAGCCGGCAGCGCTGCCCCGGGCCGGGCGCTGCCCGCTGCCCGCTGGCGGCGGCGCTGGAGCGGCGCCGGGCTTCCGCCGCGCGGGGCGGAGCGGGGGGAGGCGGCGGCGGCGGCGGCGCGGGCGGAGCGCAGAGCCGAGCGGAGCCGAGCGGCGCCGGGCCGGGCCGGGGCTGTCAGCGCGGCGCAGCGGCGGCGGGGCGGCGGCGGGGCAGCGCAGCGGGCCGGGCCGGGCCGGGCCGGGCGCCGCCAGCGCAGCGGGGAGGCCGCCATGCGCGGCGGGCGCTGAGCGCGGGCGCCCGGCGGAGCGGCGCGGCGCGGGGCCGAGCGGGGCCGAGCGGGGCCGGGCCGGGCCGGGGCCGGGGCAGCGGCGGCGGCGGGGCCATGCCATGCCCGTAGGGAGAGATGCCTTGGGGAAATGGACACACTGGATCACAGCGCAAACATGGCGTCCCCGCGGCGCGGCTGCCCCTCTCGGGCTGGTGCCTGCTCTGCTCCCTGCTGTGCGGGGGGCTCGCGGCCGCCAGGACCCCCCCGGCCGCCGCCTGCCAGCCCTGCGCCGCCGCCTGTACCTGCGCCGCCGGCTCCTGCCTCGTCAACTGCTCGGCCCGCGGGCTGGAGCGCCCGGGCGCCGACGTCCCGCCGGCCGCCACGGCTCTGTGAGTACCGCGGGGGGCGCGGGGGCGCCGCCGGTTCGGGCCCCGCCGCCGGGGAGCGCGGGGGGGGGGGGGGGGGCAGCGCCGGGGCCGCGGGTTCGGGCCCCGCCGCCAGCCGCGGCTCGGCCCCGGGCGGGCTGCGGGCGGCGGTCGTCTCGCTTCCGTGAACTTTCCAGAAGTTGGGTTCCCCCCCCCCCCCCCCCCCGAGTGGGGTTTGCGCGCTCATAAAATTTGCTGTGATTTAACGCGGCGCCGGAGATCGGGCGCCGTGACAGCAGGGACAAACATGGAGACGTCTGTGAGCGCTTGCCGTGTGGCCGCCGCGGGGTTAGACATGTGCAGAAGCGGCCCGAGCCAAGCAAGAGGGAAAACAGCGTCAGTATGCGAAAAATGCAGGGCCAGCCTGGCAGCGCAGCGCTGGTTCGGCCGGCCCGGCCAGAGCGGGGCTAACGCAGCCCCTGCGTGGCGGCCGCCGGGACGCGTGCCCGCGCTCGACGCTCGCCCCGAGAGAGCGTTTTCAGCCTCCGGCCCCAACGGGGTGATCCTCGGGCACCCAGCCAGCCTGGCTCGGGTCTTGCCAAAACGCAGCCGCCCGCGGGGCGCGTAAGTCTGCGGGATCGCAAACATCCCCTCGGCCACGCTGAGCAAACCTGCAGACGCGCCCTGGGGGCGCGCGGAGGAGAGCCGGGGGGCGGCTGCTGCGCTCCGAGGGAGGTGGCGGGAGGAGAATTGCATCCAGAAATGCACAGCGTTAACAACAACAACAAACAGTTAGCAAGTTGAATTGACGTATCTTGATGAAAGTGGTAAAATGGGTGGCAGCTATGCTTGGGTCTAGATCTTGACTGTGTTGATTTGGTAAAATTAGTCAGAAAGAGACGTTTCTTGGGAGAGCGCAGGGATAGTCCATGTGCTCGGTCGCTTAAATGAAGTTACTGCTTGACATGAAAAGCAGGCTGAGGGCAGAAGTGTTTGATTTGTTTTTAGAACCTAAATGCGTGCTCTTCAGGGAGTAACTTTACTGTTTTTGGAGAAAAAAAGCAGCTAGTGATTCATGTTCAAGAGATGACGTGGGGCCCAGCGCAGTAGGAGAATCTCACACGAACTCACTTCTGCTGGTATTTTAATAAGCTAACGGTCTGCTTTGTTAGCCCAATGATCTCTCTTAAGTTTCCACTTTTAGTGAGAGTGTAGATCTAAAAATTTTGCAGAAGTTTCAAAATACCTCGGTGCACATTAAATTGTAGATCAGCAAGATGCATCTACGTTAACTTTGGGAATAGGTGTGCTTCTCTAAATCTAGAAGATGAGGTGTTTTCCAAATATTTTCTTAAAAAACACTTCTAAACTTTTCAAAACAAACTGGCCACCGTTCTTTTTTTTACAGAATTTCCCTAACTGGGAAATACTGTTTTTTTTATTTAATGGCTTCTGATGTTGCATTAGACAGTTGGATCTATGGCTCTGGAAATTGAATGTGCCGTTGGGACAAAGAGGTAGAAGATCCAAATGCTTTCCTGATCACTTATAGAAAAGCCTTCAGAAGACTGATGATAAGTAGTTTATTTGGGTTTTTTTAGGATTCAGGTTATTACAGTGTGGATTATTACAGTTCTAGGATTAGTAATTTTGGTAATAAGTCTTTGAGACGGTTTATATTATTGTTGTTTAGAGGTGTGGAGTTGTAAAAGCTCCCAGAATATTTTGGATTATTTCCTATTATGCAATGAGAAATTCAAATTAGATGTATAGCTCTGGCAGATCCACAAAACAAAGCACCCAGAATGTGGGAATAGGGCATCTGCTAAAGTAAATCTACTGAAACCGCTGGATACTATTGCTGATGTTTTTTTCTGATTTCAGTGGAGAAATATTTGTTTGCAACACTGTTAATAGCAGTGCTATAGGAGGAACAGTTTTGCTCTACTGAGGAATTACAGCCTTTGGAATTCAGACTTGAGTGAATTGTAAAATCATCTTTGTCAGCCAACAGGTCATCTTGTGCATATAGACTCAGCTGAAAAAGTGTGAGCTGGTAGTATTCTGATTACTGGGACATGATGTGCTGAAATGGTCTGCTGTGGCACATGAATTTCCTTTGGGAAAAAGTTTACTGCTCTGTTTGACCTCCTGACAATGCGAAAGGAGACATGTTTGCTTACATTGTCGTTATAGCCGCAGAAGATTTATAGATGAGTTCTTTCAGGGATGAGAGAAACTCAGCTCATGACACAGCAAAGTTATGCAAGTAGTTTTGTCTATTCATTTCATGTTGCCATTGTTGAACACAGATAAAATAAATAATATTTTTAATAATCTGCTATCTTTCTCTTGAGGAGAATGTATTTTGTATCTCTACAACCTTTTATATTCATCTGAAATGAAATGGAGACAGCCTTTGGGAAGGCAGAGTTCAGAAAATACCAGCACTGAGGCTCCCCGGTTCTGCAGCAAGCGGGTATTAGCAGCTCCCCTAGGCGAATGCGATTCCGTATGTCTAACTGTAGAATTAAGGCCTAGGAAATGAATTCCTCTTGTATCCAACATTACAGACGTAGCAACTTGAAGTAAGAAAATGCCAACTTCGGCAGAACAGTTTCCATGAGTACAGAAGAAATGCCACATCCAAAGAATCACTAAGGAAATAAGCTCTGCTGCTTGCAGACGCTACATACCTAGCTGAAGGCAGTCTCCAGGCAGACGGAGTAGGAATATTGGCCCCGTCCCATCCCTAGAATCAGGTTCTTGAAGAAGTGAAATGCACAGTCTCCCTGGAAGAGCAAGGCTGTTACTCCAAATAATCTTGTGTGCGACATAAAAATTACACTTCAAGAGCAGCACATTTTGCGTATCAGCATTTGCGCTTCTGAGTTTCTCCATCTGAGGTGTTCTGATCTGATCTCTCTTCAAGTGCTCTGCTCTCAGCGCTACTGGGTTTTGTTCACATTTACTTTGAGACTTAGCTGTTTTGTGAGATGGTATCACCTCTTTTATTCCTTAACTGGAAATAATCCTCCTAAAGATTTTCTGATTTTCCCTTGCAAATGTTGATTATTTCTGACACATCTTTAGTATAGTGGTAGTTTTGAAGTGGAGATTAGAATCTCAGTTTGTAACACACTGTAGCATTAATACTTACTTATTTTTCTTCATTTATGTTGAGTAGTGCGTGAAAGAGTAAGAAGCCGAAGGTGAAAATATATGATGAGCTCTTCTATCACCACACTTCTGCAGAGTAGCAGCTTTACAGGTTTGGGGGTCATAACTTTTATCCAAAACCCAGCAGGGTGGATTTGGCAGTGAGCCCAGGGGTTATGCTGCCTAGCCAGTGACTTCACCTAAGCAAACCTTCTCAAAATAAACACATTTTATGATTCAGAAACCTACAGTCTGCAATATTTTAAATTGCAAAAGTTTGTAATTATTAGTAGATTTTAGCATTGTCATATGATATAGAAATAGCCTTTTCAAGGCTCAAGGAGTCTTCAAAAGATACTAGAAAAGAAAATCCAATTAAAATTAAAATCCAGTTTTTTTAAAAAAACATAAAGAATGGAGTGTCCATACAGTAGTGGTCTGTCTAAAATTCAAAATAGCTTTACTTCAGTTCCCGGAATAAAAATAAGATAATCCAGAACATTGTTCTAGTAAGAGTCCATGTTCTCAGCTAAAATAAGGTTGTGTTTCTTTTTTGTGAGAAATTTTGGAGGGGGGAATAAGGCCCAAATGAGGTGCTGGATAAATACTTTGTAAACAAGATCCATTCAGCCAGTGGAAGGGACTAACCACATAAGCAAATTGTAACTGTGGTTAAAGGCCGAACAAGGCAATTCTGTATTACTCTGCCAGAGCATAATAGTCTCTGGTGTTAGTGAAGTGTCACCATAATGGCATTGCACTGATGGCACTATCCATGAGGAAGAGGTTTTTGTGTCGCTTATTGTGCTCCTTCCTCAAGTTTTGGAGAAGTTTGAGCTCTAGTTCCATGAGTGAGAAGCTTACCTTTTTAAAATTTAAACTATGGCTTTTTTGTTTTTGACAATGTACTAACAAAAATATACTGCTAGGGAAGAAAAGACATCTGTCACAAAGGTACCGTTTGAAGGGTTTTTCGCTCTTTGTCAAATGTTGTAAGTAAAGAATCCACAGCAGCATCAAGGTGTCTTACTTCCTTGATGCTGGCCCAGCATTTAAAGACTTTGCACTTTGTAATTTGGTGCAGTTAACACTATGAACCCTAGTAGTGATTGAAAATGACTCATTAAGAAACCACAGCTAAACATCTCCCATCCCACCTGGGCAGAGGGAAGACTTGCAGTGTGAAGGCCTGCTCCTGACCCTTGGAAGAAAATGCTTGATTCTGCTTCCTAAATACCCATCAGAGAGTAGCCAAAAGGTTTGGATGGCACTAAGGTACTCTTGGTTTTAGTTTGCAGAAATAATTTTTAAAAATTATTATCCCACCTGCCTTTGCTTCTTTTGTCTCCTTCATCTCTACCCTCCAGAATAAATCTGGGGGATTTACTACATGATCTCAGAGTGGTTATAGGGCCCTACCTTGGAGAATCTAAGAGAGCTTTTGGAACAGTTATTTCCTTCCCATATTTAACCTGGTGAGGTTATGGGGATGTGGTAGCGTCCAGTGTTAGTGGAAAGGAAGACCTTGTCTTTGCTCAGCTTATGTTTCTAGGTTCCTTTGAAATCCAGTTTATTTTTAGCAAGTACCGCTTTTATATCTTTTTTTCCTCCTGTCTCCTGCAATTTGTAGATTTACTGTGACTTTCTCATTCTCCAGAGTATTTCCCTTTCTGTTTCCCTTTCCCTGTTGGAGAGGAAGTGTGGGCCCAATCCTGCTTTTTTCCTCTGGCTGGCAAGCCCCCTCCAGGTTTCTCCGTGCACTGAAGCAGGCTGGTTTCACCCAGCTGCTTTCCTTCTGCTCTCACATAGAGGGATTTTAAAAAGAAAATCTCTTGATTAGAAGTTAGAGTGAAACAGGCTCATCTGGGGTTGGTAATGCTTTGCTCCATTTGCCATTTAATGGAATTCCCTGTTTAATCTCTTTTGATGCCTCAGTTTCCACGCTGTGGTTTCCATACTGCATTTCTGCATCGTTCTTTCTTCATTTCTTCAAGCTTTGTTGTACTTTGATCACTGCAGTTCATCTTGATTTGGTATTGTGTCTCTTATTTACCCCATATGTCCCTGAACACTCTCAGGGCTGCAGTAAGTGAGTAAGAGCAGAGACAGGGTGAAGAGGGACAGCTTGGGTGAAGATGTGCTCTCTGCTGCTGGCATGGGGAAGGGTGGCAGCTGCATGGAGAGACATTCTTGCTGTGACAGCGAGGGCAGAGGGGGGGACATGAAGCTTGTGAAACCGCAGTCCTTATTTCTTAACCTGCCTTTCCATTAAAGAATTAGTTTGTTTTTCATATTAAAGGACTGGTTACTTAGACACTGAAGCTAAGCTGAAATGTCTATTTGCCAAAAACAAGAATGTCAAATTGAAATATAACATTAGTTTTTGATTTGCGAAGAGCACAGAAAGCAAAAAGCATGCAGTTACAGCCATTTCCATTTTTTAAAGGATAACCATAATCAGGAGAAGCATCAAAAACATGCAAGTTGGCCATCTGTAGCGTTTGTGGTAAATTATAGGAACTGTGACCAGTAAACAGATTCTGTCTTCACTTTCCCGCTCCTCCTTTTCCCCAAAAGATTGCATCAGTTTTAATGATGTGCTACCACTGGACTTAGCAGAACTAATCAAAACAAAGTTATGCATGTTCTTCAGTGAGCTGTTTCTTGCCAGTCCTGCTAACAGTAAAAGTAGTTCCCCTTAGTTTAGGAACCAGCAGATCTCTCTGGCTTCTTGGCATCAGGCCTAGTAAAAACTTTAATAAATTAGGATCAGAGAGAAAGTTTCAGATGTGGCACCCTATGTTATGTTTAATCCAGTGTCATTTTTAATTTAATTAGCAGCCTATGGTAAGATACTGTGACATGCTGGTTTGGTACCAGTGCCTGATGGAGGAGAAATGGAGATGTTCGCTTGTGGTAATGCCAGTGGCATTTTTCAATCAGAGTGCATGGATGTTAACCATGAGGCCCTGCTGTACCTCTAGTCTGGGGTCTCCAGGCTGCCCACCAACAGTCCAGGGTTGAAAGGTGATGGGATTCCCTCCTCCCCATGCAGAAACACATACCAAGAAATACATTTGGTTCTACATGATACCATTTTGCATGTCTGTGGTGAAATCGTGGAAGTCTAATTGCTGGTTTGAAAATTATATTTGCAGGGTCCTGTTAGTAGCCCTGGCTAGAACCTGTGTCCTTTTCTTGGATAGGCATCCCTAATGATGCTTGCAGGTCCCCAGCAGTGGCCTCTTCCAACTCCCTTGCAACATCCTCTGGCAGCGCCTCAGCCCTGGCTCCCGCAGGATCCATGCTGCTGCGGGCTCCTCCGTCTGGGAGGCGAGCTTCTGCAGATCACCAGAGCAAAACAGCAGTTCTTGCTGCAGCTTTGGTTGAAATGGGAACTGCAGCCTCTCCTTCCCCTCCCTTGTGTGGGGGCTTGCAATGGGAGCCTGTAAGCACCCGTCCCTGTCCTGTGCAGGGCACCGATCCTGCTGGGAATGGGTTAACTAGGCTCTGCTACAGCAAATGCTTCATGGTTAGGAGAGGTAGGAGTGGCTCTCTAAAAAGAGGATCTAGGGTGTGGGTTGAGTCCTCCTGAGGGAGGAACGGAGGAACAGCTAAGCCTGGGAAAGGCAGAGCCGAGTTGTTCTGTTGGCCAAGTTGCTAGCTTCTCTCTCAAAGCCCCGCCTCGGGAAGGGGTGGAGTGAGGCCAGCCTGAAGCATGTGGATTTTGTTTTAGATCAGGTCCGTAAGCGCATCAGTGTCTAGTTCTGGTAGGGGCTGCGTGTGGAAGTTGCATGCTGTTGCGCAGTGGGAATTGGTGTCCTGTGCTTAGGTAGCTGCATACTGGTACCCAGTGCACACAGAGTGGTGGGTCGAAGGCATGTGTCCTTTTACCACATTGCAGCATGTGAGCACGTGGATCCCTCTAATAGCTGAAAAAAAGATTGTTCTGTTTTGTGTATTTACTTCTGTGTAGCTGCCTTGTGTTGCTTGAAAGAACATTATAAAAGTGGCTATTTTTGTACCTCTCTGTTCATCTGTTGCCTCACAGCTGGGCTGGTTGTGTTAAGGATGGAACACTTTAGACTTTTTAAGTGTGGCTCAGATAAAGCAGATGTTTCAATTCCTGTCTCCACCACTGATGTGCACATAAGCCACATTTCCAACAGCAGGACATCAGCGTTGGCCCACGAGCTGTGGACAGTGCTCTGGGAAGGCACCATGGGGCTCTGTGCTCTCCAGTGTCTGTCTGCTGTGGTGGAGCTGTCAGAAGAGCTGGCCGTACGAGCATTAACTGCGAAGAGAAGCATACGGCCCCTTGTCAGCACCATTGCACAGCCCAGTGCAGCACCCCTGCATGGTGCTGGCAGCAAGGACCAGTGCCCTGTCAGTATGGGATTGCTCACGGGTTTTGCCTCGTGGGTTGCTTCTGTGCTGCTGCTAATGGCTTTCGCATGCAGAGGCTGCATAGCTGTTTGTGAGCGGAGGGAAGCGTCTGAGCCAAACTTCGACCAGTACCAGGCAGGCCCATGGGGTGATGAGAATAATTATCACGGTCCGCATCCTGCAACACATGCTCCCAGCACACAGCATATGTGCAGCATTTCCTCTCCTGAGACTTGGAGAACGAAGGGAACAGTTGGAAGCCACAGTGAGATGCAGAGCAGAGTCTCCAAGAAAAGCATTGCAGCCACATCCCCTTCTCTCAGCTCTGCTTTTCACTCCCCCAGATACTTCTCTTCAAGCTGACTTTCTTCATCAGAAAGAGGAGATGGACAGGGGTTTTGGGACAGTTTCTTGCCTTGTCATCCCCAGACAAATCCTTGTGGGGGAGCATCATAGAAACCTTGTGAAATGATCTGTGCTCTGCCTGAGCCTGTGCAAGCGGCTTTGCGTGCTACCTGGAGTGTGGAGCTGGTTCTCAGAAGAGTTGTGTTTCACCCCTGTTTGGATGAAAAAGGCTAGAAAGCCGTGTGGAAAGAACGACTTTTTGAATATGGAAAGAGCAATCAACTGGCACCTTTATTATTTTGTATTGCTGTACTACCTCTTAGGTCTCATGGCTCAGGTGCTGTATGGACACAGCGAAGAGACAGTTCTTACCCAAGACTCGCAGATGGTCCAGGCAATCCTGCAAAAGTAGAAGCTTGGGATATGCACAGTTGCCTTTGAGATGTTAGCAGCGTTGCTGTCGTTCCAGTCTCATAAGTGATTCCAGCAGGCCCTATAGTGACTCTGCACTGATTTGTGTTATAAAACTGCCCTTGTATTTAAACATAGTATGATTAAAAAATAAATTTTCTCCTGTATCTTAAAACAAAACAATTCTGAAATATGGTACAGGATGATTCCCTGGGAGAAGAGTTGGCATTGGAAAATATCTTGGCTCTTGACCAACCCTGTATTAAAGCCGTTCTAGAGAGTAGCTCATTATTGCTACTTCAGTGATTTTCTAGAAGATGACTGTTACATAAGCAACAAGTTGGTGAGTCTATTAGTTAGGATCACTTCTCAGCTCTTCCACTATATGGAAGGAAAAGGTTTCCCTGTCCTCGCAGACACAGAAGATGACTGCAAGTAGAGAGCCACTGAAATGAACAGTGACGTTGGCCAGAGATTCATAAGTAATGAATTAAATCTGTGCAGACCAAAGGTTTCTATCAGAGTGTGGGAACATTATTTTACTCCTACAGAGGGAAAACATGAAGTCATTGGCTTTATGGACTGAATTCTGCGTAGATTTGCAACCTCTGATTGTAAAGATCAGTGCAAAGTTTGTATCACAAGTCTTAAAAAAAAATCAGACAAAACTGAGATAGTAAGACAAAAGCTGTAAGAGGCCAAAGGTTAGACTGTGTTGGTCTTTAGTTGCATTATGGGAATTCACTGTAGCTGATATATGTGGTGAATTAATAGCTTTACTAAAGAAAAAAAAAAAGGTGGGGGTATGCTCCCCCATTGCTGAAATGCACTTCTCCTCCTTTTGCCATAGAGCTGTTATAGTGCACAGCATGTTTAACGATAGTGCCATGGAAACGAAGCTTAAGCTATCTGGATGGTACTTCAGGCTCTGCTAGACTGGCAGAACACAATTCTCAAGTTTTAATTTAGAAAGAAAATGCACCCTATTTTTCACAAAGAGTGCAAAGAGCATCACTTGTTCTTTTTTCTGTTTCATACAAGACAAAATAGCTGCAGTAGCATAACAGCCGAACTCTGAACTCTGACACTCTTTGCCATCATCTCTGCCCCCACTGTTATTCGTTGTATCTAGTAATTAGCCATTTCTTGAAAAGCTTTCATCATTTCCAGTGCTTGCAGGAAAGTAAACTGTAAAAGTAGCAGTGTCACTGTTCTTGGACAGCTTAGTTTTCTGTTCACGTGATCAGATTGCATCTGATACAATCACCAATTAATGTTGCATTACTTTGGATTTACTTTGCACTGAGTGTAGTGACCCATGTTATGCAGCCAGTCAGATCAGAAGATTACCTTCTGGCGTAATTTAGAACTTGCAGCATCTAAAAGGTTAACTTTGAGCTAGCCATCAGATCTCAAAAAGAAGGCAACAAAGCCCACAGCTGCATTCCATTTTCCTGTGGATTAGCTGTGACACCTCTGAGTCTGTAGTTTGATCTTGTAATTTTGGAGAGAATTGGGAGAGGAATCTACATTTGGATACTGATCTCCAAAACCCCTGCTCCCACAGGGCACAGAATTTCCCCCAAAGTAGAAGCACATGCTACTTTCCCAGTTGCTTGGGAAAGACATTTCACAATTGGTTGAGAGTCTTGGATCTTTGAAGCATATACATCCCTACTCCAAATCCTCTCCTCTTGCAGGTGGTTGGTCTGATCAGCAACATGGAGCACCCTTTTCTCCTGGTGCATACAAGCACAGCTCCAGCTCAGTGCCAGGCAGAAGTGAGGTGGAAGTAGAGCCTGTGTGGTGTTTGCTGGTTTGCCATGCCATTCCTTGAGGTTGCCAACTTCTGCAGCAACCATGGAGGCTGTGTGTGGCATGTCCAGGGACAGGATTTGCTTTCCCCTCTGTCCTTTTCCCATCCACAATCAGGGCACCGAAGTGAATACTAAGGAGTTTGGGAAAGGAGCCGGGCTACTGGGGGCAGTGTTGTCTAATAACTAGAAGAGAGGGGAAGGCAGATGTCTTGGTTTTGTTTTCGGTTCTGACCCTGGTTGCGTGGGCTGGCCTGTCACTGATTCATCTGCACTCAGTCTCCTCTGTCTGAGCAGTGGGGCTGGTGCTTACTTGTTTCCTGGGAGTATTGTAGTGGTTATTTATAGGAATTAAATGATCGTGGAGGGCTTGAACGCTTGGCTGCTGGATAAATGCCCTGGACTGCTAATTCACATGTGCCCGGTACTCTGCCATCCTGGTGAGAAAGGAGCAAAGTATTGCCCTGTACTAGCTCACTGGAAACTGAATCTCAGGCCAAGCAAGGTAAAGGATTTTGCCCTTTGGCAGCAACGTGCACACACTTACCCATCTTTACAGGCTCACTTGTAGCCTCGGTCCTGCCTTCCAGCCGCGGCTCTTGCTTCACCTCTTCCTGCCGTTGTCCCCGAGCTAATCACATACCACTCGCTTTGCTGGTACCTGCTGTGCGGCGGGTCCCAGTGCCTCTTGGATCGCACTGTGCCATTGCAGCCAGATAACCACTTGTTTTTCTTTTAATGCATCTGAAAAAAAAGAAAAGTTTTATTTTCTGCCCAGTTTTATTTTTTGTCTCAAGGCAGCGCTGTTAGTTTCTCACGTGGAAACGTCCCAGCCCTCGCTGTGAGGCCAGCGCTGACGCCGGCACAGGGCCTCAGCTCCTAGGAGCAACGCGGCTGCTGCCTGCGGGCTCCTCAGGGGCTGACGGATGCAGGGCCAGCAGGGCTTCCCCTGCTGTGAGGAGACACCACAGCCTGCGAGCGCAGGGATGGGCGAGCAAGGCCCAGCATGGCTGCCAGCCTCACTGTGGAGAAGGACAGCCAGTGCTGCCGTGGCAGCCTGTGGCCACCAGCCTGCTTACCCTCTGAGGAGGGCAAGGCCTGGGGTGACCCTCCAGTACTGCCAGCACCTCCACTCATTCTCCTCAAAGCATCTCCCCTCAGCCCGACGCCATCTCACCTCAGCCGGGCGCCATCTCGCCTCAGCCGGGCGCCATCTTGCCTCAGCCCGGCGCCATCTTGCCTCAGCAGCAGGCAGCTCTGGTGCGGCTCCTGCTCTGTTTTGCCATCCCTCCCCAGGTAAGCTAGCTTGTACCTCAGGGAATGTGGAAGGGGGGGATGTCTCTGTGGTGTAAATAACCTGACCCTGTCACCGTCCTTGTTGCCCTTGGCCAGCTGGCCTGGGCCAGTCAGCCTGCCAGAGTCACTGCGGCACTGTGAGGCGGGTAGTGGCGCTGGAGTGAGGTGGTAGCAGCATGGTTCCACAGGTACGCCCTCCAGAAACGTGAGGTTTCCTCCCTGCCTGTCCTCGGTGCTTGGGCAAATGGCTCTGCCTCCATTTCCTTTCCTGTCTTTCCCCTCTCCTGCTGCTGCGGGCACAGCCACGTGCGTGTGGCTCGCGGCGAGGACTCGGTCGTGGTGAGGGAGCACCCTGAGACACCCCGCGGGCCGGGCCGGGCCAGGCTCCCCGCGGGGCTGAGCAGGCTCCTCTGCCTCAGGCTTTGCTGCCACCACCACAAACGCTGTGTGGGTTCAGGATCAGGCAGGCAGTAGCTCTTGGCTGTAGTGCGTACTACAGGATCCCTGCTGTTAGCTGTTTGTTTAATGATGGCTGATTAAAGTGAGAGGAGACTGCCCCTTTCCTCGTCCTTAGGGGGTGCGTTTCAGTATTCCCGCCGGCAGCTGGAGGACGACTTGATCCTCTGCCTAATCCCACGTACTGCAGGGTGCGAAAAGCAGCGCCTCTGCTGCACTGCTGCCGCTGCAGCCCGGAGCGTGGCCTTCCTGAGGGAGGGGCTTGTTTGACAATATGAAACACATTTTAGCAGCAGCATTTTTTTTTTCCATTTTCTTTATTGAATATAGAGCAAAAAAGCCCTCAGCAGGGGCCTTGAGCTTACTGCTGAGATGTGATAAAAGCCAGCGGCACTGATGGGTCTCAATTCTCCTCCTGGCTGCAACTCAACTTTTACACTTGTTTCTTTTAACGTTGTGGGGTCCTAATTCTTCCCGGCTCATGGGCTAGCTGGCAGTAGCAAAGCTGCCATTGGCAGTCTGTGAGGCAGATAAGCATTTGCAGGAAAGGACTGTGTAGGAGTCGGGGAGTCAGCTCAGGGGCAAGTGTGCATATGTGGTGTGACAATGACAATCTGTTCTATCAGATTTAAGTTAAAAAATTGATCTACAGAATTAAACAGCAGAGAAGATTGTTGTGATCTTTCAGTAGTTTCTGCACAGTCTACAGACAAATGAGAGTCTTGGCCTTGACAGCATCAAGTCTTGGCTTCTGCAGAGGAGTGTGTTAATCTTTCCCACCCACCCTTCCATGGTGTACCACGTGGTTCTGAGCAAAGCATGCTCTTTTTATTCCTGCTTGGCCATCAGTATGAATGGCCTTGAAATACTGTGGTTCTCATACCTCAGAGACAGGTTCCTGGGTCTTGGGATACTGAGAATCCTCCTATTTCAGCTCTCCATATGCAGTTTTAGTTGGTGTTTCCTGCCCTGAGTGGACACCACGGGGGTTCATGTGTTGGACGGGTTAAACAGAGCAGGATTTTCAGGCATCTTACCTACTGCTTGTCTTTGGGTGATGAGGAAGTAGCTGATGGAGTAAATTCTGGACACATCAACAGTGCTGGTTTTTCTTTGTAAAGGTACAAGAAAGCCCAATTTAAAATACCCACATTCAGCTGTGTCTATTATGTGGTACCGTGGTTTACGTGAGCTTGCAGAGAAACCCAGAGCTCTGGGAACTGTTACTTGTATGGGGTGCACGAAGAGCCTTGGGCAGGATTAAGATGTGGTGCTAGGTGCTGTACACAAGCACGGTAAATAACAGACCTTATCCTCAGGATCTGGCAGTAGAAATGGAAGAGGCAAAAGAAAAAGGAAGTGTTCCTGTTTTACGGCTGGGTAAGGCTGTAAAAGCTTTATGCACATGGAGAATAAGGGACTTGCCTGAGGTCATACAAGGAGTTTGTGTCAGGGCCAGAGACTGGGCCCTCCCAGTCTTCTGAGATGCAGTTGAGTGTGATAAACTTGTGGGCTTGCGTGTGCACATGTGGCCACGAATACCTTGTAGTGTGAGATGGCTTACTAGGAGGGTACATGCATCTGCTGTGAAGTAGTTGGTGGACCAGGTTGGTTGAAATTGTGATTCCTTTCTGAAAGAATTCCCCAGACTTTGTCAGTCAAGAAAAAGCAGCAGTGCACCATATTTTTAGGGCAATGCAACATGATACATGAATTGTGGGAATGGAGTCTATGAGTAATGGATTTAAAAAGCCACGGGTCATCTTGTGGGGTAGGAAGAGCTTGGTAAATTCTGTATTGACCTGCACTGCCATGTATACGCTTGCTGAGACTTGTGTGTTCAGCTAGGGGTTCCTTACAGCTACTACTGGTCTGTAGCATCTTCAAACCAGTAAAGCTGCATTCTCTTTCTTGTCTTAGTCCCAAACACATCACAGCATAGCACAGAGGTGGTTCATTTTGAGGTAGGTGGAGCAATACCTAGTCGTTATATCCATTTGCTATCTCGCACTAGACCCTGTTTCTTGTATGCATGGAGGTCTTGCCTCTGCAGGACTGTGTAGAGACAGTTCCCCCATGGTGACTTCCAAGAAGCAGGATCCATTTAGATGAATATGCTGTGACAAAAGTAACAGCATTTCATCATGAACTTGTGCTGGGGTTCTATGTGCTGGATTAATCATTACTGAACTTAATGGGTTTTAGCTCAAAGCCAGAACCATCTGCATCACCTGATCACTCTACGGGTAAAACCAATGTGATATCAGATTTTGGCATAGTTTTGCCACCCGGAAGTGGGGTTTCTGCAAGGCATGAGGGAATGGAGAGCAATGGTTAATAGGTAGGATGGAGTTAATCATTCACTGAATTCCTTAGCTACAAATTCTCTCAGTCATTTTTCTGGTGCATTTCTGGAAAGGAAATAAGGGTATGTGAAGCAAAACCGTACTTAACAAGTCACAGTAGCCCTGGTGTGTTTAGGATTTCTTGCCTTTTGCTAAGGGTGGAGCTCTCCTGTGGGAGGAGATGCTTGAATGATCTGATAGAGCTTAGCAGTGCTGGGAAATTTGATATATCTGCACCTTTCACTTTAGATACACGTGCCAGGAGTTGAAAAAGGAAGTATCTAGGCTTGCACCTGTCTGACACACAAGGCAAAGATCTGTGTTTTTCTCACAACAGTCAATGGCATCACCAACACCTCAAACAGAAGTGGGAAAACTTATCTTAATTAAATAGCTAGAATGTAATTACTTACAAGAGTCCAGCTATGTCAGCCAAACCGTGAGTCAGCCACTGCTCCCATAAATGCTGAAATTAAAATAAGCCAAAAAAGGCCAAATGTTATTACCTTCTGGGTTCTGAGCCTTATGTCCTATGCTGGAGATCTTTGGAAGCATCTCTTACCGTTCGGTAAGGAGATATAGAGAAAAATCATTTCAACAACAACAAAAAAAAAGTGAAGAAAGTATAGATTATCATTCAATGTCAAGATTCCAGGAGACAGATTTAGGGAACCTTCCACTTCCCTAGTGGCAAGGCTGAATACATCTTCTAATTCCCCTTTTTGTGTAAAACTGGACAGGGAAGGGTTATTTAGAGCTACATACCAGGGGAGCTCCAGATACAAGAGCTGATTAGGATTCAGACAAGGTTGGTAAAGCTTTGAGGTTGGTAAAGGTGCAGTTGAAATCTTGAGTGTCATTTTCAGAGGGTTTATCCTGTGATCAGATGGATGATACGGTATTTCTGCAGTTTAGAGGTAAGTATTTAATCTATGGATAACCCAAAGCTGATTTGAGTACTTTGGCAGCTAGAGATAGCCTTGGATTCAGGAATCTGACTTCCTGAAGGAATGCACCTCCCAAACACCACCCAAATCTTGGAAAACTTTATCGCTGAGCTTCTGACTTCTGCCTTCTTCTGCACAGACAGAGTGATTGTGGAGTTGGGGATGTGATGTGTCCAACTGTGACAGCCCTGCTGTCTTCTTCAGGAGCACTGACTGGACTCGAGATGTGTGACTGTAAGCAGGCAACCTGTAGGTTCAAGATATATTTTGTGGGTAGTACCAAATTCAAGTACTATGAAGCATTTAATTGGAATGGCAAGTAACACCAGGGTTACTGAAAAGGATATTTTATCAATATTTCTCTCATACCTTCATACCAGGAATGCTGTGAAAAATTATGATTTGAAGCCTGATTCTAATTTGTCTTGTAACAGGAAGTTCACAGTGTTGTTCAGCTGGGTACTGTAAACTCGCATCAGAAGTACATAGGTGGGAGAACAGATGTGGGCTTTTCCTGTGCCAGTTGAGTTTGTGAGCCTTTGAATGCCAGATCCTACAGCTCATGCCATCCCTGGGGGTATGTGTGCACATAACGGACAGTGACTGATTGCTTGTGTTGCTGGCCGTTTCCAATTTGAAACTACAAAGCCTAATTGCTTGCTATAAGTTAGCAGGGCTTCCTTCGTGGAATCTGATTAAACAGTGTAGGTAATGGGGGAGCAGAGGGAGCATTTTAAAGTGCATTTGACAGGATGTTGAACTAAAGGAAGATTTATCTAAGATCACAGATGCCATTAGATGTGGAAATTTTGCTATACTTACATTCAGCGTAACTCCCCAATTCTGAGCTACCAGCTGTGGGGCTTGGGCTTTCTCCGCATTCAGAAAGGTAGGTTATTCCAAGAAGAGGGTGGATTTAATTTGCTGGCAGTTTCTTGTGTTCTTGGTTTTGGTTTTGTGTTCGGCCTGATGGCTTGATACAGCTACAGTGTCAGGGAGAGGTTGCAGCACTGGGGTTTATGGATGATACTGTTAATGGGAGCCCTGCTCCGCTCATGTATCTGCTTTTATTTTTTAGGATGGGAGCCAAATGTACTCAGTGCCTCTGAAGAGGCTTTCATTGAATCTTTATGTTCAATGTCTGAAAAGCATCAGACAGAATCTTCAAGGGAGGAGATTTCTTGCTTCATCTTCCTTTCTTATTCCAAGTTCTCCACAGTTCTCCTTTTTCCAGAAGCCTCTTCATGGAGTGGCTGGTTGGGTTGCCAGCTGTCTGACTGTGGAAGTCACAGTGCTTGGGCTGTGACAGTGCTCATATTCCAGGTATGATGAGTATGCTGACTGTTTCCAGGATCTTGGAGCCCTGGTGTGCAGGGAGACACTCATGGAACTAGCTCTGTGATTGCATTTCTTCGGAAGTCTCTCTCATTCCTTTCTATGCCATCAGTGATGTTCCCAATCAGTTTGTCTCCTGCATTAATACGAAGCCACAGTCTGGCAAGAAAGGATAGCGGACACAGAGGGAGAGTTCTGAAATCACTCTAATCCACAGTTTGGAGATGTCCATTTGCCAAAGACTTTTCCTTGTAGGGAAACATTGGTTCCAGAGGGTATTTCATAAAACACTACCTGCATCCTGCTCCCTGGGCCTGTCTCTGTCCCTTCTGCCAGACTCCAGTCAGTTAAATGTGTGCAGTCAACCAGAATCTGCAGGTTGATTTTCAGAAAAAAGAAGGGAGAGGGGGGAAAATCTCCAAGCCTTCTGGAAGAACAAGGCAAAGTCTAGCTTTCAGGGAGCTTGGTGTGAGTGTGGAAGAGCAAGGCTAGGGCAGCTGAGGGCTGAAGCCTGCCTCTTGGAGAGAGTCACTTTCCTCCTTTAATTTCTGTATTAGCAACTTGTAGTTAGTTCTTCATCTTTTCCTCCTGCTGTTCTTTATTATGCTTCCATACCAATTGCGCTTGCCCTTTATGTGGAAGAAAGCCATATTTGCACGTCCATTTTACTCACTGTGGAACAGAGAAGGCAGAGCTTGTCCCTACATCTCCAGTCACAGAGTAGCTGTCGAACTCTTACCCCTGCTCTGTGAATACCCAGCACACTGTGTCATTCATCTGTTATTCTGCTGCTCTGTTCTGCTGTCCTGTCCGCTGTGGCAGGAAGATGGAGCCAAAAAAGTCAAATGAGAGTGCAAAACAAGTCAGTTGGTATTAGTCACTCTGCAGAATGTGTTAGCAGGTCAACAATGGCCTTTAAACACCTAGTGGGATCCAGTTTAAGCCCATAAAAGTAAGGAAGTCCAGTCTTGGAGCCTGTTCTTCTATATGTGTGAGAAGCAATGCTTAGAGTAACTGTGGCAGACCAGTGAGGAGTTTCTTTTCTTTTTTTTCTTTCTTTTTTTTTTAACTCTTAGCAATTATCATTTGTTTCCACAGATTTGATTTTATTGCTATTTCACACAGCAGGAAATTAAAAAAAACCATATAAGACACCTCAGGTGCAAATTTTTATTTGCTCAAATTGTGCTGAATGTAGGAGTTGGAACTTCAAGTGGCTTCAGAAAAATGTCATAATATTTGACGATTCCAAATGTAATAAAATATATGAAATTTATGCACATTGCTTTGACAGAAAAATATTCACCAACCCAGAGCCTGTCAGGTGCAGGAGGTGCACTCTTTGTGGGCCCTATTTAGCTGTGTTTTAAGTTTAGGATGGTTAGGATGGCAGAAAAGGTCTCCAGCTGTCAGCCAGGGGTTTGCTTTGCTCCAGTTCCTCATGGTCGCTCTCTGTGTTCTGTGCTGCTGCCTGTGGAGAGCATGTACCCATTCCTGGACCCTGGTTGAGAGAAGCTGTGCTCATTTTTTTCGTGATTTCTCCCTCCTGAGGGGGGTCCACTGGGGCTGTGCCTGCCTCCTCCTGCGAAGCTGGCTGCTCACGTGCTTGTGCTCTTTTTCCCACGTGTGGGCAATGGGAGTACAGCTAGTCTCTTAGCCAAATAGCTTGTGTTGTCTTGCTCTCCTGCCCTTCCCGTTACGTGCCTATTTGTACCTGGGAGTAGGGACTCATCCTGGGCATAAGGGACTGGAGGCCTAAAGGGACTGCCAGAGCCAGGCTTTTGAGAATAAGGAACTAAATAACTGAGCACATGAGTGTGGCAGCAGCAATAATCAGGTGCTTGCCCAGCTTTGTGGAAGGGTTCTTTAGAACAAACCACTGATTTTGACTGGAATTGGAGGGCTTTGAAATTCTGCAGGAAGATGCCAGGTGTGGAACAGAGATGGCTTCTCCACTCTGCTGGTTATCAGACTGAATGATGTTTTGGCCTGACTTGAACACATGGTTTGAGCTGCTCTGGCAAAGGGCAACAAAATCTGTTCCCCAGTGCCTTCTTCATAGGAAAAGCACAGACACCTGAGATGAGATCTGTCTTTGTGTGATCCATGAGAACATTAGTCACCAGTACTATTTCCCTTCCACCTTTACAGCCCAGGCCTGAGCGTGTGCAAGTAATGGTTGTCTTGCTTCCAGCACATTCCCTTCTCTATTCTCTTAACCTGTTGTAAACCTCTGTGTGATTCCACTCCCCCCCACCCCCATCACAGAAGGTTTCCAAAGCTCATGGGAGCCGGTCTGCCTGGAAAGGACCCAAAATGCCTAATGTATTTCAGAGTCATCCTCCACTATCCCTGGATCTTCCCTTTCTAAAGATACTGGCAGCATCTCAGCCCCTTGGTGTGGAGTGAGAGCAGAGCTTTGCAAATGTCCTGCAGCCTCTGAGTGGTGCAGCAGCAGCCAGCTCTACTGCAGGTTTCTCCTTGTGTGCGCGTGTGTGCTAACTGGGGGGACTGTGCAGTAAGAAATGTTTGCCAGACATGGCAGGCAGCTCTCAGAGTTTTCTTGGCAGGATGGTGTGGAAAATGTTGGAAAGGAAAAATGGAGCAAAGGCAGTCTGCAGCTCAGTCTGCCTCAAGACCAGAAGTGTGTGCAAGGCTGGGAAGCTGCAGCACATACTCTTCAGTCCCTTTGCCTGTATGAAATCCCTCTTCATTCACTGCTCTACTTAGAATGCCAACATGTTCTTCGTTTTGTTTTATTTTGTTTCAGTTTTATTGTCAGGGAAACAAGTCTTTGACACCCTTCCAAGGTATAAGAAGGGGCAGACTATTTATCTGGAAAAGCCTTGGGGTCTCTGCCTTCCTGAACCTACCAACTAATACAAAACACAACTCGCAGAGAGTCTAAGCTGCTTTTGTGCTGAGAGAAAGACAGAGGGGTGCAGTCGGTGTGGATTGTCACTGTTTGAATAGACATGACTGGGCAGTGGTTCCAGCATGGCTTCACTGAACAAGGTACTGGGTTTGCCTTCTGGTATATGACCTGGGAAGTTTGCTGATCGCCGGTGCCAGGGCTGTGGTTTCACATCCTGCGGGAAAGCAGCGTTACCAGCAGCTCCAGTCTCCTGTACACACACAAAATAGCAGCCCTCAGCCAAACGGAGGACTATACAGCTGTGCTGCCCTGTGGGCTGGCACTAAAGGGGGACTTCAGCACTTGTCCTTGTCCTAGAGAGATCTGTGCTTAGTCTTGTCCTCATATAGCAGCATCTCTCATCTGACAGATTGGCAGAGAGCATCTTACAGACCATGTATCTAAGTCCACCTTTCCTCATATCAGCAGGATGAGAGAGAATTCAGGGCTTGCTTGGTGGCATCACTTTCCTAGTACACTGGTAATTCTTTTTTCCACCTTAAATTCTCCTTTAATGCTAGACTGTGCCATTAAATTATGGCTGTATTTCAGTGGTGGTTTACATAATTGCTGTGTACAAAGTGTACTTCAGTAAGTTAAGTTTGTAATGTCCTTTTGGACCTGAGAGGAAGAGAGGTGCTATGGAAACGTAACTTGTTGTTATTATATGGGAATGAAATTTATTTCCCTGTTCTGCCTCAATTTTTGATTACACCACAGAGTGATTTTTAGCCTTGGCAAGAAGATGATTTAACATAAGACCAAAGATACTGCTTAACTCAGTGTCTACCATAAATCCTGAGAAACGATGATGCTGTCTGAGGCTTAGTGCTCCTTGAGATCCGGGCGGATGTTCTTTTCTGCCAGCAGAGATGATGTAAGGTCTGATTTATTATTCTGATACTTCTTGACATTGCTGTGGTGTCCAAAGATTACCAGGGATGTTTACTGAAGCCCTCCAAGGTCTCTGTATGAAGCTGTAACAGGGAGCCTGAGAAGGGATCAGACTGAATTTACATGTCCCACCGTGCCAAGCCTGCTCTTGGTACCCTTCCAGCCTCTGTGGTGCTGGGAGCAGAGATGATGGATGGTGCGAGCAGGGCACAGGGCAGGCTCGTGCCCCCTTCGCTTGCCATGCAGCCTGGGAGTGCAGGCTGCCTGTCTCTGCTTCTTTGGGGGCACTCTGCCCTCAGTATTTTGTTGGACTTGGCATTGCTTGGACTTGTGCTCTTCTTTCCATTTTAAACCAAGCAAATTTACTGACAGTTTGGATTTGCTGCTAACACCCTCTTACAAAATCATGGTCATAGTTTTGTATCTTCAGCTTATGAAGAATAAGGTAGAGTCACTTTTTTTAAATTTTTTTAATTGTTAAATGGTGAGACAGTCCAAGGCAGTTGCATGGACCTGAAGCAAAGCATCCGGTTCCGCAAAGACCAGTACTGCCAGTGTTTCAGTTATAGTAGTGCTGTGTCAGAGAGGGAATTCACTTTAATTTTCAGCTTTACTCAATAGAAAATTAAACAAAACAAAACAAAAAAGTTTGTCTACAGTAGAATAACATGTGAAGTAGAATAGATGTGATTTTCTTATTTTTCTTAAATTGTCTGTCTGCTGCAGGGACACCTGCCCTGTTGGCTCTTTCCTGGTTCATACTTTGAGAACGGTGTACAGTGTAATGGCTGTGGGTGTTAGACAGCAGTAAATGCCTGTAGCTAAGCTGAGTCGTCAGAGGAGCTGTTTCAGGGAACTTCAGAGAAAAACTGAATTGGGGAAGATTTAAGCTGAACAATCAAGAGTTTCTGAGAGCAAGCAGCAGCTCCTGAGGGAAAGCCCCTTTGCTGCAGCCATTTGAAATGGGGAGTGTACCAGATGAAGCAGGGCTGTGCTGGGACAGGTATAGCTGCCTTCTCTGGCCCCAGGGAGCCTTTGGACATGCGGATTTGGTCCTGGGTTGCTCCAGGGAGGGAAGGCAGGTGGGCAACATCCTCGGGATACTGAGCCCCGGAGTCACAGAATCAGCTCTAGTGAATGCTTGCATGGGGCGTAGAGAATAATTTAACAAATTTTACAATATGATATGCCTGTAAATATTGACCTGGGAAAGAAGTGGCCCTTGGCTTTGCATATGAAAAGAAAAGAAAAAAAAGGAGTATTGGTGAGGTTCATCCCTAGGCACAGAGCCAGCACAAACAAGGCCCCTGAAACCACTTAAACCTTATTCTGAGGTCTAGAGGGGAACTGGAGTGTTTCACAGGCCTTGTTCTGGTCTTGTACGCTGGGGAAGGCTTAACCGTGACTAGCTAAACCACAGCAGTCTGTCACCCGTGACTTAGCACCAGTGCTTAGGCACACTGTGCCTGTTGAGCAGATGCAGAAATCAAACTGCGGACTCTAAATGTCCCCTGCCTGTTCTTCCTAATATGATTAAGAAATTGGGGGGGGGGAAGCATTGCAAAAACTACAGGGAAGGGATGCTTGCCAGAAAGAAAAAAAAAATAAAAAGGGTGGCTATAGTAGAAGAAAAAATGCTGATTGTGAATCATCAACTGTCCGTGACTTTCCCGCTGTAAAAGGTTGAACGGTCCAGTCTGTGTATTTGTGCTGGCAGTGAGTGATCTCTACAATAACAGCCGTACCCTGTTTAGCTTTGCTACTATTTGGAGAATCTGTGCCAGGACTTACAGGAATCCCCCAGATAGGCATTTAGAAGGTCTTCAAAAACTGGGGTGGGGATAATGGGGGGAGGGAAGCAAAAACCCCTACCTGGTCTCTGGAGAAATGGGCTTTGTTTAAAAAACATCCACAGCAGGATGCTGAAGTGTAGTGAGATGTTTAATATGACAACTTTTAATGCGATCAGGAAAGGAATACCTCCCAGTAGTACTTGCAGGTATTAAATCATCAGGAAGATTAGCACAATGCATGGCTGTTTTTTTTCCTAGACAGTTTATTTCACATAATGATGATTAAAAAAGAGGGTTGTAGGCATCACTCCTGTGGGAGAAAGGAACAGACGTTGTAGCAATCCTCCCTTTATCAGAGCACTAACATAATTTATGATCTGAAGTGAATGAAATTATCCTCTTTACAATTCTCTTACAACAAAATCAGACCAGCTGTGTTTCCATAATGTATTTAATTTTGAGGGACAGACATCACTTTTCCAAACTTCATCAAATAAAACAGTTTGCAAAAACGGACACCTCCTTCTGGCTGGCTAGAAGCTCATTTTGAATGCGCTGTGTGACGTGGTCACTCTGGGGCCTGCACCACGGGGCTCCTGTGTGCTGGCAGGCTCCCAGAAGCTGCAGGAGTCCCACTGTGCAGCGGTGCCAGTGGTGCTGGTGGCCCTGGGGCATGGGTGGCTGTGAGGGCAGAGTGTTTCAGGCATGCGTGCCAGCCAGCAAGACCCCTCAGTGGGAGCAGCCACACTGCTAGCTGCACGGGGAGCCCCTCCGCAGGCATCCTACCTCACTGAGAACAGAAACACATCCCATTGCACTGGCTGGTGTGGCCACTGCGGTTGACATAATGGGATCTCCATGCCTCTTTCATGTAGGATGTTGAATAGCAATTGTGACTTCTTCCTATTTATTACTTTCTGGGCTGAGTTGAAGCAGATAGTCTAGAGGTAACGTGTTCATCACCTGAGGGTGTTGAGATTTGTGTACACATGTGACTCACATGTATGCCAGGACTGGGGGTGATGCCTGGCACTGAGCTGTCGAAGTTGTGAAGGATCAGAGCCTTCTGTGACTTTCCCCAAGGAAGCATGAAAATTCTTAAGCAAAGTGCATCTCCCGCTTTTTCAGCAAGTGGTGGTTTTTGAACAAAGCCCCAGCTTTTCCACTTTGGGACTGCAGCATGAGGCCTTTTAGGCAGCAGGTAGTAGGAAGAGCTTGCAGTTGCTGAAAGTCTCATGGGCTTCGGTTAAACAGCACAGAAGCTGTGTTACAGCCAGCAGAGGCAAGGCCCAAGAGGGTCTTTGGCTAAGTGAGAGGTCAGAGGTAAATTGTTTTCCTTGCTCTGGACAGGTGGAGGTCAGCCCATGTCAAGGGGGAGAGTTGAGCAGGGGGAGCGATGTAAGAGCAGGTTATCTGGATGCGCTGCATCTTTCCAGGGTACGTTGATGACTCGACTGGAGAGTTCTTCCAGAGCTCTTTCCAGGGATCTGTCCTTTGGTCTCCACCCCGTACTCCCAGATATGTTGAACAGTGGATTTATCAGCCATTAATATTTGGCAGAAGTGTGGACAGTTACTCTTCTCAGGCAGATCATGTTAAAGTTTTGGCTCCCTCCTATCTGGAGTTTAAATTTTCTAAGAAATGGGTAGAAAGTTAGATGCAACTCCTGTTTAACCCTTTTTGCAGCATTAGGCACTCCTTGTTCCAGCTGTAGCACAGCTAATGTGCCAGTTGTGCCATCTACACCCTTTGGACATTGAGGAGCTGGTGACGTCTCTTAATAATACTGGAGTGTATGGAAACAAATGGATCCCTGGGGTTCATCTGTTGGCTTCAGGGCTGAATTTGGCCCATCACTGCTTGATGAGTTTTCTTCTATAATTCCCTGTAAGTCTTGTGTTTTTGTGATCCACCCTTCTTACCAGGAACATTTGTCAGCTCTGTTGATGGGTTGAGCAGAGAAAGGTCCATCTCCTTGGATAAGGGAGAGGTAGCTAAAAATTCAGAATTTAGCTGATACTGATGCAAAGAATACTAAAACCAGATGGGTTCAGAGGAGGACACTTAGCAGACTGTTATGCATAGTGGTCCAGAAAATATCCAGAAATGTTCATCACCTACACCCAGGCCAGGCACATGATTTGACTTGGTGATGACCTCCACTGTACCAGCAGCAACATCTGCAGACACCAGGCCTGATTGTTCACTGAAGAAGTGCAGAGCACAGCCAACAGCCAGGACAAACATCCTCAAATTGCTTCTGGGTGATGAGTCTGACTTGACGGCTGGAGGAGCCTCAAGGGAAAGGAGATTTCCATCTTCATGCTTTTCCTTGAAGACTTTCCTTAAAACTCCCAAGGCAGGGGAGGGTGAACAGTTGCTGTGGAGCGTGGGGGCAGCTCTCTGCTGAAGCCTCTGTACTCATTCCTAAATCTAGAATGGCTCTCAGGATCAGCCTGAACTTAAGTTGAGGTACATCTGTGCAGGGACCAGTCTGTGGATTTCCCCTCCTTTAAAACCTTCTATATTTTCCTTTTAGTTACAAATCCATCTGCTTATTCTCCCCTAATCTTCTTCCTGTGATATCCTCCTGATTTCTTTTTGACTTCAGTTTGGCTTCTTGCTTGTCCTGACAGACACTTCTGCCTGGATTCCTATCCTCAAATCCTCATTTATTAGGCTTGGGAGGTGCAGACTACTGGTAGAATAAAATGCCTTTCATTAAATTCTGCTTTGCATAGGAATCTGTAAAGATTTGCTAACAAAGGGTATATTCCACTGCCTTAGCCTTTGGTGTGAATTTGCAAATACTGATGGCAAGAGAGGAGAGCAGGCGGCCGGAAGGCATCCTGTGTAGAATAGCTGCTGCTAGTTTGGGTTCTTCTCCATGTTACTTATCTGGAGATAAATAAGTTTCACATCTCGGAGGAACTCAAAAGAATGACTAAGGCTAAGGAGAATAGCGGGGGGGTCCTTAGCCCTTACGCTCTCCCATCAAGGCAGTGGAGGTAGTGCTGGAGAGAGGAGCGCTCGGCAGAACTCTGTCATTTCCATCGTACACGCGCAGCCTCTGGTGGCAGTGTCCCTTTTTGTCAGAGGAGCCCAAGGAACTGTAAGCACTTCACTGCAATGGCAGAGCCGTCCTTCCTGAGAGCTTGTACCAGAAACAAATCTGTTAGTTTCCCACACCTGCTCACAGGATCTTCTAAAGGGGGCGGCCCTGCCTCTGAGCTCAAGGCTCTGCAGAGGCCTGACCAGGCTGCTAATTTCCCTTTGCTTTGTACCTACTTTGGGGGCTCTGAACATCAGCATTTTTTGGAGCTGAAATGTTCTGACTGCATCATAGAAGACTTTCTAATGCTAAAAGGAAGCAACCCAACCATACAGATTATTAATGCCAGAAACATGCAAATTCATTTTGTCCTGGAAACAGAGAATCTATATTGGGTTCTAATTGTTTTTTGTTTTCAGGAGGAAGATATTTAAGGATCTATAGTGAACATATTCCAAAAACATTCAGAGTAGAGCCCTCCAACCCAAACAACCACATTAAAAAGTACAGGGGGAGCGCGTATCAGTAACAGCACCGGAATACAGGGATTAGAAGAAGGCCTGTCCTTTGGTGTTTTGTAAACAGTGTTTTCTTTCTTTCTGTTTTTCCAAACTTACTTCACAGTTCCAGAGCAGACTGGTTCTGGGTCTTTACCATGCCTTGTGCTTTATGGCAAATAATATGAACCAAAGTTGCTGCTGTTTAATTCCTTGAACAGTTCTAGGCCAATAGGGATTCATGGGTCTGACTTTGAATTACTATGCTGTTGGGCTAGAGAGATGTTTAAGGGGAAGAAATAGATGGGAAGCCCTCTCCCCACAAGGCTTGGGGCAGTGATGTTATCTGCAAGCTACAGAAGGAACTGTGATACAAGGAGATCACCTGCGGTGGACACCACTGTCACGTGGCCAATGTTTAAATCTCTGTTTGGTTTAGGCTGTTTAATCAATTTTGCTTTTTTTTTTTTTTCTTAAATAGAATTGACCCCAGAGGTTTTCTCTAAAATCTGTTCTTTGCCCCAAAGACCAGAATGTTAATGGCATATTTAGACAGTTTTGGACAAACGTGTTTTATTTAATGGAAAGGCACAGTAACTCCTGCAAAACTGCTGCTTTGATCTTTTAGGATCTTTTAATGAAACACCCATTTAGGTATTTAAAACAACAATTTGAGATTCATTTCTTTTTGTTTCTGATGGAATGTATAAGGTCCCTTTGGGGGCACAGTATCTGTCCAGCTACCTGTCTGCTGTCTGTCTGTCTATCTACATCAATTCAAAATCTGAATATTGTAACAGTGAGGGATCCAAGGATCATGGAAAAAGAGTCCCCAAAGTGTTTAACCAGCTGACCTAAGTGCTGGAAAAACTGGCAGCTTTGACCTCTCCCACACGCAGGACTGACCATTCCTCTGCAGGGCAGATGGTGGGAACCAGCCAGCTGAGCCTCCATCTAGCTCTTCTAGTGTTTATTTTCCTGTGGAGAGTTGTGGCAAATGCTGCTTTTCAAGGGTGATTATGGTGAGTATCAGCCCTTGTCATTGTCTCTCCTGGGGGTCTTTTTAATTAAGAAGGAATTGGGTACCTGGAAGAAGTACTGACCTGAGGCCTGGCTGAAACCTCTTGAAAGAGGCCTCTTTGAAAGGGAATGTGCTTCCCGTGCCAGGCTGCAGTGTGGCACAGCGAGGGGGTGTCGTGTGCAACCTGCACAGGGTCTTTTGGTTTCTCTAGTGCTCATTGTGGGAAGGAGAGAAATGAACCACAAAGTGGGGCAGAGAGAGGAGCTGTTCGCTAAACTGGAGGTGGATGAATGTTACATAACGCACCGCTCTGCTCCAAAGACACATTCTAATGATTAATTTGAGGCTCTGGCAGCCGCTTCCCTGTAATAATATTTTAAACATTACTTTTCCACTGCTGCTTGCCAGCAATCGTTATTCTGTGCTGTGGAGGCTGTAAAATTTCACTTCAAGGATGGGTTTCACTCCCGTTACAAAATGTGTCTGGAATGTGCAGATGTTTCCTTCGGGGAATAGAGAGCCAATCCGCTGTAACACATCATCCCTGCGGGGAGGACTCAACGTGCTAAGCAGCCCTATTCACAAAATCACAAACAAACACACACACACACAGAGCCCTGTAGAGCTGTACCAGGGCTGGGCATGTCGCTCAGACCCCGCTGATGTAAAAAGCCCAGTGTCCCTGCTGGAGCTGCAGAAGGCTTTGGTCTGGGCTGCTGCTGGGCTGCAGGGAGACGCGTGTGCTGGTCGCAGAGAGGTTCTGCACTGCAGCTGTGTGAGCCATGTGTGTTGTTAGTGCAATTCCGTTTTTACACGATGCTACATGTTACTGTTTTCTGAGGAAAGATTGAAAGAACTATGAAAACTTCGGCTTAATTGGGTGCAAAATAACATCCTGCAGGTAGCCAGAGTACCCAGAGCCAGAGCCAAAGAGTGTACATGCCAAGGACAAAGAGGAGTTGCAGATGGGCCAGAGTTGGAGAAAATGGAGAGACAGGATTTAAGTGAGCAAGAAAGTTTGAGTGGACTGGGGAGAACACTGAAAACTTTTTTCTTTTTTTTTTAATGGAACCACCTTTCTCCATTGGCGCCAAGTAGCCCCAACACTTTGGAATTCAAATTAAGGCTGTGACCGTCCCTAAAGAATATATTATGGGGCTGGCCCTATTTTTTAGGAGGATTCAGGACATCTCTCATTTTTTCACTTGTGTCATTTTTTTGTCAGGATCATGTTCACTGCATGGGACTGGAGAGCACAGCTGTTAGGGGTGTTAGGCCTTTGGCGCTCTTAAACAGTTGACCATAATGTAGACAGTGATAGTGCCTGGAGCAGATTGCACTGGGGCCACGGGAACGCTGTGAAGGCTCCCGGAGGCCTTTCTCCCAGCCCGGCTGCTCCCCTCAGCTCCAAGCGTTTGTGCCTTCTGCACAGCTGTTCTCCTGTCTGCAGGTCAGCAAAGCCAGTCTTTGAGAGCCACGTGCAGTTCTTCTGCAGCTACAGATGATAGATCCGAACTGTCTTAAACCGCGTCTGGATACGGAGCTTAGCTTCCCCGCTCCAGCACTGGTGGTTCTTTCTCACTTGTTTGTGTTGTTTTTATAAATTCGTTGCTACTGAAAGGCACCTCTGAAGTGTGATGATTTTCAGCTGCACAAAACTGGTTTAATGACAGAGTGGGGAGCTGTTGCTTGACTCTCTGCCCCTAGCAGTGTGAGAGCAATCTGGGCCCTTAGCTTTTCTAGGAAGAAATTCATTTGAGATGATAGATAAATTTTTGTGATGAGGATCTGCCTTGATCCTGCTGTGTACTACTATATTAATTATTAGAGAGCTATATTGACTTTATACCCTGCATAAAAACCGAGCTGAGCTTAGAGAAGTGAAGACGGTTATGGAAAATAAATAAATATGTAATATACAGTACTGGGAAACAGAAACATTGGTAGCAATGAGTATGGTCTGAGAGATGGGCTCAGGCGCATCAGACACGGATAAGTAAAAGAACACAAGTTAAAATCTATGGTCAGCAAAGTTGCGAACAATAAAGTATACTGGGAACTACAGGAATTAAAATATGATATCGGTCCATTACTAGATAGATATAGTCAAACTGTCAATGGAAATAGAGAAAAGGTAGGACTGTTTAGTAAATATTTCTGTTTTCTATTTGAAAAAAAAGCCAGACGATATGTTTGTATCATATGAGGATGATGAAACACTTTCCACTTCAACAGTAACTGATGAGGATGTTAAACAGCTGCTATTAATGTTAGACCTTCTTAAACTAGCAAATTCAGATATTTTGCATCCAAGAATTTAAAAAGATATGGCTGAGAAGCTCTATGGACTAATAATGTACATTTTTGGTGGACTCCTGAGCATCAGGGAATTTTGCAAAGACCAGAGCAGAATGTATGTGGTGCCAGCATGAAGAGAAGGTAAATGGGATGGTACAAGTATATATTAGCCTTGTGTCCTGATTATCTAGCCCAAGGAGAAGTAATACAGTACATAGCGTGCACATTAGCTGAAAGTTAAAGGGGATAGTGTAATTAGTGGCAATCAACATGGAAAATTCACTTATGGAAAACAGATCTCATGAATGTAGCTCTGCCTTTTAAGTAAGTTTACAGATGTAGTAGATGAGAGATGATGATGTTGATGTAATACACATATGACTTCTGTAAGGTGTAAGGTATTTGACTCAGTGTCACATATATTTGTCAGAGACTGAAATGAAAAAAATCAACACTGCATATATGAAAGGGATTACATTACTGGCTAAATATTATGCCTTAAATGTAAGAATAAACTGGAGTCATCACAAAGAGTTGTGTTGCAGTGAAGTCTCAAGGATTCATTGCTGACTGCCTCTGAAGTGTATTTGTCAACAAACTGGAAGAAAACAAAAAAACATTACTAATACCGTGCTGAGAATGCAGAAGTGCAGAGGAGGAAACAGAGCTCTGTTTTGATTGGAGAGCTGACTGCAAAAAAGCAGAAAGAGCAATGATGCTGTCAAGTGTAAGATCATGCACATGGGAGCAAGGAACACAGGCTAACATATAGGATGGGAAACTTCTTGAAGGCAAGGACTCTGGTAGGGAAGCTGTAATAGTTAATTGAACATGAGGTGAAAGAAGATTTGTGCAACCCTGAGATATGCAAGCAGGGAACTATGGAGTAGAGATGTCACATTTCCTGGTGTCCTCACTTCAGGAAGATGGTGATGCCCTGAAGGACTCAGCCAAAAGCGTATCTACAGGACTGTGTCCTGATAGACAGCAGGAGCCTCCTGCTTACTGCACTAGAGAGAAAGTAGAAGGTGATAGCAGCATGAGAGTATCTATGATGAAGACTAGAGAGCTAGGAATAGGAAGTCTCTCTGTTTAGCAGACAGGCAGAATGAGTACTGTACTTGGGAACTCAAGCAGGACAAATTCAGACCAGAAATAAGCTTAACTGAGTAATTGTGGAACAACTTACCAAACCATGGTGGCTGCTCTATCACTGGAAATCTGCAAGTGAAGTTTGGGACTTTCTTTAGCTGAATGGTCAGTTTCTTTCTCAGACTGGATGTTGGAATTGATTGTGAGAAACCCTATGGCTTGCAGTATGTGAGTTGTTAGGTTAAATGATCACCTTAAAAATCTGTGAGTCGTTCTCATTGCTCTTTGTTAGGGCAAGAAGCAGATTGCCAAAGAAGAGGA